>NC_056737.1:735864312-736464312 GCF_019279795.1 Protopterus annectens | reverse complement strand
TTAAGCACTTTAGAATAAGCAGCTTGAATGTTAACAGATATGAAAAAAACTAGGGAATGAACCAACTCTTTTCACATATAGAACTGTCTCATAGTATTAACAGTTGTCTATAACTGCCACTAACTGTGCTGTTCATAAAACATAAAGTCAGATACAACAACTGAACTCTTCAGCAGAAGCCAGTAGAAACATGGTAATATATATGCTAGAGGTTAGTGGCAGGGAGAAAAAATAACACTTAACCAGATGGCAGCACACTAGAAACTTACTCGCTGTAACTGTGCAGTTCATAAAGCAAAACCTTAGAGCAAAAAGCCAGAAGAAACCTGTTGATGTATTTGCTAGACATTAACATTAGAAACACAGCAATACTCAGCCAGTTTGTAACAGAGTAGAAGCTTATTTGTAATTGTGTTAGTGTAAGGTTGGACCAGAATTAAATAATAGACTGGTTCTGTTAAGAAATCAAAAGCAAATGCAATGTACCTTACTGTAGAGTGATGAGTTATCTATTTGGACAGCCAAATGTCACACAGAGTTTAGAACAAAAGGACACCAGTGCAAGCTGAATTTTTCATTGCACAATGGGGACTGGCCAGAAGCAATGCAAAGTAAAGCTGTGAAGTGCATTACAACTCTGGCTTCATATACTAGGACCAGTGCTGCAATAACAAAGCAATGATAAGAATCTTCAGTGACTTCATAAGTGACAATTCACTAAAGGTGTTTAAAAAAAGAAACTTCAGTGAGTGTAACAAGCCCATAACACACAACACAAGTAAAATCATTTTATAAATAGTAATACTACCATCACTAACTCAGCTAATCCATGGCACTCATTCTCCCATACAATACGATTTGCCATTTCATTGTTACTATACTGTTTTCTGCTGTGTAGCAGTTCAGTTTAGCTATAATAGCAAATGAGGAAACTGGGTTTTTCATACGTCTCAAGCTGATTCTGACAAATGAGGCCATAAAAGCTATGCCAGATTTAGAGTCTGGCTCAGACCTTTTGTGTACTCAGTTTTAAACATAAATCTTTCTTCTTAATTACATAGCTCTTTCTTGGACACATAACTCTTAATAACGCAGCCAGGAAAAAAGTTAGCAGATGAACACAATTAAGCCATACAGTTTATCCATTTGTCAGTACGTGTAGGGACTCATGAACCAGTATGATGTCTGACATTATCCCTTTATTTCTCAAGGAAGAGGCATTTGTATAGAGTTTACGGTAATACAGTGGAAACATCAGGGTCTTTTTTCAAGTATCTGTTTTGGCCCTAAGAAAGGTACTTCACTTCTTATCTTCTCTGACAGCAGCTGGAAATAAATTTCACATTAGTGTACCTCTCCCACTTAAATCAGTGTCTCAGTAGCAAATAATCCTGTTGTAAGGCTTCTATTTCTCTTTCACATATAAACTCTTCCATCTCTCTATTTCTCTCTCTCTCTCTCTCTCTCTTCTTCTTTCTCACTGTCTTTATTTTTTTCTTCTTCCATTGCCCTGTCAGCAAAGGATTGCTTCTCCATGATTTGTTTCTGGTTTTGTGCTTGTACTGAGGTCACACCCTCATGCCTAAACATAATCTCTGTAAAATGTCACTCTCTGATACTTTATTTATTCTTTCATTTTAAATATACTTTGTGTATGGAGTTTTTTCAACTTTTGAAAACAGCACTGTAGCCTTTCAATTACACTAAACTTGCTACGCAAAAAGTTTACAACTCTGTTAAACTTGCTGCATTTCTACTCTGCAATGCCAAAATTATTGAGCCCCCTCAGACTTCTAGCACTTTCTGGCAGTCTTGCCAAAAATGATTACGCATATAAAGTTAACAGTCTGCCTTCTGGGCTGCAATAATCAACTAGACCTCTCCAAGACTGGTAATTCTCTATACAATTAACAATGCCATCGTTGGCAGTAGTTTCCAGATAAATTATATTGTGAAAAGGCTTTGATAGCCATGTTTTGCAAGATTCCAGCCATTATTATATGCCTACTACTGCATTCTCAGAGCAGGCAATTCCTAAGCCTGGATATAAATATTTCAGATCAATCATACCATCAGACATATTCCTCAGATATGCAGCATTCATTCATCCCCACCACTAAACCAGCAGCATCCAGTAACTCTGTACAAATGTCTCCACCCCTGACCCACTTATACAAACTACCTCCTTTCCAGCCCATTCATGCAACTTGAATAGCCTGCCTGTCATGAATTACCACTGTAGGCTAATCAAGTTAAAGTATTCCATCAAATATGAATGTGCCAGCAAATGTCACCCTTCTGCTACTGGTTACCCTTGCTTCATCAGTAAGTTTCTGTCCTATTTCCCTAATAAAGATTACCCTGTGATAACCTAGCAGTCCACCACTCAGATATGCAGTTCTTCATCCACCACTCAGATATGCAGTTCTTCATCATCCTCCTCCTCCTGGTATGCATGTGGAACTGTCAGCAGATCCTGTGAGAGCTTCAGTATTCTCCTACCGCCATTACATTACTGCTAGTTTCTTCAGTCTTTGGAAAATTCCAAGTTCCACATCAATGGCAGTGAGTGGTAACTTTTCAGTAGTTTATCTGCCCTATTAGCTTGCCTAAAATGTAGTGTCTCACAGTGTCAAAAAGCTGCTCCACTACACCCAAAAAGGGATCTTCTAACCTTGTTCATCTGCTGCTTGACCTCATTGGTTTATACTGGAACAAACCTGAGACCTGCAAGATTTGTAATAACTTCCAGTACCCTTATTGCCTTATATCAATTGTCACTTAGATTATACTATCAGTGGTTTCCTCAGGTAGCTTCCATAATGAGGTTCCTTGTCCATGTATTTCATCAACCAGCAGTAAATTTATTTACAGCTGTGTTTCTCACTACTTGTTGATGGAGTGGCTGACGTAGGATGCATCATAAAAAATGCCATTTAAAAGCCCTGAAAAAAATCATGCTTAGAAATCCATATAGCCAAATAAAGTGTTCATTGTAAGATATGTTATTTTAACCAGTTTGGTGCATTGAGGGAGAACACAACACAGCAGTTAATGCAGAGAATTAAGAGTATGAGCTGTTAATAAACTGCTTCATGTAGTAGAGGGTTTTATTCCTTCAGCTGTCCAACATGAAAGTTGTAATTTTTTTTTACTTTACTATCACTCTGGAAGGGTACAGGATCTTTACCAGTTCAGAATTTAGGAGGCATTGTGTCCTCCAGGGGAGTGTAGCCTGTGCACTGCATTCTACCTATGGTTGTGCTGTCTTTTCCTAACTCATTCCCTACTCATCCATCCATACTGCAAGTATGTAGTTTTCACTTATCCAACTGGGTAGGCATTGATATTGCAATCTTCCTCCCGGGGCTTCCCGGCCTCCAAGTACTTCATTCCTTTTTGGCCAACCAGGATACATTCTGAATTTTGAAATAATTGTGGCCTGTTCCCCCATCGTGCTAAAACCTACTCTCCAAACTAACTCTTTCCCTGTTTTTATCTCCTCAAATACCTATCAAGACAACAGCCCTTCCAGAACTCTTCTCATGTTCTTTCTTTCCCTCAATTCTCTCTGTCTTTTTATATTCCACCTACAATGTTTTGCAGTAATAACTAGATATGCAGTTTACAAGCATTCAAACCTACCTCATCAGATGACCTCCTCTGGTCTGTACTATATTAGGTCCTTATCCTGCAAATCATAAAAGCTCATCTAGGAAAAAAGAGGTCATTGTTTCCCTCTACTCATCACTCATTAGACCCATTATAGAGTACAACGCCCCTTTTGGTATGTACCTCACAAGACATCTACAACAACTGGAAAGGCCACAGAAATACCTCACAAAGAGGATTACCGGCCTCAAACAGATGCCCTACGCAGACCGTTTCAAAAAACTCCAGCTTTACTCTGTTGCATATCGCCTACTCAGAGGCAATCTCTGCCTAACATACAAAGCTATGTCAAACCCAGAGCTGTTGGACAAGCTCCACGTAAAGAAATCCCAATCCCTCTGAGCTACATGCTCTAGGGACCTAAACCTTGTCACCACAATAAACAGAACATGCTGGAGGGATAGATTCCTGTCTCAGAGACTTCCCATACTCTGGAGCAAACTACCTATCTATATCAAACAAAGCTCCTCATTAGCACTCTTCAAGAAAAATCTTGATGATTGGATGGGAGATAGGAAATTCACCCTGGGGATCACATCTGTGGCTCTGCTTGATAGGGGCACAGGAAAATAATTTTCTTGGGTGGCAAAAGCCAGGGTACCGTTTGGCTAGGCTTATATAGGTCCTAGGGCCAATAGCCTAGTACCTACCTATGAACCTATGAACCTATGTGCTTCATGGACCAATCTCCTCTAGGCTTCTTGCTCCCTTCTATACTATATGTGTGTTATTCCTGAACAAATGATTAAGACTTTGGAGATTTGCTTCTCAAATAAATAATGCTTGTGATCATTTTTTTTACTTTACTAACCATTTGAATTGTTGGGACTAACTAGGATGAGTCCCAAAATGTGGAGACTGAAAGGCTGTAAAATCAGACTTGTATATGCCAAGTCTGAGATGATATTTCTTAGAATATTGTCTTTTCTCCAAGGTATGATGATCTCGGAATATATCAGTTTGGGGGTTGATTTCCAGGTTTTTGGTCTTTTTTTTTTTTGGCACTCTGTATTTTGAGTACCAACATTTCAATAAGGAGCTGTTGCTGATACATCCCAGATCATTTACCCCCTCGATAAATCAATACATCTTCAAGCTGTCCTCATTCCTTGTCCATGTGATTACTGACAGCATATTCCACCTCATAATGCCATTCCACTGCTTGTCACCATATGAGGATGAATCCCAAGTTGCTGTCCACCTAACTGAACATGGACTGTCCTAGCTGCCCGTATGACAAAGTAGTGAATCCCTATACAATAGCACTGCATCCCATAAAACAAGAAAATGTATTTTCTTCTAATATTGGCTGGCACCACACATGCCTAACAGCATAGTCCTTCTCCTTTTCTCTTTTTTTCCCAATATATTGGATGTGCGCTCTGGTTAACCATCTGCCCTGCCCTTTTAATGGTATCCATCCAGACTCCTACTCTAGCTAAAGTCAAATTTGTACCACTTTTGAAATGCAGGGTTTAGGGGCAGAGTTGTAGTAGGTTGGGGTTAGTACACATTAGTAAGTGTGGGGAAGGGGGCTTTGCCACACCCAGAAGTCAACATCATGAGCCCATAAATACCATTTTAGCTGTAAATCCCACAATTTATGCAACAAAGAAATTCATATTTACCCTACAGTGCTCTTCCTGGTCACATGGGTGGATAAAATCAAACTGTTTAAAAAATTCCATTTGCTATCAGCTACCCATACACTTGTAAAGATAAATTCAACAAAACATAATTATTGACAAGAAAATGGTAGACCTTCATCATCTTCCATCTTGTTTCTCCCATTATTTAGTTTTCTTTATTTCTTTCTTTTGTACAAAATTGGATCCATACAACAAAAAGGAGTAGGGAGAAAGTACTAACCTTGAACAATACAGTGCAGCTAAACATTCTAAGAAACTGTCTGCCATCTTGCAAAACAACAAACATTTTTTTAACTACATAGTATAGATTATGTACCTCCTTAAGTTACAGTTTTTCATTCTACCAGGCCTATCTGGTGAAAAGTCTACAGCAAAACAAGCAAAATCATGATGTAATCCAACAGACTTGCTCCTTTCTTTCATTAGTATGCTGTTTCATGACATTTAGAAATATTCTATCTATCTATTTCTCTATCTATCTGTATAAGGAGCACATGACCAATACTCAAACTATGTCTTTTTTGAAGTCTGTTTTAATTAACAAAAATGCTCAAGCTCAAAAATGGGAAAATCAAGCAGACCAAAAAAAAAAAAGTAAAGTACTATTTTTTATGGAGAAGGAAGGATAAGACCCCCTGCACCCACCATATGAGGAACGACATACTCCACATCCCTGCTATCTTAAATATACTAACTCCAAGATTGCACAATACAAGAGAAAAGGGAAAATTCCCTTGTCTCCACCTGCATCAACAATACAAGTGTTTACTTCATTCTTTTCAAACTGCATTGCATTTGATTACTCTAATTCAAACAAAATGCTTTCAAAAGGAATGCATTTCAACCAGTTAAGTCCATACATATGCATAAATATACATGGCAGCAGTTACAAATGTTGAATGCACAAATATTGACACACAGTTGATCTATCTCAACTGGTTTATTTGTGTTTTTATCAGCCACTACACTACTATATGACACTTACTTGCCTCCCCTGCAGGACCCATTTCAAAATCTATCCTGGTGATTTGGTGAGTTGGGTGCACTGGAATGAGGTTGATATTTGAATATAATTATATAGTTTTTACAGCTTTTAAGTGAACGTTCATCTAAGTGAAACCTCAGAATGTCAAAACAAGAAGTTTTGAAAAATTATAGCTGTCCAGCCATCAGGAAGCCAACGGCTGATGGATAAATGTACTGTACACCATTACAACCCCCAAAAAAAAAAAATCGACAAACAAAATAAAGCAGGGGCTTTGCCCCCCCCACACACACACACACCCCAGCAGAGGGGGTTGTGCCCCCCACCCCCTTACTTAAATATACCAACTCCAAGATCGCACCACAGTGGAGGACTGTCCTAACATTGCACAGGGTGAATGCCGAGACCACACCACAGTGGAGGACTGTAAGAACAGTTAGACAGGGTGAATGCTCTGACATCAGCCATTAGCTTCCTGACGGCTGACCAACTATAAATTTTACAAACTCCTTATTTCGACATTCTGAGGTTTCTCTTAGATGAACGTTCACTTAAAAGCTCTCAGTCATGTCATACTCGACATTTTAATCGTTCATTCATCTAATAGAGACTCTCTCTCTCTCTCTATATATATATATATATATATATATATATAATATGAGTTTATAATGAGTAATTGCACCAAATGGACTCAACAGCAATTACCATTAATCACCATTAAAATAATCAAAAAAGTAATCACAAATACAAAATAGCAGCTTACATCTGTATTACAAAAAAAAATAAAAATAAAAAATAAATTTCCCTGGAAATTAAATATACTAATTCCAGGGTCACACAAACTTGAAGAAAGGGGAAAAAGCCATGTTACATTTTGTGACTAACTATACCACTGATAAAAACCACCAGAGTTTCTGCAAACAATGAATACGTGCATCAATAAATCACATACCATCTCTCTCTCTCTCTCTCTCGCTCTCTCCCCATATATATTCCAGAAGATGTTTTGTTTCTAATGTCCTTAGTTTGTTTTAATGAGGCAAAACCTAGTAGGGATAACCCTTCTTTTTCATGAGTGATTTGGAACCTATTGTTAACCCCTCTTCATCATTGATATGGAGTTTCCCCTCCTTCATTCTTTTCAACAGCCACTCCTGTTTTAATCTACTCATCTTCTAAGGCATCTGCATCTGCCTACTTTTTACCAAAAACAATTAAGATTTTTGCTTCTATCCATTCCCTTATTTGAGTATTTTCACTGCACAATACACCTACTCACCTGATGATGTGGATATCTCACATTTCATCTTAAAGCTAATTAGGAGAATAATATAGCATGTTTCTTCATTAGCTTTTCATTTCCTTATATCTGACAGTAATATTACTGTTCATTCTTCTTCTTCCTGTTACATTTGTCCATATACATTACTGCCTAATGTGCTGCATCTTCAAATCTTAGGACTAACTGACAGAGAAAATTAGGACTGTGTTAAAGTGCATTGTGTGTTGCCTTGTTACACATTGTCAGCATAGCTATCTGGAATTTTGTAAATAATTATATGTCATTTATGAATATTAATATGATTTATATAGAAATGTAACAAAAAGAGATACTGCCAGCCCAGCTATCTGGAATTTTGTAAATAGGTATGTGTCATTTGTGAATATCAGCAGGATGCAACTGTTTGCGTTACCACTATATTAGAACTGTATGTTGTCGGTATATCAAGCTGCTGATACAGAATTGTGTGTAAAGTACTAAGCTTAAGGATGTGTCCACAGTGTACCCTACTGAAAAAGAACAGAAATGTATATGAACTATTGTACCTGTGTAAATTTATATGTTTTAACAGTGGGAACTAGAACATAGAGGATTAACTTGTTGCAAAACTTCAAGAAAATAGTTGAAATTAAATTGTTTTATTATTGTGTCATAAAAGTTAGTTTTAATGTAGCAAGGGAAAGTATGCTGAAAACTACAGAGCCTTCTGCATTGTGCTGTAAGTGTTTTATTGTTTTATGTCTCCTAGCAGCTGCAAACATCTGAAGGATGTGTGTTTCCACAGGGAGATGCTAAATTCTGTTAGTTTCTAACAATGGGGGTTTAGCTTGGGAACTGAAGTCAAGTGACATAAAGTGATGTCAAGCTGCAAGTATCCCAGCAGTAATATTTAAAATATTAATTTAAAAACTCTCTGAGAGACAGAGACTGGGCATTTTTGTATTTTGTGTTTTACCTGACAAGAACATCCACTCACCACTTCTGCCTGCTTATTGTTCTGTAAGTAAGTTTTTAGGGCATAGTATCTCTTTTAGGTTCAGATTGCAATCTAGTAAAGTATAGCTAGTTAGATGCTTTCTATGTTTATTTGAGACTGTCCTGCAATGTTGTTTTAAATATTTCTTGCAATTTTGAACTCTGATGTAACTGAATACCTATTTAGTGTTGTCTTGTTCTTTTATGATTTATTAAATATATTTAAACCTTTCAATTGTGGGTGGTCTGTCTAGAGATATCTAAGCTCTTATAGTATTTGCATATCTATTTGGTGACACTGTACAGGCCACTCCTAATAGCCTGACACTTGGTCAAACTACCATTTGGATTAATAGTAACAGTAGGATTGACCACCCTTTGCTAAGGGCCTTAAAGTAGCTGATAAGTAGTGGCTGATGGTGGTGTAAACTGCCTTATAGTCTGGGCAGAAGGGGGCATAGCTAATAAACCTGTGCCAGCCTTTGTGTGTGTGTTTTATATAAATCAAATCTCAAAGTGTGTGTATGTCAGCTACTTGGGCACGGACACGAAGCACTGGTTGGACAAAAAGGGTGCTGGAGGTCTTAGTTTGGCCACTCAGCTGAGATTTAAAACCTATAGCTGTGCCAGTGGGAATCTTATTGGAGATCTGGAGAAAGAGGGAGAAACCAGTCCCAGGTTTCTGTGTGGTCTTAAGGGAAATTGCACTTTACTGTGTGTGTACTTGTCATCCTCCCAGTGTGTACATCCCCCACCTCACTGTTGCCATTGCTGAGGATTGAGGCTCCTTGGTTACTAGGCCAGTGCAGGGGCATCACAACTTGTAATTTCCATAGATTTCTCATTTGTCTGGTTCATATCTCCATCTGGAACTCATGTAAATCCATAACCAGGTGTGCACCATTCCCTTTACCTGTAGCAAGACATGAATTGTGCCATTGTGTATTTGGTGTAGATCACCTCTTTGGTTAGTCTATCTGCCCTGCATCTTCCAGTTCTTGTTAGAGAGTTCCTTGTTGGTACTCCTCCCCGTTAGTGAGCCTACAAGTTCTAAAACCCCTAGTATAAGAAAAACAGCAAAATCTGACTTGATGACTTTTATCTCTCTACCTTTCTTCTAGAATTTTAACTTCCTTTTGTCTTTCATAACCACTTGTTATATTCACATAACCTTTCCTTACTAAAATCTTGATGTCAGCAGTAAATCTTTCCTCTGTTCATCTTTTCCTATCTACAATTTTTAATAGAAGAATCTCTACAAACATACTACACCTGCTATCATATGTAGTCTTTCTAAGAATCTGAGCAAATTTAATTACTTTCAGCTTCCCCTTCAAAAGACTTATAGCCCCAATCCCTCTGCATTAGGCTATACAGTTTCTAAAACCTCCATTTGAGACTCCCTGCCTTGTAAAGCTTGAAAGGTTACTTACAGTAGCAAAAAAAAAAAAAAAACAGATTCAGATCACGTGTTTAGTCATAGTGTCCTGTTACCCATATGGTTGGAGAATATATATCCCAAACCTGACCATTAGGGCCCATTGTATTCCACCCAGTCATCACGTGACATCACTCTTAGCCATCTGTCATCCTCCCCTTTCTATAGCATATGATCATGCTCTTTCAGCCTCAAAATATACATATTAGTATGTGCAGCAAGAGCAGTCAGGTGTAGTTGTAATTCCAGCTGTACAGTCCTGATTATACACTTCTGAAATGTGGCTTAAATCTGATGTAAAGAGCAGTCAAGCCAACCTCCCTGCCTATAGGCTATTCAGGCACGATAACAAATCTACTGTTTGTCTCCAACTATATCCATGAAGGCCTCAGTTATGAAACTGTACCACTCTTGAACCTGGATCAAATATTCAGAATGAAGACACTTCTAACAAGTCTGTAGACTGCAACATATTTTTAAAGTGTAGCCCTGTTCTTATATTGCAGATATAGCACACCTCTTTGAGATCAGGCAGTGAGTTATATAATCCATTATACAACAAACCATCAAGGTGAACATATCCTATATAGACAAGAACTTAATAGCAAAAAAAAACATAACATTTTGGAAATTTTTAACAAAACATTATTCATAAGTATATAAAGGATAAAATTTAGAAGAAAAAATGTATACACAAAAGCATAAATGATTTGTGAAACACAGAATGTGTACCACTATTGCACAACCATAAAGATAAAATAATAAATTGACACATTAATGGTTATGAAATCTTAGTACAAGCATAGACGTTGGGTTATTTTTCTTTGATGCTATCTGTAGGAGTTTCTCAAGTCACAAATATTTTCTACAAAATCTGCAAATGTACTATGCACAAATATATTTTTCATAGCAGAAAAATAATATTCCCTATATGTGTTGCCCCATCTCGTCAGTGGGGATATCACATATACTAATGCTGGCTATAGACTGTATGTTCCGTTAATCAGATTACTCTCAATTCCTAGAACAGCTGCACTTCCCAAATAAAATGAAATGCCTGTTATAGTGAGAGACTATTTCTCTGACAGATCAACATTACAGTTCAAAGAGCGATTATTCAAACTGTTTCACATTTCATTAGAAAATGCAAGTTTCTGTTTCAAATATCACCCCTTGGAAACCAAGTTATTACACACTTTCTGTTGGCATTGTTACTTCAGGGAATTCTGTATTTTATATTTATTGCTGGTTCATTGCCAAGGTCATTTTAAGTTATTTTGGCTTATTAGAATAAAGTTCAAAAGAAATGAAACTGACCTTGTGTCCCAGTAGTATCTTGCAACCATCTGTGCATCGTAAAAAAGGCTCTACTCTGTAATATGCGGTGTAATGAGTCTCATATGTTGATAAGTTTATGTAAACATAAAGTCAAAAGTTGCACCCAAGATGTGCAAGAGCCAATTCCAAAACTACCATTTCATAGTTCTTTACACACATTTTCAGTTTCTGTAAGAAGTCTATCCCCTTACATTTAGCACTTTGGACAACACCTAGTACATATTTTTTCCATGTCACTGACACTGTAGTTCTAGTCCATGATCATGCAAATGATATACAGGTTAAACTGAAACTGAAAAAAAATAGAAGGCAGACAAGTCTTTTTCCTTACAAGTCTGTGAGCCCTGATAGATATACTTATATTTGTTACTATGCCTTCAAATAATCTAAAGGCACCGTTTTTACGAAGTTATTTAAATTTCTGAAAGCAGCACATCACTAAGGGAAGGTAATAACGCTTTGTTAGAAATATTTTGAAAAACATTTTTCTTAAGCTGTATTTTCTGGTGTATTTCAGTGTATCTTTGATAACAAACATCTGCTGCATTACAAAATAATCTAGGTAGAAGAGTGGGTACCCAAGTACTTGCACCATGCTGAATTCCATACCTGCTTCAGGATTCCTAAAGCTTTGTAGGTAAATGAGAAATCCTGGAGAAGTTTTCCTTGTTCCAAAACAGGAATCAGGCTCATATTGCAAGAGGAGTTATAATTGTTCTTTTAGTCCAGGATGCCAATAGAAAAGTTCAAAGTAGTGCTGTAGCTGATTAAAGTCAAAGGATTAAAGAATCTAAGGACCACTTGCATGTGTGGTTGTCACGTTTAAGCTTTTCCCTTTATACACACTACACAGTTCCGAAATAACTACCAAATAACTTTCTCAAGGTTTTCAACTGTGCAAATGCAGTGCACCCCACAGACTGCCATCCACTGTTACATGAGAATGTCCAGTTTCCAGAGTTACTAGTAATTACATAGCAGGCTTAGAGGTCATTATCATTCAAACAATATGTAATGAGACTCATTTAAACCGAATGCTTCTGACTCGTATACCTCTTATTCACATGGTGAATACGTCACAGTGCTGGTAGTTCTGGTAACTCTAAGAAGTACTCAATACAATTTCATTCTACATGGGGTAGGTTTTACATGTCTGAGTACCTTTGCCAGATGGTGAAGTAAACTGAAATGCTATTCAGTATGTTTTGGTATGCCACTGTACATTTAATAGGGAGATGCAATGGTGTGGGTACAAGGGAGTTTTGTATTGTATTGACTTTTGGCAGTAGGTTGATGTGGTGTCACTATTATGTTTTATAGGTTCACAGGTATTTACCAGGTTACTGATATGTGAGGGTTTTAAGAAGCCTTACATTCCCATGGTAGTTTTTAGCCTTTATATTTGCATATGAATAACTCAAAGTTGGGCCAAACAAAGATATGTTGGGACATTCACATGTTTCCCTATCCATGACGGACACTGGTGCTAAACTGAGGGATTGAATTTGCAGTTACCCATCCAGTTGTCCAAATACATTTCAATATTGTAAGAGAAGTACTTTACTTTCATGTAGCATTCCATATAAGCATTATTCACTGTGATACAAACCTATCACTCCATCATATTTTACTTATTTTACAAAAGAGATTGAGCTGCCTTGACTGGGTGTTTATGTTATCATCAAACTTATGAATGTTAATAAGTCTGACAGAATAGGGTCTATTGAAGATCTATATGTGAGGCAGAGGTCACTTCCCAGTAGCCTGTATGATACTCAGTACAGGGACAAGATTTTGAGATGGTCAGCATAGTTTTCAAGATTTAGCATTTACACCTTTTGTGCGTCATTCAACATAATGCCCATCAAATGAATATTAGTCAAGCCATTTTTAATCTCTGAAAGCATGTCATATAGTGTCCTAGGTCAGGAAAAATCACTTTTCAATTCAGTCATTATGTTCTGTTCAATATGTGTATAAAAAGTCTGACAAAAATCCTAGTCCAGAGATGGACTCCAGTTTTACAGCATTTTATTAACTTAAAACAAATGGGCTTTGTACCGCGGTGGTGGTGCTGCGGTAGCGTTGTCGCCTCACAGTTAGACGTTGCCCGTTCGATTCTCAGTTAGAGCGTCTTCTGTGTGGCGACATGCATGAATGGGTGCTCCTTCGTTGAAGGTTGTGCGTTAGGCCCGGCAAGCCAGCATGTCAAAATCTACTGCCAATCATTAGCGGACCGGAGTTCCGCTGTGGCGACCCCTAACCGGGAAACGCCGAAAGAAAGAAAGAAAACAAATGGGCTTTGTAGCATACAGTGGAACAATTACAGTATGACTTAGCTGTACAAATTTTAAATTCCATTTTATGAATTACTCTGTTATTCAGTGATAGCAGGATACAATAAAGGAAATATAGTTTGCAAATAATTTAGGAAAGGGAAGTAGAGTGACTACATTGGTTACTGACTGTGGTAACACAGGCCTCAGAAACTATAACATCAGTGCACATAATAAAAGCAGTGATGGAAACAGTATCAGAAGTAAATCCGAGAGAATATGTATTTCAGTAATGAGGTATAAAATTCACAAAAAATACTTATGTGGAGGTTTCCAGTGTAAAATAAAAACATTCTTAAGGAATAGACAAGCAAAACTTCACTAAAAGATTAGGAAACTCAGCAGTTCAAAATATACTATTGTACCTTTTAATAAATAAAAAAAAAATAATAATAAAAAAATAGCCAGTTTTTAAAACAACTGTTTCCTCTGTCTTTTTGTGAAGTTTGCTTTTTTATTTCCTGTATCTGCTCTTCAGAGGTCATGTCTGGATTTTCTGTGCTGCTATTTAGTTAAGGATTAATTGTGAAAATAATCATCTTTCCTCTTTTTTCTGCACTTTCCAAAATATATATTTTTTGAAGGAATCATCTCTCACTTTTACCAGTCTTGGAATCGTATTACTGTTTTTATTTTAATGTCCAGTGGGATCCCTGTACTATTAATTAGGCTATTTTTGAATGTTCAGTAGAACCCTTGTAATATTAATTAGGCTAGTTTAATGCCCAGTGGGATCCCTGTACTATACATTAGGCTGTTTTCTCCCTTTTATTCATGTTGCCATTACATTATTTCTAACAGTACAATAGCTGTTGTACTTAGGCAATGCCCCAGTTGCTGTGTCTATACAGAATGTCTACTAACTGATTATTCTGCACTTCAGCAGTGGTGTTGAGTAGATAAAGTTGTGATCAAGCATGCACGCATATGTATTTATAGAAAAATCGTCATTTGGCAATGATGCTTTTATAAATGGATGAAAGGTCTGGGTATTTGATTTGTTTTCATCTATGATTTGTCATTAATTTTGAATTTTATTAACACATATCACTGGATGAAAATTATGTCAAAATCAGCATTCAGACTAGATCCAAATTTTAGAAACTTTATTTGCAGTCTTTGCACTGTGTTTTGTTAACTAAGTCAACATTTTCTTTAGCAGATAGTAGCAGAAAACAATCATATTTCTGAAAGAAATAAAATAAGTGCATCTAACTAAAAGAAGTCATCAGTACAGTTAATATATAACCAAAAAAAGGAATATGAAAACATAATTGACTTGGTTTTGGCTCTAAACCAAGGGTTGAGCAGAAGAGCAGATTTCCTGTTAACTTTCTATGTAAAACCACAATATTTACATTTTGGGATATTTTTCTGGTTGCTGATTTAATGGAAATAAGCACATCATGCAAGTTATCACTACCATACTGATAAATTTCTTAACAAATGTCACAAAAAACAGATGCATTCTGACTAATCTAAACACTGATAGAAGTTAATATAGTATAACAGCAAATAATGTATCCACTTATGGCACAGTGTACATTGACAGACAATACAATTGCAAATGTTCTAAACCTGAAGATTTGTTTTTAACTGCTAATTTGCAGAAGCTGTTGACTATAAGAGATTGAATAATAATAGTATATTGTCTATATATAGTGACCCTGACTACCAAAGTCTTTCATGACCAGAATGAGTATATAATATACAGGGTTATGATCAGGTCCAATCATAACCATGTTATTATGTGTTCGAGACATGCTGCCAAAAATTTTATCTTAACAGCAAGAATTTTTTTGGGGGTTGGTATAATGGTTAAGGTGTTTACCTCATAGACAGAAGATATAGAGTTTGACCCTCACCTTTGAAAGGGAACTTGGCTAAGCTTAGCTTAGTATGTACCTATGAACCTATGAATTTATGAGAGTGAAAGAACATTGTTTTCCTTAAACTTGACTGTAACAACACATAGGGACTATGTAACAAATGTTACACACCTACAAAGGTGCTGTTATACTGTCAGGTCTTGCCCTACAGGGGCACAAAACAAGTTTCTCTTTTATCCATTTTTGGAGTATAATCACGGCATTATAATAATAATAATAATAATAATAATATAAAAATAAAAACAATAATAATAATAACACCCATCAGTTAACCAGGTGATCCCAAAGGATACACAGTCTCTTTTTAGGTGTGACCCATTAGCAATGTCTGGTTAAGTGACTTGCTCAAGGTCACACATATAAATGTGAGGGGCAGCAGTGCAATCTTATGCCATGCTCGGCTAATTTACTGTGTTTACATTATGGTATTGTAATCTTCAGCAGCTGAGCTGCAGTGTTTGCTCTAGTGTTGTAACAAATTGTGAGTCTGATGTTAGAGGCTAAGACTTGAACCCTGTTGATCTAATCAGTCAAGGAACATCGGTGTACCACTTAGCTGCTATGGGTCTGATGGCCTGTGAACAGTAGATGCACAATGTAACTGTGTCTGTAGCTATTTTGGAATTAATATACTCACTTTTGTAGTGACTGCACTTAGAGAAGCTGCTTTCACTAGTCTAGTGCAAGCATGGAGGAAAAGGCACGGAATGAGGAGTGCATGCTATTGAAAACAATTGAAAAACAATTAACATAACCAATTTAAAGCAGAGCAGTACCACCATCTGTATATCTCTATACCTCACCAATGTCAAGGCCCAAGCTATGCTTGCATACCAAAGTTATTATAACTGCACAAGTAGCTATTGTATCTAAATGAACATGGCAAGAAGGTTAGCTAAACTTTGTGGGGAAAAAAGAACATACAGTTGAAGACACTGCTTCTAGGACATGGTAACTAGGAATGCATGGATCAGCAAAAAAAAAAAACAATCAGTGGTACAGAGTATAGCTTCTCTTATGTAGACTGAAGACTTTGTGTGCAGTGGCAAAGGTGAGTATGTACAGCAGAATATAACAATTTATTGGTATAAAACTGTAACTACACTCATAATGTTAGCCATTCTTATTAGCTCCATCCATTTTGCTACTGCATGCAGCCCCACTTAGGTTTGCAGTCACCAGTCACCCCTGGTAAGCTGTGCCTTGATTATGAACTGCTTTCTGACGAAGCATACCTAGATGTGACGGAAATTAGACAAGTCTGCATTTAGGTGCGTTTGTTGACTTGTTAACTTGTTGCACTTGGGTAAATGATCAATGATCATTTTTTACCATTTGAGGAAAATGTTGTTGTGTAAGAAAGAGGTTAAAAATTCATATTGGGGCTAATTTTACCACTGCATAACCTGATAAACTGTAGGTAGGTGTGTGGCCATCAGTACCTGCAGATACGTTATTTGGAAGGGATTCAATCAGTTTGCTGGTTTCTTGATATGAATCCTTTTACAGATAGAAAAGAGGCAGGCAAGGCATTAAAATAGCGGAGGGGAAATGTTATTAATACAGTGATTTTAACAAGAATAAAGAACACTTTTACAAAATCTTTGTTTAGGAAAAGTGAAGTTGAATTATTGTTTTTTGATTGACCTGTTAGATTCTTGTCTTCTTTCCATAATTTTCTTGAGTTTATAAAGGTTGCTGATTGTTGGTTGTGCATATACATTGCTTTTAATTGTTTCATGACCTTCTTTGTTTGGTTGTACAAGATGATGCAGATGGTATGATCTTCTGGGGAGTGGATATGTTTCCAAGGAGGCAAAGTGCAGTCTTGTTTGAGTAGTAAGCATGGCTCCATTGTCATATGTGGAAAATGGAATGCTTTCCTCAAGCATTTTATTATTGAGAAAAGTAAATTTGGAGATTTAGTATTGCTAAGGCTAGTACATTATTTACATATGAGGTTTGATAAAATTCAGTCCGGTCAAAGAGTGTAAAGCATTATGAAGATTTTTGTAGTACCAGAACAGTGACTGTGGATGTGATAGTGGTTGGGGGAGCTTAGTTTTCTAAGTAACTATATGAATGTGATAGAGCAGTGATTGTTGATGTAAAGAGTGCAAATATGATTAGAATCAACTTTCCCAGGATGCTTTTAATGAGATAGTGAGGGATTGTACATTGATGGATGTTATGCGTGGTGTGATTGTCTCCTTGATTAAGCTATTAAGACTGAGGTCAGTTAAGAATTTTTTTAGGTCTTTTGTGAAAGTGCTAAAGAAGTTTATGTTGAAGATGCCTAGGATAAGTTTTTGTCATGCAATTATGAATACAGTGTTTAGAATACTATGATTACTGAGCTGGAGACAGGTGCAAGACAATAGACTTGTAAATGACTTTTTAAACTGATAGAGATCAACTATGATCCATCTTGGACCAAATTCATTTGTTGTAGCACAATTTGCTTTTATGTTATAGTCTATGAATTCTTTACTAAGAAACATACATGATCCTTCTATTATTGTTCCTGGTTAGTAAAATCATATGTTACACTTGTAAAAGTGTGGTTGAATATTTATTGTTGATGATTTTAGCCATGTTTTACACAGGGCAATGATATCTAGATCATTTTGCAATATCCATGCCTATATTTCGTCAAATCTATGATGTATACCATTGCAGTAGGACAGACCTATATTTAATTGTTGCTACGTGAGATGGGAATGTATGTTAGTAAATAGGTAAAGGTAAATACTAGGCAGTCATTCTTCAGAGTATAAAAACACTATCCAATAAACAAACATTGACCAACGGTAAAATCAAACCCTGCACATTGCATCTGTGAAGTGAAGTCCTTAAATATTATGTCAACCCCACCCTTCCTAAATGTGAAGCACTTTAGGTGTCTTGCAGGACAGGTGATGCTGCATAGGTGCAGATATCACCTAAGAACATAGTAGGAAAAACATTAGTGATGGTAACATTTGTACTGATGCGGATTATCAGAGGAAAGTAGCATAGTGAGTCTGAGTTTCCTGTAAAGTGAAACAAGTATGCAGTGAATTGGCATGAATGTCTATGGAATCATTTTGACATGATGGCCACTGTTGACAGGGTCTCACGCACTGACTACTTTAACAAACTTGAAGAAACTGTACTTGTACTATCTAATTTTAGTGTGCATTATCCCTGCACATGTTATCGCCCATCCAAAACTGACTAATCTGAGGTGTCTCAAGGCTCGAAGTTAGGCCTACTAATTAACAATATTTGGCAAGCATGCAGTTCCTGTATATTAACCAATATGGAAATGGTTGCAAGACCCACATGTGACTATCAATCAGTTCAATGAGAGCAAAAATGTTTTCTTTTTTTTTTTGAATGAGATTGCTATGGTGGAAACTTATTTTTTGCCAGGATTCACTGACTTTGCAGTTCATTATAATAAAAGTAGGGGATGCAAGGAGTTAAAGCCTTCTGCATGTGAGTTGAGCAGTCATTTGCTCCCATGTGAATGCAGGATTCAAATTCTGTTTTGAATTCATTTTTCAAATTTGAATTAAATACATCTGCTCTATATACTATTCCACAAGAAGTAAACATTAGGCTCAATTAAGTATTTTCTGACCTACACATTTGATTGATCTCTAACTTATTGATACACAGTGATAGAGAAACAGAAAATAATCATCTGTAGCAACAAAAGGCATCCTAATAAGAAATCTAATTAAGCAAGTCTCAAGCTGGTGGATAATATGATATAGTCCTATCACACAGATATGTTGGGTATATCTTAAGCCACAAAACTCATCTTTCCTGATTAAGTAATATGTTGTTGTGTCTTTTGGCGTTTCCCGGTTAGGGGTTGCCACAGCAGAACTCCGGTCCGCTAATGATTGGTAGTTGATTTTTCCGTGCCGTGTTACCAGTCCTGACACACAACCTTCAACAAATTTACACCCATTCACGCATGTCTCCACGCAGAAGATGCTGTAGCTGAGAATCGAACCGGACAGCGTCTTACTGTGAGGCAACAATGCTACCACAGCACCACCACCATGGGACCCTGATTAAGTAATATATGATGACAAATAAGCAGATAGCACACTAGGATTACTAAAAAGACTAAAACGTTGTCTGCCCATTAAGGTCAAAGCAACTCCACTGTAGTGAGGTCAGCACTACAGCCATTGCCACCACGTGGAAGAAATATTCCATCCAAACTTGCACAAACTTAAAAAAAAACTTTTGTAGAAAACATGTAATGGAAGATAGACGTTTCCCATATACATTTGTCCCAGCACTTGGATATACTCTTGGTCACTACAGTATAACTTGTACATTGTCCATAGCCTACCAAACACAAAGTAATGTTAATATGTAACAGATTTAATGATGAGGTAAACTCCCGAAACAGAGTTTGCATCTCTGAACTAGTGACTCCTGAAATGATGCTGCTGTTTCAGTTGCAGTAGTACATTTGATCCTGCATTTCCTAGGCTACAGGACAATAAACCCTCTGACATACAGAATTGTACATGCAGTGCTAACTTAATACTGTAACCTCATCTGTCTGTGGTGCATATTGGGGAAGAGGAGTCCTGACTAAAACTCAGATGACACAGGTTTGACTATATGCCTGAGTGCTGAAGGAGTCATCTCAAAATGGAGAGAAATTAGTCTTTGCTGATTCTTCTTCCTCAGAGTGGAAAGAAGGCATATCTTGAAGGCATGTCTGTTGTCAATGAAAACTTTGTGGGTTTGCATACCTGGGGAGAGTATTCTGTTTAGAAGGACATAAACATGAGCAAGTGATATCTACATCCTATTCAAGGGTTGGGTGTATATTGCGTGTAGTCGTTATAGTGGTATTTATATCCACTACATCCATTCAAGGGTTGTGTGTGTATTGGGTACAGTCAGTGTAGTGATATCTATATCCACTACACCCATTCAAGGGTTGGGTGTATATTGAGTCTAGCGGGTATGGTGGTATCTACACCCACTACACCCATTATACACCCAACCTTTGAAGTCTTGCTGTGGTTAGGACACAAATAACAAATCCCATGATGGCTGCCCACATGGGGATCACACAATGACTGGCTATCATCACTAGGGTCAACATGGGTATGATTCTGCTACTCAGCCAAAGAGTCAGTGGGAGTGTATCAAAAAAACAGTGTTTAACAAATGTAATCTCATAAGTTGTCTGAAAATCATATCGAGGTGCAGCTACTCTGATGTCACTTCAAGTCGACTGCTAAACAGTAAATTCAGATAATCTAGACTTACAGGTCTAGGTGATGAACTGACAATTGATAAGTTTATCTCTGTTTCACTTATACATATGCAAGTAGGTTTATAATTATTACGAAACCACAAGACACAGCGAAATGCCACTTGTAAAATCACAGTAAAAACGCGAACTTCACTGTAAACAAGAACACAAAAACCAAGAGGTAAAATGGCTATACCATGAAAGAATAACTCCACAGCAAACCAGGAAGGTTTTATTCCACTTCGAAATCAATATATTCAAATACACAAAATATTTCTCTCTAGTGCCTTGGCAAACTCGCCTTTACAGAGTAAAGATTTTTAACATTACTTTCATTCCCCTTTTATACAATCCATAAAAACACTCCCATTCCCTTATTCAATTAAGAAAACCTTTAAAAATTAAAGACACAGTATTATAAAAAAACCTTAATATACTAAAACTCTAACTTTTACAATAAACTTTTCCACGAACAATCATAGTTAAGTCCATTTGGTCTAAGTGTATTAAATTTTAATATAAGACATAATTCTTTTTTTCTTAATAACTGTTTTACATACTGTTCATTTAAATACTTATTATACCATGATCCCCCCAAAACGTGCACGCTGATTGGCCAGCGTGCCCGTTGTAAATCGAGTTATACTAATGGAAAAAGGTCCGGTCGCCCGGACTTTTTTCCATTAGTATAACTCGTTTTTTTTAAACACTGTCTCGCTATGTTAAATGGGTTTAACATAGCGAGACAGCTTTAAAATAAGCAACGGAGATCTCCGTTGCTTATTTTAAAGCTGTCTCGCTATGTTAAACCCATTTAACATAGCGAGGCAGTGTTAAAATAAGCAACGGAGAAAGCAAGATCTCCGTTGCTTTTTAGTCTCGCTATGTTAAATGAGTTTAACATAGCGAGACAGTTTTAAAATAAGCAACGGAGATGTCCGTTGCTTATTTTAAAACTGTCTCGCTATGTTAAACTCATTTAACATAGCGAGACACTAAAAAAAAGCAACGGAGATCTTGCTTTCTCCGTTGCTTTTACCCACAGCTCTGATGTACTGCGCAGGCGCGCAGTACATCAGAACTGCCGCGGATGCCAAGACATCTGCGGAAGGGCAGTAAACAGGCATTATACTATGCCATTATTTAAGAAAAGTAACAGTTTCTTTTCTTAAATAATGTCATGTATAATAGCAATAACACGCCTGGGTGTGGGTAATGCTAAATTACCCACGGTTGGCTTTGTTTGGTCCTCGGCCGCCTCGGGACCAAACCACGCCAACCGTGGGTAAATTTAGCATTACCCACACCCAGGCGTGGGTTATTGCTATATTATTTTCTATACTATCTAACACTGTAACTTTTAACCCTTCTATTTTACCTTCATGATAACTATGAAAATGTGTAACCAAAGGACTACAAAGGGAATGGGAGTGTTTTTATGGATTGTATAAAAGGGGAATGAAAGTAATGTTAAAAATCTTTACTCTGTAAAGGCGAGTTTGCCGAGGTGCTAGAGAGAAATATTTTGTGTATTTGAATATATTGATTTCAAAGTGGAATAAAATCTTCCTGGTTTGCTGTGGAGTTATTCTTTCGTGGTATAGCCAGTTCACTGTAAACAAGATCACAGTTCCACAAATATCATGAAACTGTCAGCTACGATAAAAAAGCCTTTATTCCACAGTAATAGTAAGAACTGGTTAAGCACTTTCATCTACAGGTAGTAGACTTCCTCAGAACACTTGCATAGGCACCTATCAGAAATGCAGCATTTGCTCGCTTTTGTTGTGGTATAGTGGACAATCTTCTTTCTTGACAACGTGAATGATTTTAGCTTTTGTTTAATTTGCAACAGTATCTGTACAACAGCGCCAAATCCAAAGGTCCAAAATCTGCATAGAAGCTTTTATAAACTCTGAAGCACCAATAAGTTTGTTATTATCTGCCATCTTCATTAAGCAACGTAGAGTTGAAGATCTCAAACTATTAATATTCATTGACTGCCACTTTTTGCAGTGGACTCCCCCAATTACAAGACCACATTCAGCTGAACCAAATCAGAACTTTGGCGAAATTGTACAGCATCAATTTAGGGAACTCCCCGAGACGTTGCAACTGACATTATAAAGTAAGTCCGTCTTACCAAGATCCAAGAAAAAAATATCTTTTGTCTTCTTTAACTTCACAGAGTGCGCTCCAAGAGATTTAAAAGCATGCACAGCCCTTTTACTGTTAAATGCCTCCAGTTTCAGAGCCCGTTTACCCTTTCCTACGTTGCAGTTCCTCCATGATAATACATACAGATACTGTTGCAAATTAAACAAGAAGCTAAAATCATTCATGTTGTCAAGAAAGAAGATTGTCCACTATACCAGCTTTTAACAACGAAAGCGAGCAAATGCTGCATTTCTGATAGGTGCCTATGCAAGTGTTCTGAGGAAGTCTACTACCTGTAGATGAAAGCGCTTAACCAGTTCTTACTATTACTGTGGAATAAAGGCTTTTTTATCATAGGTGACAGTTTCATAATATTTGTGGAACCATGATTACAGCGAAGTTCATGTTTTTACTGAGGTTTATAATTATGCCATGTTTTCATAACTTCACTAACAATAGATTTACATAATGTTATGCATTCATTTGTTAACTTTATTTGACAAATGCACACATTTGCTGTTAGTATTCATTTTAAACATATTTATGGACATTGTTATCCATTCATCTATTCTATGAAAAGGTTTTTGCCTAGGATTTTTTTAAGTTAAAGTTAACACAAGTGAAGGACTAAAGAAAGGAATGCTTAAAATCCATTTAAATCACCACCAGATCAAATGGATGGGGATCTCTGTTTAATTTGCCCTCCAAAAAGATGGCAGTTCAGGCATACAGTATCACCTCATCTTACACTCTAGTCCAGGGACTACAATATTAACTTAAATGCCTGAGGTGGGAAAACAATTACATCATCATCATCATCATCTGCCAGTGTTAACTGCATGTCTATGTGTGCTGTTACATACAATTGGCATCACACATGTATGTCTTTCTTAGATAAGAACTTTTTCAAATGTGCTTGACTTACAAAATATGAAAACAATGCAAATCACTTAAAACAAAGCATGTTCACCCAAACGTGAGATACTTTCAATCAAACACAATCTGAACTTCTCTTATACCAACAGTAAAATACTTCAACATTCTTATCAGGATTTTACAACACAAGGAAATACTAAAACATCTGAAGTTTAAATAAGGTGCTATTATTTTCACTATCTGACTCAACAATTAAGTTCTATACCAAATTACTTGAATCAGCAAATTTAAGAAAGGTATCATACTGGTGTACTATTAAAACATATTATGATTTTTTTCTGTGAAACTTGTTAGTTCCATGTATTTTCTGTGACAATTATATCATCAAATAGTGAACCCTGAAAACACAGGAAAAAAATAGCAGCCATTTTAGATCAAATCTAAAATGACAGAAAAGTACAAAAAATAAAATTAATATTTTTTTTCCAGAGGACAAGTCCCTCTGCACCCCCACACAATATGCTAGTTATATATATTATCTCCAAGATCACACCACAGTGGGCTAAGGGCAAATTCCCACTCTTGTTGCACTGTGATCTCAGACAGAAAGCAGCCAGAGGGTGAACCACATTTACAGTGTTTGCTTTTCTAAGCATTCACTCTTATTCATAAACACAAACCATGTTTGTTTTTCTGACTATTCACTGTTATGAAAAGTAACTTCTGTGACTGTTCCACGCACACCTCTGACCAACTTCATAATTGCAGTTGTCTGATATAGCGATTAAGTTCCACAACAAATTATCTGGTTCATCAAATATGAGGAAGGTATCAGATCTCATAAAAGTCAGTATTGTCTTAAAACATATTCTATTTTTATGAAAATTGTCAGTTCTTTGTATTTTCATAGATTTCATAGATATTCCAAGGCCATTTAATTTTATGGCCATTTACACCTTACCAGTACCCTCCCTCAGGCTACACCTCCTTTCTCCAAGAGGACCATACCAGTCAATCCAAGAGTGAATTTGTGAATGCATATCCATTCATCCAGATTATGTTTAAAAGTAGATAGTGAGTTACCGTGACTAACATGCAAGGGGAGTCTATTCAAGAGTTTTGGGAGGTGCTGAGTTATAAACCTGTCCCTCGCCCATGTTTTATTTAACTGTAACTTAAGATTTGGATCCTTGATTCTAGTATTTGTGGAGCCACTGGACTTGTAGAGATACAGGAGGTCCAAGACAACTGGGTTTCTTGTCTCTTATGGTATAGTAAGCAAGACAAATATCTTCCTTTAAAAGCCTGTAAAACACCAAATGAATGGCTAAAGCTTCTAGCCAGTCTTGATAGCTCGGAGGTTTGATGCTCGTCATCTTTTTTTTAGGAACCTTGGGAGGTTTCTAAATTTTTGACATGTTTAATTAAATACATCCCAAAAGGGGCAGTGCACTCAATAAATGGTCTGATCAATGATGAGTATAAAGGGAATTCTAGACAAACATTATCACATGATGGTCAGAAAAGAGTAACCAAAGTTCCTAGGTCCCTCACTACATTTTCATTTCATAGTGATGTGTCTATGTAGTATGATGAAGGGAAGGGTTGTCTATCAAAAGAGATAATGCTACACATTTTAGCATTTAGTTTGAGCCCATTTTAGTATACAAGGAGTTTACCAGAGAGACAGAGTTCATGCTGGTGGGACTAATGTCTGAGGGTGACTTAACAACAACCCCCGGTTTATACTTGTGCTTAAAATTTCTTAGCGGCTCTTTGCTTGGAGATCTGAGAAAAAGCCAAAAATGAGAAGTCCCAGCAGCAAGCACTGAAAGCCCTGAGGGACATTGCTGGTCACTTTCATACATTATGATGAGACGCCTACAGCTCTCACTTGTTTTTTTTTTTTTGTTTGTTTTGTTTTGTTTTTGTTTGTTTGATTGATTATTTGTTTCAGCCAATTTACAATCCATCTTACCACATGTGGTTTGATTTTTAATGCATTTAGTTTTGTTATGATGTCAGCTTAAGTAACACATTGAAGGCCTTGACCAGATCAAGATAAGCTGTGTGTACCACATGGACAATGACTACAGACTTCATTTCCCTTCTGAAGAAGATAATCAGCTTTGCAGATGAGGCGAGTAAGTAAGGTCGGTAATTACCTGGGTCTGTTGTAATACTATCCTGAATGCAGTGCAGCTCTTCTCATCAGGAATGAAACCAGGAGCTAAACTTAGATTAAATAGTGTAAGGAGTAAGTCTGCAAGGGCATGTTTAGCAATGTTAATTAAGCAACCAGGTATATTGGTATTGCCCATGGAGGAAATATTTTTGGTTTGATTAACGCTTTCAGTAAATGATCTTTATAGATAATTGAGGGAGTAAAGGATATTTCAGAGCTTTAAAGAGAAGTCTCACAGTTTATTTTGGCATTAAATCTGTTTGCAAAGGTGTTGGCAGTGTATAGTGGGTCAGCACAGAAGGCATCATTCTGAATGAATTCAGAACAATGTAGGGTATTGTTTCTTAGAATTCTAACACAGCTAAAGAACATTTTCTAATTATCTTTGGCTTCAGGGACCAGTCTAAGTTCATGGACTCCTTTAGTGGACCTAGTTTTTGCAATGCCTTTGATATTTTCCTTGAGAAGAGAAGGTTTGGTTTGGATCTTCTCTGTAATGTAAGGTGTTTCCTTCTTTTGTTGTTTAGTGTATTAATGGTAGTAGAACCCTGGGTGGTTTATTTTGAATTTCAAAAGATACTTAGTTCTGGTAGGGACCGATAGCTCTATATAATTTTTCTAAATGGGTATTGAAGTTCTTAGTGAAACTTGCTGTACTTTCATAGTCAGGGGTGGTACAAATTGTCTACTATTTGCCTTATAAAGCATGTCTCTGAACAGCCTCATTAATGCAAACTAATTTAGCCTTTTTTACCTGAAAGGAAATTTTAAAATATGCTATCAATTCCATACAGACACTGAACATCAATAAATGATTTATTTTTACAGTGGTACCTTATTCATCCCAAGACAATATTGTTGCAAAATATAAAACAGGATCTGATGTTATCCATGTCACTATTCTTCACTATTTGATCTGACACTTTACAGAAAGCTTCTAGGCTCAAGCTCCTCCCACTCCCATGATCCCTCACTGCCCTCTAACCCCTCAGATCTCGTTCGCCGCAATCAGCTACAGACGTAGGTTTCTTGGCTCAGCTCGCAGTGGGATAAGTAGACTATTTTTCTTGTCTTTCTTTCTCTCTTTTGGTAATTTCTTAGTTGTTTTGTAGTGTTATAGTTCTCTGCAGTATCTGTAGTTAGCCTCCTCTCCCCTTTTTTTATAACTTTGTCATGTAGTTCTGTTTTGGCACCCTTTTACCATATTGCTAGGTTAGCTTTCTGGTAGTTGTGCTATATTCTTTTTTTTTTTGTGAGTAGCTTTCATAGCTTTTTTGCAATTCTTATAGTTTATTTTATGTTTGCAAGTAGTTTTTTAGCTGTTTTTTCTGCTACCGACCTCTGCATGTTTCTCGGCTAGAGTTAGCTTATTCCCTTTGGCTTAGGCTTAATTCCATTATGTTAAGCTGTTGGTTTCAAAGAGTGCTCCTTGTGCAGTTGGAAAGTGCCTATTTCCAGTTCTCACAAGGAGTGCCTTTATTGCTTGGATGTCGACCACCTGGAGGTGGAATGCAAAATTTGGTGCAGCATACAACCGCAGGGCTTTGGTCGAGCACCAAAACAAACTCCTTCTGGAAGGACTGGCTTAAGGGGGTCCCTTGGCTCAGTCCCCTGCTAAGTATGGACCGTCAGAGCAAAAAAGAAAGACCCCTCCTGCCTCCAGGGTATTCCTCCTCCAAAACGCCAAGGCTGTTGGATCCCAGTGCCACAGATCCAACCCCAGCCTGGACTCCATTGGATCCAATGCCCTCAGATCTTAAGATCCATAACTGTCTCAGAGCCAGAGCTTCTGCTTTGACACCCTCAGATCTGAAGTTGTGGGAGTCCGCTTCTGGATCCAAGGTCGTTGGTTCAAGGCCTTGAGATCCAGTCGGACCCAGTTTGGCCATGAATCTGGCTGCCTCAGTTCTGAGGCATGTGAAACCCAATCACTCAGATCCTGCTTTGTCTTCAGATCTGAGGAGGTCAGTTCCAGGATCAGTGTCAGATCCCACTATTGTTATTGATGATTCCCCTTGGGTTGTGGCTTGGGGTGGTCCCCTTACACCTCCAAGCACAGATCTCGTTCTTTAGAGGGGAAGTCTGTGGGATCTAGGCACCCTTCTCTAGCTAGGTCATCCACCTCCTCTAGGTCCTACAGGAGTCTACTCCCTTCTGATATGGACAGGATGATGATGTCCTTACTCAAGGCTCAGATTGAGTTGGGGCTTCTCTCTTCCCCTGGCCATCTGGCTAGTGGAGCCATCTCCTACCCCCTCTTTTTCTTCTCTTCATCTGACCAAGTTGGTTTCAGACTTTCTGGCCCTGGATCTCACAGAGAGGGAGACGGAGATTGCCAGGGACTTTTCTGTCCCTGTCCTGTCTGAGTCCCTGACTACTTCTGCTTGGCCTCCCCCTGGGCAGACAGAGTCCCAGGTCCCCAGGTCCAAGTGGTCACCTCAGAGTCCTTAGGTGGGAGTTCTGGGCCTGTCTTTTTGGACTGGTCCCTTCCCCTTGGTGATTCGGCTCTCAACAGCTTGGGGCCAGTAGTATCTATAGGCCTGGAGGTTCTGGCCTACTCTGGTCCTTTTTCCCAGATGGGCCTTCCCACTGGGAGTGAGAACAGGGCATCATTCAGTCCTTTAGCCTTCCGAGTCATAGAAGCAACTTTTCCTCCCATCCCAGCCCCTCCAAGCAGGCCCTACTCATCTTGTCCCAGGTCAGCCCTCCTGAATTAGTCTTCAGGTGGGAGTTGCCCCACTCGAGGTCCCCCTCTCTTCTGAATCCTCCCCTGAACCACCCCTGGAGGAGGTTCCCCAGAAGAGATCATGTAAGAGGAGACACCTGGACTCACCTGCTGAGTTGCTCACTGAGGACACAGGCCTCGATGAAGGTGATGGGTCCCCTGTTTGGGGACATCTTGGAAATACTGAAGCATAAGGATGGTTGGTCTTCCCTCCTCCCATATTCTCTGAGGAGTCTGTTTTTCTGAAAGCTTATCAGGACAGCCCCATCTACCTCCTGGGTTTCTCCCCCTGCAGATAAACGTGTAGATCTCCTCACCAGCATGGCATGGAAGCAGATGGATACTGTGGAGCACATTCCCAAATGTGCAAATAAATTTCTTAATCCCCCTTCTAACAAGCAGTTCTGGTCAAAAGGTGTGACAGTCAATGGAATCATGGCAGCTGCCACCACAAAGAATGCGTTGATGGAACAGAACACATCTGTCCATCCCCCTAACCATGAGTCCCTAATTATTGACAGGCATGGAAATCAGGTTTTTGTCTCAGCTATATTCGGTCTGTGGCACTTAACTACCTGGCAAATTTCACCCAACTTCAAAGGGACCTGGTCAAGGAGCTTACCGTGTTCCTTTCCTAGGTACTGCCTGGTGGGGAATTAAGTAAGTTGTCTCCCAAACTATCCACACTTTCTTCCCTGGCTAATTCATCAATGAGGTTGATTGTCAATGCAATGGAAGGAGCCTTTTGAGAGGCCGGCACAGGCATTGCCATTCAGTGTCATGCCTGGCTGTGTCTTTGCAGATTTGTGAAGTCCTTTAAGGTGTCTTTCACCAACACCCCCTTCAATGGTTCCACCCCTGTTTGGCCCTTCAGTCAAGGAGACTCTCACCCACAATGAGTAGTAGGGCAAGACCTTGTCAGCTGTGGGAATCAGGTTTTCCACCCCTCAATGCTATTTTTCCAAAAAGTAGTGAGGGGCCAGGAAAATGTGGTTTTGCAAGTTGCAGTCTGCCTTCCAGGATGATACAGATGAGCGCTCCTCCATAGGTTGGGGGAGAGGGTTCAACAACAGACGCCACCCCAGGTGCAGAGGGGATCTACAAAATCAGGGCTCCAAGGAATCCTATTCTGAGAAGCCCCAACAGCACTCCTGAAGTGCTTCCCGACTGTACTGCCCTAGAGGCAGTCGGGGGTCATTTGTCTTTGCACCCTTTGTTCTGGGCAAGTATTACAAAAGATCATTGGGTGCTAAATATCATTTCCAGGGGTTATTCTATTCCCTTTTCCCAGCCTCCTCCAGTCCAGAGAAACCTCCCTGATGCACCACCCCATCAGAGGGAGCATCTTCAAAAGAAAGACATCCAAGATGTCCCCCTAGGACAATGAGAATCCAGAACTTCCTTTCACTTCTTCTTGGTGCCAAAGAAGATGGGGGACTTGTGTCCATTCCTGGACCTCAGCAGTCTCAATCTATCGGTCAAGAAGTCCAAGTTTGGGATGGTCACTTTCCAGTCCATTGTGCCTCTGTTGCACAAGGATGATTGGTTGTGCTCCATAGATCTATAGAATGCATAATATCATATAGAAATAGATAGGTGCTCCAGGATATCTCTGTTTTTGAGTAGGGGCCAATCACTACCAGTTCTGGACCCTGCCCTTTGGTCTCACCACAGCCCCCTGAGAGTTACCAAGTGCATGGCAGTGGTTGCAGCTCACTTGAGACTGCAGGGATTCCAGGTGTTTCCATACCTCAACAATTGGCTCCTCACAGCTCCCATGAAGCATCATCAGATCAGTGCCTCTCAGTACCTAGTCCAACTATTTGACCAATTAGGCATTACAGTGAATCTCTCCAAATCCAACTTCATTCCATCCCAAAATCTGAAATTCATCAGGATTCAGTTGGACACTGTCTCGGAGATTGCAGCACTTCCCTTCCACTGGGTACTCCTCATCAGATCTCATGTTCAATGTCTCCTCAGTCTGTCTCATCCCCAGGTCCACCTTGTTCTCAGGGCCTTAGGGTTCATGTCAGTGGCAATCTATCTCATGCCATTAGCCAGGTTCTACATGAGGGTCCTGCAGTGGACTCTAGTGGTTCAGTGGTCTTCCCTGGTTCATCCTAAGACAACTCTGATCTGCCTCACTCCAGTATACAGACATCTCCTTTGGTGGATCCAGTTTCCCAACCTCCTAGCAGGCAGACCATTCTCTCTTCTTCCCCCCAGTTCCACTGTGATGAAGGACGCTTCCCTGTTGGGGTGGGGGAGTGCATTTCCAGGGAACGATGATCTAAGGCACGTGATCCAAAGCAGAGACCAAACTGCATATGAACGTCTTGGAGATCAGGACAGTTCTCCTCACATTGCAAGCCTTCCAGGACTGCCTCCCTCTGGGTGCCATTGCAGTTCACATGGACAATATGGCCAGTGTGTGATACATCAACAAGCAATGGAAAACATGCTTGTATCTGCTTTGTCACGAGGCCATGAGGGGGTTGGAATGGGTGATGTCTTTGGGGCACTTTCTCATTGCAACACATATTCCCGTGAAGTCCAACATGATGACTGACAGACTCGGCAGGGCAATTCTGAGTCCTCATGAGTGGTCCTTGAATCCTTTAGTGGTGAAAGAGATCTTCCATTGATGGGATCAACCAAGCTACAATCTCTTTGCCTCACCTCTTAACCACAAATGTAGCCAGTATTTTGCCCTGATTCCCCCAAATGGGATGTCCCCCAGGGATCCTCTGGTCCATGATTGGCTCCTAGGTCTCCTTTATGCCTACCCTCCCTTGTCTCTAATTCGCAGAGTACTACAGAAAGCCCATCACCTCAAGGCTACCTTGATCCTCATCAACCCCTTTTGGCCTTGGCAGGTGTAGTTTCCCCTTCTTCTGTCTCACTTGAAGTACCCTCCTTGGGTAATAGATCCCATTCTGGATCTAATTTATCATCCCTCTCAGCTTCTGATTCCACACCTACAGGTGCTTCATCTGACAACATGGTTTGTCCACTTCCAGTAATCCTGAATCAGCCCAGGCTACCTTCTCCCATCAAGAACATTGTCCTGGCCTCAAAGAAGGCTTCCACTAGACAGATTTACACCAGTAAGTGGAAACAGTTTTCTATTTGGGCTAAACAATGCAATATCAATCCTGCTTCGGCTTCCATTTCAGATATCTTGCTCTTCTTGTCTTTGCTTTTTCAGCACAGAACTAGTTTTTTGACTATTAAAGTGCAGCTGGCAGCTAATTCCAATTTCCATGTTTGTGAGGAACTTGCCTTCTCCTCTCTCTTGTGTAAAGCTTTTTTAAAAGGTTTTTTTCTGCTCTGACCCCCAGTCAAGGATCCTTCTCCTCCTTGGGATCTTTCCTTTTTACTGCAATGTTTCACACAGACTCCATTCAAACCTGCTGCCACATGTGATATCAAACTCTTGTCATGGAAGACAGTTTTTCTAGTAGCCATACCCTCTGCCTAAAGGGTTTCAGAACTGCAGGCTCTTTCTATTAAACTGCCTTTCATGGTTTTCCATAAAGATAGGGCAGCCCTTCGAACTAACTCATCATTCATGCCTAAGATTGCCACAGAAGCGAATCTGATCCAGTCAGTCCAATTGCCAGTCTTCTTCCCAAATTTTGCTAACAAAGGGGGACTATCTCTTACATACGCTAATGTGCATAGACAACTGCATTTCTACTTAGATAGGACAAAGAATTTCCGCAAGTCTAATCAGCTGTTTGTGGCGTTCTCTCTTAACAGGAAGGGTCAGGTGGTATCCAAAGTAACTATCTCTCATTGGATTTCGATGTGCATTTCCTTTGCTTATTCGTCCAAAGGTTTATCTTTACCAAGGCTCATTAGAGCTCATTCCACTAGGTCAATGGCTACATCAGCTGCCTATCTTGCCCATCATTCCACAGATGACATTTGTGTGGCAGCCACCTGGTCTTCTCCTCATACATTTGTTAGCCATCACAAACTTGACATTGTCTCCAGGAACAGGGCTTCCTTCGGCTCCACAGTTCTTCAACACATCCTTCCATGAAGCCACCCAGGATTTAGGGTAGCTGAGGACTCTGACCCCAGAGTGAGGAATAGTGACATGGATAACATCAGATAAAGAGTTATGTACTTACCATAACTTGGCATCTGTGTTATCCTATGTCACTATTTATCTCTATCCCTCCCTCCGTCCCCTGTCCTGTAGGATTTAGAAGAGGTGCATATGTCATTTTTGGTGGTCAAGGTCTTCCGTAGCTGCTTTCTAGCTTAGGGCGAACTCAATCTGAGGGGTTAGAGAGCAGAGAGGGATCATGGGAGTGGGAGGAGCTTGAGACTAGAAGCTGTCTGTAAAGAGCCGGCTCAGATCCAATGTCAGATCCAAGACCCAAGAGTGATAAATAGTGACATAGGATAACACAGATGCCAAGTTATGGTAAGTACATAACTTTTTCTTGTTGCTTTCTGTAAAGTTCTGTAGTTTAACCCATGCTATTTTTACCAAACAGGAATTTGTAGTAGTATCCTATAGTTTTCACTAGTTAAATTTGTACAAAAGGCAAAGAGGTTGGCAGTATACATACCTTTTAAGTTTTTATAAAGCAATAAATTAGAACAGTCACATTACAATTGCATTGAATTCTATGTGCCTGCAATCTGGTGTCATTAAACAGTGCTTTGAAATGATACCAGTAGCCACACAGTTCTTTTTTTACATACATATCAAGCATATCTTCTGCTTGTGACAGGGCTCCATTCAAACTTCCCTCCTGTAACTCAATTTTATTGTAAATTGAAAATCCACATACACAGTACTGTAATACATAAACCATAATGTTGTATAAACAGCATCATAAATACTACATTTATTCTGCCTTGTTATAATTTTTTTACCATTACTGAGGTTATATGAATACACACTTTGCCTGAGTGATTTTTAATTAAATATATAATGCACCTTAGTTGAATAAGTAGAGGTGCTTGTCAACTGAATTGTGAATTCTGTCCTTTTCTAGTTTCAGTAGAGCGCATGCAGACTGGACTTCTGGGCTAAGATTTGTAGAAATGCAGTGAACAGCTCAGCAAGGTTTGTGCCACTTATTGTTGACATACCGCAGTGTAAAGCACATATGACTATGCAAATGATGACAATCTGCATTCTGAGTAGCTGGTTCAGCTAGATGAGCTAGCTCAGCTCCAGTTCCACAATAAGAGTGAGGTGAAAAAGCCTCACTCCGACTAAAGCTGAGAACAGCAAGCAATACGTTTTGGAGCAAGTTAGTGACCACACACTGCCTGAGATAGAATTTGTGATACTTGAAGGCAATAAGTAGTGTAAGGTCGTACATGATGGAGCAGTCTGTCAACAATCTCTAAATATGACTAACATACAATGCACAGAACACATCTGATGACAGGCATCTGTATCAACAACCACTAAATATTACTAACATGCAATTTATTGAACACATCTGATGTCAGGTATCCATATTAACAGGTCTATATTAGGTCGCCAAAATGGTATTCCAGCGAACACCTATTCAGCGACTCGTAATCAGCGAAAATTGCTTCAACAATTTGCTGAATTCACTTATGGCAATGAAATAGTTGCCTGAATGACAATGGACAACTACAGGACATTGCCCTTTTCTCCACTGTAGTGTGATCTCGGAGTTGGTATATATATATATATATATATATATATATAGAGTTAAATGGGGTGGGGAAAAGCCCCTCACATCGGGGGGTGGGGGGGTGAAACCCCCCACTTGGGTGGTTTCAAGTCACTTAAATGTTGGTCCATTGTGCTTCGGGCAACTATAAGCAAATATAGTAAATTCAATGAATTGCTGACACAGTTTTTGCAGATTACAGGTCGCTGAATAGGTGTTCACTGGAATACCATTTCAGTGAACTAATATAGACCTATTTTAACAACCACTAAATATTACTAACATGCAATGCATTGAACATGTTGGATGTCAGGTATCGGTGTCAATGACCACTAATATTACTAACATGTAGTGCATTGAACACATCTGATGTCAAATATCCATGTCAGCAACCATTAAATATTACTAACATGCAATGATTGAACACATCTGATGTGAGGTATCCATGTAAACAACCATTAAATATTACTAAAATGCAATGCATTGAACACATCTGATGTCAGGTCATAGCTCTCAACCTCTTAGAGCAAAAAATCTGGACAAAGCCTAAAATAATGGGGGGGGGGGGGGGGCAAAGGCCCAAAAATATGGATATATTTTAAATATTGCTGTTGTAAACTTAGAACATTTCTAGAATAACAGGATTTGTGTTAGTATTTATTTTTCTGGATGATATGAAGTATGAAACTCTAATGTATGCCATCATTTAGAGACTTCAGTCCTCATTGATTTGATAGAAAACAACACATTCAGGAGGAACAGACTAAAACTGTGAGGCAGAAATCTGGACATCTGTGAAAATGTTGACAGTTGAGAGGTATGTGTCAGATATCCATGTCAACAACCACTAAATATTATTAACATGCAATGCACTGAACACATCTGATGTCAGGTATCTGTGCCATCATACACTGAATATTACTAACATGCAATGCACTGAACACATCTGATGTCAGGTATCTGTGCCATCAAACAAACACTGAATATTACTAATATGCAGTTCATTGAACACATCTGAAGTCAGGTATCTGTGCCATCAAACACTGAATATTACTAACATGCAATGCATTGAACACATCTGATGTCAGGTATCTGTGCTATCAAACACTGAATATTACTAATATGCAGTTCATTGGACACATCTGATGTCAGGTATCTGTGCCATCAAACAATGAATATTACTAACATGCAATGCATTGAACACATCTGATGTCAGGCATCTGTGCTATCAAACAAACACTGAATATTACTAATATGCAGTTCATTGGACACATCTGATGTCAGGTATCTGTGCCATCAAACACTGAATATTACTAACATGCAATGCATTGAACACATCTGATGTCAGGTATCTGTGCCATCAAACACTGAATATTACTAACATGCAATGCACTGAACACATCTGATGTCAGGTATCTGTGCCATCAAACACTAAATATTACTAATATGCAGTTCATTGAACACATCTGATGTCAGGTATCTGTGCCATCAAACACTGAATATTACTAACATGCAATGCATTAAACACATCTGATGTCAAGTATCTGTGCCATCAAACATTGAATATTACTAATATGCGGTTCATTGAACACATCTGATGTCAGGTATCTGTGCCGTCAAACACTGAATATTACTAACATGCAATGCATTGAACACATCTGATGTCAGGTATCTGTGCCATCAAATACTGAATATTACTAATATGCAGTTCATTGAACACATCTGATGTCAGGTATCTGTGCCATCAAACACTGAATATTACTAACATGCAATGCATTGAACACATCTGATGTCAGGTATCTGTGCCATCAAACACTGAATATTACTAACATGCAATGCACTGAACACATCTGATGTCAGGTGTCTGTGCCATCAAACAAACACTGAATATTACTAATATGCAGTTCATTGGACACATCTGATGTCAGGTGTCTGTGCCATCAAACACTGAATATTACTAACATGCAATGCACTGAACACATCTGATGTCAGGTATCTGTGCCATCAAACACTGAATATTACTAACATGCAATGCACTGAACACATCTGATGTCAGGTATCTGTGCCATCAAACACTGAATATTACTAACATGCAATGCACTGAACACATCTGATGTCAGGTGTCTGTGCCATCAAGCAAACACTGAATATTACTAATATGCAGTTCATTGAAAACATCTGATGTCAGGTGTCTGTGCCATCAAACACTGAATATTACTAACATTCAATGCACTGAACACATCTGATATCAGGTATCTGTGCCATCAAACACTGAATATTACTAACATGCAATGCACTGAACACATCTGATGTCAGGTGTCTGTGCCATCAAGCAAACACTGAATATTACTAATATGCAGTTCATTGAAAACATCTGATGTCAGGTGTCTGTGCCATCAAACACTGAATATTACTAACATTCAATGCACTGAACACATCTGATATCAGGTATCTGTGCCATCAAACACTGAATATTACTAATATGCAGTTCATTGAACACATCTGATGTCAGGTATCTGTGCCATCAAACACTGAATATTACTAATATGCAGTTCATTGAACACATCTGATGTCAGGTATCCAGTCAGGCAGGCTCTTATTGCTTCTAGGAAAAGGAAGGAAAGAGGAGTTTAAGACCGCCGGAAATGGGCCAATATAGCAAGCTGAGATACATACAGAAAGAAGCATAAAGGAAAAGGATGTGTGGGAAGCATACATCTCAACTGTCCAGATTCTCACAGAATGCCCAGATTTTTGCCTCATATTTTTGGTCTGTTCCTCATAAAATGTTGGTTTTCTAAAAAATCATTGAGGATTAAAGTCACAAAATAAAGACAAGTTTGCATTTCAGACTTCAAATCCTTCATAATATGCATGCTAATCTTATGAACTTTCTAAGTTTATAAGAGCAATATTTATAAATTGTCCCTATTTTTAGACCTTTGTCCCCCTATCATTTTTGTCTTTGTCCAGATTTCTTGTGCTAAAAGTTTGAGAGGTATGGTGGGAAAATAAGTCTGTTTTTCTGGGGATAGGCATCGCTTTTTTATATATGCACCAAAGCAGCTCTTTCGAGAGAAACCTGGTTTGCTGTTGTATGGCAGTAGTCAAGTAGATGACTTAAATTTAAAGCTTGTCTTTTTGTGATGCCGTTTTATATATATGATAACAAGTGTGATGGGGAAATGGAAAGAAAGGTAATAATAATAGTCTTGGAAGCACACAAACAAACACAAAACACTGCAGTCAGGGTTTTTTTACACAGTTGGAGGTGAAGAGATTGTCTGAACAGAGCCAAATGGAGGATGGGTGTACAGTGATGGGGAGCAGTGGACAACACTCAAAAGGGTGGATTATGGTATAGTAGGATGGGGTTATATCTGGATGATAAAAAGGCTGGGTACAGATAACATACTAGCTAGCCACGAGCCCAGACTGATGCCAATGTAACCCAGAAAAAGAACATCCCTGATTTTGCCTCATATTTTTTGCCCTGCCCCGCATCATTTTTTTCTAGTAAATTGCTAAAGATTAGTCAGTCAATAATGTCAGAGATGAGAGTTTTTTGTACTACTTATTTTTCACAAAATGCATCTCAATGCTCTTTTTTTAAGTGAAGTTAACGAATATTTAAACATTGTCTCTGATTTTGAACCTTTGTCACTCCAGTATATTTGGTTTTGTCCAGAATTCTTGGGTGAAGACATTGACAGGTGTGCAGAGAAAGTAGTTCATATGAGTGAGGGTGGCTGGTTCCATGTGTCACACCCTGCTCTGGTGGCTATTTTTATTGGAATATTATTGTCCATGGACCACAGGTGAGGACTTTGTTAACACATGTGCACTTTATACCACCCAATACTTTGGGGAAGTAGATGATGTCATCAAAGTTGCTCACTGATGGTGTGCTGGGGAAACAGATATGCTCATCCACATGTGGAACAAGTATATTGAGAAATGCATTGACTAGTCTAGAAAATTAATAAATACATGGAAAGTCAGTGTCCCTATCCATGACATGGGAACAGATGTTGTAGGCCTCCTATGAGTATGCCCAGCATCATAGCATGGGAACCTATGATCATGTTGCTACATAGCTGTTCCTGATCCATGCAGTCAGTGGAGCCCACCCTATACATGTATATCCTTATGGGCCTCTGTATGGCAGCCACCACAACTGTACACATGCATGTATCCACCTCTATTAGTAGTCTGGGTATCATTGGAGTACCCCAATGCTCCTAACAGAGCATATCTGTGGCATTTACTATATTCCTATCCCTGTTCCATGGCAAGGGCTCATATGTACATCACAACAGTAATATACCTCTTATTCCTAGTACTGCCCAACCCCCACACTACATAGCCCACTCAATTATGAAAATTTGAATGTAAGTATGAATGAGAAGTTATGGTGGCTAATATCTCCACTGCAATATATCCCTGACAAATCATGTTAATGTAAATTTACTCTATATAACACACACCCTTTCACATGTTTCTTGTCATTAATTGCTAAGTCACTTAATTAGTGAAGGTAATGCTATGGTGTCAAATCGAAATAAACACTTTAAGGTGCTAGAGATACCAATCAGTAAAGGACTGAATGACATTTCTGTTTGGAGAGAATATTTTGGTTTCAAGGTAAAATCCATTTACTGCAGTGGCTAGCCTTGTTATCTCACAGCAAGAGGTTCTCCAGTTCGATTCTCATCTGGGAGTACCTTCTGTGCGGAGTCTGCATATCCTTCCTGCATTTGAGTGGGTTCCCTCTGGGTACTCCAGTTTCCTCCCACACTCCAAAGACATACATCTGGAGCATTTCTCCCCACGCCTTTGCTGAAAATGGGCTCTGTCCCAGTCAGACTTTCCCAGTAAACAAATTGTAAATAAATAAATAACTATATCATTCAGAGAATCAAAACACTTTGAATAATGTCAGTAAGCATGCATTGCCAGTTTTCTACACACATAAAAAATACTTTGATGACACCATAGCACTGTTTGAGGACTGCTCCCTAAATAGTTTAACCCCACAAGGCAAAGAGCATTGTTTTGAAAATGTTATTCCATTTGAGATTTTTTATTTCGAATAATGGTCTAAGATAGCCACCATACCTGGAAGACATGGACACTGTTGATAAGACAGTCCATCTTACACATAAATATACTTAATTCAAGCAATGGATCAGGTTGCTATTAAAATCTTCAAAACATATGACTTATGTAATACCTTCAGTCACATTAGTACTGCTGTTGAGAGTTTTAGAAGGATTACAACATTTTGCATTGTACAAAGAGCAAAGTGGTGGCACGGGAAGATGTCATGTGTCAGTGCATGAATGGATTTCAGATGAAGCTTAAGAAAGAATACATTAATGCAAGAAAAGGATATGATAAAGCATTTAATGCAACTGTTGATATGATAATACATATGACTAAATAACTGGAGCAGGAAATGGATAACAAGGACATTGAGCATTTGGTGGAAACTGTGCCAGAATAATTATCAAGTGATATTTTATTGAAAGGGAGGCACAGAAAGTGGCAAAGAAAGAAGCGAGACAAAGAGAAGAACAAATAAAAAAGAAGAGGAAGCTGAACCCCATCAAAAAATAATGAAACAAATGGTAGAACCATTTCCATATTAATCACGGAGTGCAAATTCTTGAGAAAAGGGAGCCTAATGTAAACAGATTTTCTAAAGCTGACAGACTCATCCAAGATGCTAGAAATCCTCCAGCATGGGGATCAAGGTCAGATTAGAAAGACACACGAGCACAAGTACACAGAAAGCTCTCTGCTCAGACACTGAAGAATCATAGACCCTGGTTACCATACAAGGAACTTCCTAACTGAAAGGGAAAAGCTCTTAAAAGAAAACTCAACACATATCTGTCTAAAGGCTCTTGTTGGTCCAGTGGCAGTGATAGCAGCATAGTATGCTGGAGGTCTTGGGTTCAAGTCACAAATGAAGGCACATGTTATCTTTTCATTTCTAGGATTCTAACAGTGTCTAAGTACTGTATTTGTGTATGTGTTTGCAATTTGACCTTAGTCACCATACTGGGGGTTTCCTAGCGGAAATGATAAAGCTCTTAAGAGAAAACTCACCATCTACATGTCTAGAGGCTCCAGTAGCAGTAGTATGTTGGAGGTCTTAAGTTACATCTCAAATGAGAGTTAGTATTAACCTTTGGCTTCTGTTACACTGATATATAAGTGGATTCAGTTGTGGGCTGGACTGCTTGGATTTGTCTGTCCTGGCACACACAAAGAACAGGAGAGTATGTGCATCATTGAAAGGGGATGGCGACTGATAATCAGTCATGTCACAGGAGTTATCTATAGCAGAAACAGAGAGATGGCAGTGTCCAGTGACTCAGAAGAAGTCACCAATGAGCCAAGATGTTACACGAGTAATGGATGTTGCAGATCACCTAACCTTAGTACTTCAAGAAAAATGCTGGGAATATAGGATACTATTATCTTCACTGAGAATATAGGATACTATTATCTTCACTCGGAATATAGGATACTACTATCTTCACTGAGAATATAGGATACTATTATCTTCACTGAGAATATAGGATACTATTATCTTCACTGAGAATATAGGATACTATTATCTTCACTCGGAATATAGGATACTATTATCTTCACTGAGAATATAGGATACTATTATCTTCACTCGGAATATAGGATACTATTATCTTCACTCGGAATATAGGATACTATTATCTTCACTGAGAATATAGGATACTACTATCTTCACTGAGAATATAGGATACTATTATCTTCACTGAGAATATAGGATACTATTATCTTCACTGAGAATATAGGATACTATTATCTTCACTGAGAATATAGGATACTATTATCTTCACTGAGAATATAGGATACTATTATCTTCACTCGGAATATAGGATACTACTATCTTCACTGAGAATATAGGATACTATTATCTTCACTGAGAATATAGGATACTATTATCTTCACTGAGAATATAGGATACTACTATCTTCACTGAGAATATAGGATACTATTATCTTCACTCGGAATATAGGATACTATTATCTTCACTGAGAATATAGGATACTATTATCTTCACTGAGAATATAGGATACTATTATCTTCACTGAGAATATAGGATACTATTATTTTCACTGAGAATATAGGATACTATTATCTTCACTTGGAATATAGGATACTATTATCTTCACTCGGAATATAGGATACTATTATCTTCACTCGGAATATAGGATACTACTATCTTCACTGAGAATATAGGATACTATTATCTTCACTCGGAATATAGGATACTATTATCTTCACTCGGAATATAGGATACTACTATCTTCACTGAGAATATAGGATACTATTATCTTCACTGAGAATATAGGATACTATTATCTTCACTTGGAATATAGGATACTATTATCTTCACTGAGAATATAGGATACTATTATCTTCACTTGGAATATAGGATACTATTATCTTCACTGAGAATATAGGATACTATTATCTTCACTGAGAATATAGGATACTACTATCTTCACTGAGAATATAGGATACTATTATCTTCACTGAGAATATAGGATACTATTATCTTCACTCGGAATATAGGATACTATTATCTTCACTGAGAATATAGGATACTATTATCTTCACTCGGAATATAGGATACTATTATCTTCACTCGGAATATAGGATACTACTATCTTCACTGAGAATATAGGATACTATTATCTTCACTCGGAATATAGGATACTATTATCTTCACTGAGAATATAGGATACTATTATCTTCACTCGGAATATAGGCTACTATTATCTTCACTCGGAATATAGGATACTATTATCTTCACTGAGAATATAGGATACTATTATCTTCACTCGGAATATAGGATACTACTATCTTCACTGAGAATATAGGATACTATTATCTTCACTGAGAATATAGGATACTATTATCTTCACTGAGAATATAGGATACTATTATCTTCACTCGGAATATAGGATACTACTATCTTCACTGAGAATATAGGATACTATTATCTTCACTCGGAATATAGGATACTACTATCTTCACTGAGAATATAGGATACTATTATCTTCACTGAGAATATAGGATACTATTATCTTCACTGAGAATATAGGATACTATTATCTTCACTCGGAATATAGGATACTACTATCTTCACTGAGAATATAGGATACTATTATCTTCACTGAGAATATAGGATACTATTATCTTCACTGAGAATATAGGATACTATTATCTTCACTCAGAATATAGGATACTATTATCTTCACTGAAAATATAGGATACTATTATCTTCACTCGGAATATAGGATACTATTATCTTCACTCAGAATATAGGATACTATTATCTTCACTGAGAATATAGGATACTATTATCTTCACTCGGAATATAGGATACTATTATCTTCACTCGGAATATAGGATACTACTATCTTCACTGAGAATATAGGATACTATTATCTTCACTGAGAATATAGGATACTATTATCTTCACTTGGAATATAGGATACTATTATCTTCACTGAGAATATAGGATACTATTATCTTCACTGAGAATATAGGATACTATTATCTTCACTGAGAATATAGGATACTACTATCTTCACTGAGAATATAGGATACTATTATCTTCACTGAGAATATAGGATACTATTATCTTCACTGAGAATATAGGATACTATTATCTTCACTCGGAATATAGGATACTATTATCTTCACTCGGAATATAGGATACTACTATCTTCACTGAGAATATAGGATACTATTATCTTCACTCGGAATATAGGATACTACTATCTTCACTGAGAATATAGGATACTATTATCTTCACTGAGAATATAGGATACTATTATCTTCACTCGGAATATAGGATACTATTATCTTCACTCGGAATATAGGATACTACTATCTTCACTGAGAATATAGGATACTATTATCTTCACTCGGAATATAGGATACTATTATCTTCACTCGGAATATAGGATACTACTATCTTCACTGAGAATATAGGATACTATTATCTTCACTCGGAATATAGGATACTATTATCTTCACTCGGAATATAGGATACTACTATCTTCACTGAGAATATAGGATACTATTATCTTCACTGAATATAGGATACTACTATCTTCACTGAGAATATAGGATACTATTATCTTCACTGAGAATATAGGATACTATTATCTTCACTCGGAATATAGGATACTACTATCTTCACTGAGAATATAGGATACTATTATCTTCACTGAGAATATAGGATACTATTATCTTCACTCAGAATATAGGATACTATTATCTTCACTGAAAATATAGGATACTATTATCTTCACTCGGAATATAGGATACTATTATCTTCACTCAGAATATAGGATACTACTATCTTCACTGAGAATATAGGATACTATTATCTTCACTCGGAATATAGGATACTATTATCTTCACTCGGAATATAGGATACTACTATCTTCACTGAGAATATAGGATACTATTATCTTCACTGAGAATATAGGATACTATTATCTTCACTCGGAATATAGGATACTATTATCTTCACTGAGAATATAGGATACTATTATCTTCACTGAGAATATAGGATACTATTATCTTCACTGAGAATATAGGATACTATTATCTTCACTCGGAATATAGGATACTATTATTTTCACTCAGAATATAGGATACTATTATCTTCACTGAGAATATAGGATACTATTATCTTCACTCGGAATATAGGATACTACTATCTTCACTGAGAATATAGGATACTATTATCTTCACTCGGAATATAGGATACTATTATCTTCACTCGGAATATAGGATACTACTATCTTCACTGAGAATATAGGATACTATTATCTTCACTCGGAATATAGGATACTATTATCTTCACTCGGAATATAGGATACTACTATCTTCACTGAGAATATAGGATACTATTATCTTCACTGAGAATATAGGATACTATTATCTTCACTGAGAATATAGGATACTATTATCTTCACTCGGAATATAGGATACTACTATCTTCACTGAGAATATAGGATACTATTATCTTCACTGAGAATATAGGATACTATTATCTTCACTGAGAATATAGGATACTATTATCTTCACTCAGAATATAGGATACTACTATCTTCACTGAGAATATAGGATACTATTATCTTCACTCGGAATATAGGATACTACTATCTTCACTGAGAATATAGGATACTATTATCTTCACTCGGAATATAGGATACTATTATCTTCACTGAAAATATAGGATACTATTATCTTCACTCGGAATATAGGATACTATTATCTTCACTCAGAATATAGGATACTATTATCTTCAGTGAGAATATAGGATACTATTATCTTCACTCGGAATATAGGATACTATTATCTTCACTGAAAATATAGGATACTATTATCTTCACTCGGAATATAGGATACTATTATCTTCACTCAGAATATAGGATACTACTATCTTCACTGAGAATATAGGATACTATTATCTTCACTCGGAATATAGGATACTATTATCTTCACTCGGAATATAGGATACTATTATCTTCACTCGGAATATAGGATACTATTATCTTCACTCAGAATATAGGATACTACTATCTTCACTGAGAATATAGGATACTATTATCTTCACTCGGAATATAGGATACTATTATCTTCACTCGGAATATAGGATACTACTATCTTCACTGAGAATATAGGATACTATTATCTTCACTGAGAATATAGGATACTATTATCTTCACTCGGAATATAGGATACTATTATCTTCACTGAGAATATAGGATACTACTATCTTCACTGAGAATATAGGATACTACTATCTTCACTGAGAATATAGGATACTATTATCTTCACTCGGAATATAGGATACTATTATCTTCACTCGGAATATAGGATACTACTATCTTCACTGAGAATATAGGATACTATTATCTTCACTGAGAATATAGGATACTATTATCTTCACTCGGAATATAGGATACTATTATCTTCACTGAGAATATAGGATACTATTATCTTCACTGAGAATATAGGATACTATTATCTTCACTTGGAATATAGGATACTACTATCTTCACTGAGAATATAGGATACTACTATCTTCACTGAGAATATAGGATACTATTATCTTCACTCGGAATATAGGATACTATTATCTTCACTGAGAATATAGGATACTATTATCTTCACTCGGAATATAGGATACTATTATCTTCACTGAGAATATAGGATACTACTATCTTCACTGAGAATATAGGATACTATTATCTTCACTGAGAATATAGGATACTATTATCTTCACTGAGAATATAGGATACTATTATCTTCACTCGGAATATAGGATACTATTATCTTCACTCGGAATATAGGATACTACTATCTTCACTGAGAATATAGGATACTATTATCTTCAGTCGAATATAGGATACTATTATCTTCACTGGAATATAGGATACTACTATCTTCACTGAGAATATAGGATACTATTATCTTCACTGAGAATATAGGATACTATTATCTTCACTCGGAATATAGGATACTATTATCTTCACTGAGAATATAGGATACTATTATCTTCACTGAGAATATAGGATACTATTATCTTCACTGAGAATATAGGATACTATTATCTTCACTCGGAATATAGGATACTATTATTTTCACTCAGAATATAGGATACTATTATCTTCACTGAGAATATAGGATACTATTATCTTCACTCGGAATATAGGATACTACTATCTTCACTGAGAATATAGGATACTATTATCTTCACTCGGAATATAGGATACTATTATCTTCACTCGGAATATAGGATACTACTATCTTCACTGAGAATATAGGATACTATTATCTTCACTCGGAATATAGGATACTATTATCTTCACTCGGAATATAGGATACTACTATCTTCACTGAGAATATAGGATACTATTATCTTCACTGAGAATATAGGATACTATTATCTTCACTGAGAATATAGGATACTATTATCTTCACTGAATATAGGATACTACTATCTTCACTGAGAATATAGGATACTATTATCTTCACTGAGAATATAGGATACTATTATCTTCACTGAGAATATAGGATACTATTATCTTCACTCAGAATATAGGATACTACTATCTTCACTGAGAATATAGGATACTATTATCTTCACTCGGAATATAGGATACTACTATCTTCACTGAGAATATAGGATACTATTATCTTCACTCGGAATATAGGATACTATTATCTTCACTGAAAATATAGGATACTATTATCTTCACTCGGAATATAGGATACTATTATCTTCACTCAGAATATAGGATACTATTATCTTCAGTGAGAATATAGGATACTATTATCTTCACTCGGAATATAGGATACTATTATCTTCACTGAAAATATAGGATACTATTATCTTCACTCGGAATATAGGATACTATTATCTTCACTCAGAATATAGGATACTACTATCTTCACTGAGAATATAGGATACTATTATCTTCACTCGGAATATAGGATACTATTATCTTCACTCGGAATATAGGATACTATTATCTTCACTCGGAATATAGGATACTATTATCTTCACTCAGAATATAGGATACTACTATCTTCACTGAGAATATAGGATACTATTATCTTCACTCGGAATATAGGATACTATTATCTTCACTCGGAATATAGGATACTACTATCTTCACTGAGAATATAGGATACTATTATCTTCACTGAGAATATAGGATACTATTATCTTCACCGGAATATAGGATACTATTATCTTCACTGAGAATATAGGATACTACTATCTTCACTGAGAATATAGGATACTACTATCTTCACTGAGAATATAGGATACTATTATCTTCACTCGGAATATAGGATACTATTATCTTCACTCGGAATATAGGATACTACTATCTTCACTGAGAATATAGGATACTATTATCTTCACTGAGAATATAGGATACTATTATCTTCACTGAATATAGGATACTATTATCTTCACTGAGAATATAGGATACTATTATCTTCACTGAGAATATAGGATACTATTATCTTCACTTGGAATATAGGATACTACTATCTTCACTGAGAATATAGGATACTACTATCTTCACTGAGAATATAGGATACTATTATCTTCACTCGGAATATAGGATACTATTATCTTCACTGAGAATATAGGATACTATTATCTTCACTCGGAATATAGGATACTATTATCTTCACTGAGAATATAGGATACTACTATCTTCACTGAGAATATAGGATACTATTATCTTCACTGAGAATATAGGATACTATTATCTTCACTGAGAATATAGGATACTATTATCTTCACTCGGAATATAGGATACTATTATCTTCACTCGGAATATAGGATACTACTATCTTCACTGAGAATATAGGATACTATTATCTTCACTCGGAATATAGGATACTATTATCTTCACTCGGAATATAGGATACTACTATCTTCACTGAGAATATAGGATACTATTATCTTCACTGAGAATATAGGATACTATTATCTTCACTCGGAATATAGGATACTATTATCTTCACTCGGAATATAGGATACTACTATCTTCACTGAGAATATAGGATACTATTATCTTCACTGAGAATATAGGATACTATTATCTTCACTGAGAATATAGGATACTATTATCTTCACTCGGAATATAGGATACTGTTATCTTCACTCGGAATATAGGATACTACTATCTTCACTGAGAATATAGGATACTATTATCTTCACTCGGAATATAGGATACTACTATCTTCACTGAGAATATAGGATACTATTATCTTCACTCGGAATATAGGATACTGTTATCTTCACTGAGAATATAGGATACTATTATCTTCACTCGGAATATAGGATACTACTATCTTCACTCGGAATATAGGATACTATTATCTTCACTGAGAATATAGGATACTATTATCTTCACTGAGAATATAGGATACTACTATCTTCACTGAGAATATAGGATACTATTATCTTCACTCGGAATATAGGATACTATTATCTTCACTGAGAATATAGGATACTACTATCTTCACTGAGAATATGGGATACTATTATCTTCACTCGGAATATAGGATACTACTATCTTCACTCGGAATATAGGATACTATTATCTTCACTGAGAATATAGGATACTATTATCTTCACTGAGAATATAGGATACTATTATCTTCACTCGGAATATAGGATACTATTATCTTCACTGAGAATATAGGATACTACTATCTTCACTGAGAATATGGGATACTATTATCTTCACTGAGAATATAGGATACTATTATCTTCACTCGGAATATAGGATACTATTATCTTCACTCGGAATATAGGATACTATTATTTTCACTGAGAATATAGGATACTATTATCTTCACTGAGAATATAGGATACTATTATCTTCACTCGGAATATAGGATACTATTATCTTCACTGAGAATATAGGATACTATTATCTTCACTCGGAATATAGGATACTACTATCTTCACTGAGAATATAGGATACTATTATCTTCACTCGGAATATAGGATACTATTATCTTCACTGAGAATATAGGATACTATTATCTTCACTGAGAATATAGGATACTATTATCTTCACTGAGAATATAGGATACTATTATCTTCACTGAGAATATAGGATACTATTATCTTCATTGAGAATATAAGATACTATTATTTTCACTGCATACAGGTGTGGTGACCCTCTTTGTACTGAGTTCCTGTTACTAACCAGATTAAAATTTATATCAGAACTGCATTCATAAACACCCCACTAATAAAGACCTCTGCAAACTATCTAAAGTTCTGTTCAGTAAAATGTAAGACATTTTACATAACCTACCTGTGTAGGTGTGTGATTTATACAGGAGAGCCGGGAGTGAAGTTTTCTTGCAAAAATGGTTTAAGTAGTTTATGATCATATTTAGTTCTTCATTTCTTTAATTACAATCTTATATTTGCTAACCACTTATGCCATAGCGCTATTTCCCTCTATGACTGGGAGCTACTAATCTTTATATTCAGATGTTTTTAGCTTTTGAGCCATTAACTATGTTAGGAGTTCTAATTCCCTTGCACACATGTGGTGGTTAAGTATGACCTCTCTTGTTTTAGCTCCCATCTATGAAATGTCCCAAGAATTCCATGATTCACAGACGTGCTATTCTTCTTCAAATGTTGCTTCTGAAACAGAACCACTTTTCAAAGGAATTCCATCCCAGCTCTTCTGGGTCTTTTCATTGGTAGTCTACAGTCTTTCTAACTTCTTTCTGTATCCCAATACAGTTTCCTGATATAAAGGCACATATGCTTCTATCCCTTCTACAAGATCATTGCCTGCATATGGAACAATACCATCCTTCCATACTTTGTTTGGGCTGGGGGGATGTCAGCATTCTGGGAACTGTTATAAACTCTGTTATATCCTGATTAACGACACTATAGAATATGTGATATTATACCATGACCCCCCCATTAATATTCCAAAACGTGCACGCTGATTGGTCAGCGTGCACGTTGTAAATCGACTTCTACTAATGGAAAAAGGTCCGGTCGCCCGGACCTTTTCCATTAATATAAGTCTTTTTTAAAACACTGTCTCGCTATGTTAAAGGAGTTTAACATAGCGAGACAGGTTTAAAAAAAGCAAAGGAGACCTCCGTTGCTTTTTCTAAACCTGTCTCACTATGTTAAACTCTTTTAACATAGTGACACAGTGCGTAAAAAGCAACGGAAATCTTGCTTTCTCCTTTGCTTTTTTTTTAAACCTGTCTCGCTATGTTAAATGGGTTTAACATAGCGAGACAGCTTTAAAATAAGCAACAGAGATCTCCGTTGCTTATTTTAAAGCTGTCTCGCTATGTTAAACCCATTTAACATAGCAAAACAGAAAAAAAATGGAGATCTTGCTTTCTCCGTTGCTTTTGCCCACAGCTCTGATGTACTGCGTAGGCATACGCATGCGCAGTACATCAGAACTGCCGCAGAATACCAGACAGCTGTGGAAGTGCAGCAAGGAGGCATTATACAATGCCATTATTTAAGAAAAGTAATTTCTTTTTTCTTAAATAATGACATTGTATAATAGCAATAACCCACTTCTGGGTGTGGGTAATGCTGGATTTACCTACGGTTGGCTTTGTTTGGTCCCTCAGGCTTCGCCCTCGTGACCAAACCACGCCAACCGTGGGTAAATCCAGCATTACTCACACCCAGGCGTGGGTTATTGCTATATTATGTATTTTTGGTCCCAGACTCGCAGATCTGTTCTAAATATTAATTGACAGTTACGAACAATGTACTTTGTAGTTAACCTAATTTGCTTGAATTCATAAGCATTTGTATACCTGACTGACAAAAAAATTATTTATTAAGTTAACCCGTTTGGCAGCAAAAGGTCCCTAAAGATAGTCGCATGACTTTTAAAGTAAGGGTCATGCATACACTACGTATTTGTGATGTTTTTCAAGTTTTCACACACTTGAAATTGGCAAGGAATAACTTTTGTAATGTGAACTGCTTCTTGTTTTAATTTCTCCAAATGTTTATGGTTTCTAATACCAAGACAGGAATGGACCTATTCCTAAGTCAGAGTTCGATAAAAGTTCATGAAATTAGAATTTCTCCTTAATAAAGCTACCGTTATGTGTAGTTAAACCACCTGAAAGATTACGTGCAGATATTTTACGACAAATATACCAACATTAATTTTGCTAAACTTGAAGCAAAAGAGCTGCACAGATGCAAAGGATAGAACATAATTAACATCTCTTATAATTAGAGCTGATGTAATTCTTTGTCTAGCCATTCAACTCTCATACCTCTCAGCATCCGTGTAGACATAGAGTGGTAACATTATTTGGTGAAAGGAGTAAAATGCGGTTCTCATTTACTATAAAGACACATACCATTACTTTAAAAATCACAGAGTGGCAACAAGGTTTTTCTCTGCACTGCTGTACACTGAAGATTTTATTCATAAGCAAGGAGTGTAACAGTACTGTGATCACGCTCAATGCGCAACATCGTAATGCACTAGTGCAAAGGTGATTCTGAAAGAAGAGTGATGACAGTTCACACTACAAGGGTGCCATGGACCAATGGGTGCAAAAGCAGTACGCAAATGAAGCAGCCTGTGTGTCAGTGAGAAACATTGTGATTCGTGAAGTGTAAGAAGGGAGCACAATCATATACACAGAAGTGCAACAGGGCATAAATCTGTCAGGGAAAAAGTGTGGCTACTACTGTATATGCCATAAAAGCAATGGACACCATTACAGTTATTATCATTCATATGCTAGCTGATGCAGCTGTCATCACGGCAAAGTCAACCCAGAAACTATTAACGCATTATCCCCATGCCAGGAGGTGCTACCAGTTGTAGACACTGCACACTGGTCTGACTAGAAAGAATCAGTTGGACAAATTATGTATGGATATTCACACACTGGATTAGATATGACAACTGTGTCAGGCAATAGAGGGGAAAATGGAAGAGATTAACCCATACCTCTTCAATAAGGGTCATATCGGCTGTGAAAAATCTGCTGACAAATTTCACTGCCCTTTCACTGTTCAAGGCCTCAATACTAGGCCCAGTACTCTTTAGAATTTTTATAAACAAAGGTAATAGTTTCAGTAATATTCAATATGCCCATGTTTTCACTACTTAACACATTCTGCAAGTATCCCAGTCACAATCACTACTTCTTTATCACCTCCCTTCATGGTTTTGGAAAAATAAATTATTATTAAATAAAAAATAAAGTAAAATAAGCTAATGTTATTTGGAGAAATCATCAAAGTCAATAACGACACATTTACATTACCTACTCTTATAGGTGAGGCAAAAAACATAAAGGCAGTGACAATCGATGGAAATATCTAGGAATTACCTTAGGAACAGAGGAACAATACTAAGCAAGCAATTGCAGGGACCATAAGATGCCTAGCCATATACACTTGTAAGCAGATGCACTTAATAATTTTTGCCACTCTTTATGAGCACTAAAAACTCCTCACCTCACAAGTCAAGCATGATCTTACAGCAGGAATTAAGATACCAACTAAGAGGAGTGTTATGGTAATTTGTTGGTATAGTTGAAGGATATAAAGCCTTTAATTTGTTTGGTTAAAAATTATTGGGGCCTTTCTAGAAAAGCAGCCTGCTTAGATTTAAACATACCAATGTAGGCACTTTATTTTATGATGGGTCTGATAAGGGAAGAGTACAGTGGTAAGATAACTTCTTTAGGTCATGAGGATATTCCCTTGGAGGTCAACTGGGTTAATAGAAGAATTTACTGTCTATGGTGGAAACATAACAACTGAATGACAGAGAGTTGTCCACATACATATACAGGCCTTTTATAACTGTATCTGTTAGAAGAAGAGTATCACTTATAACAAATGATACAGGAGCAACTTTTTTGTGCTATAGTGCTGCACTATTTTGCATTTACCTTGGACCTGTTTCCAGATATATTAATATTCCATTTGTTAGAGCAGTTTAGTATCAGTGGATGAGTGGATAACAGTTACCAGCTTTCAGTCATTAACAAACGTGGTCAACCACACTTCAGGGATATTGGCTTGGATCTCTGCAAAATAAATGCCCAACAGGAGATAGCCCACCACTGGCCCATGTGGTACCCTACTAGTTACAATTTTACTTTCAGAGATGGTACCATCAAATTTCATTATTTGGGATCCACTGGATAGCAATCCAAAGAACATTGTAGTGGTTTTCATTATGTTCATCTAATTTTTCAACAATACCAGCATGGGGACAATGTCAAAAGCCTTGTGCACAAAGTGACCACTGTCAACAGCATTTGTAACCTTTTCAAGGAAGTTCATAGGTTCATAGGTAGGTACTAGGCTATCAGCCCGAGGGCCTATGTAAGCCTAGCCAACAAGGTTCCTTGGCTTAAGCCACCCAAGAAAGTTATTTTCCTGTGCCACTGTCGAGCAGAGCCACAGAAGTGATCCCCGGGTGTATTTCCTATTTCCCATTTCCCATCCACTCATCAAGATTTTTCTTGAATAATGCTAATGAAGAACTTTGCTTGACATAGATGGGTATATTAGGTTAAGGAAACAGGATCACATTCTACATAAAACAAGAATGAGTTGGGTCTAGATCAGTTAGGTTGCCTGTGTCTGCATAAATGAGTTATTCTATGATACATTCTGTGGCTTTGTATATAAGGCCATTGAAGCTCATGGACCTATAATTACCTGGGTCTGTAGAAATCTCACAGTGGCTGTTCTCTTGACATCAGGCATACACCATTTGGATAGGCTGAGGGTGAAGAGTTTAAGTAGAGGTTAGGATAGTCTAGGCTGAGGGTGAAGAGTTTAAGTAGAGGTTAGGATAGTCTACACTTGACACTGATGAGAATGCAGCCTAGTATATTATCTGTTCCTATTGAAACATTTTCTAGCCTTTTATAAGGAAGATTTGTTTCAAGATGATTTGTTGGGTAACTAAATTTTCAGGGATAGTGGATGCAACAATGTGGGTAGGCGAGGTAAAGTCAGCATAAAGTTTGTCTCTTTAATATAGTGACTATAGCCTTGGAAGGATTGGAATGTATATTATTATGGATGAGTTTTGTGCATTGCTGAACATTATTCCTTAATCTCCTGATATAACTGAAGAAAGATTTGAGTTTCCTTTAGGATTTCTAGTAGCCTTAAATTCATACTCTGCCTTACATTTTCTAATAGCGCTCTTAAGTTCTTTGGTAGCATGTTTCACTGTGGTCTTGAGGTGGGGGGCTAGGGATTTCTTATAACTCTGCACTATTTTCCTTGTTTTGTTATATAGTTTATTGATACTAGAGTTCTGCCAGAGAGGTTTATTACTGAATCTACCATTATATTTAGGATGGACAGCTACAGACTTTTCTATGCAGCTGTGGTGGTGGTGGGAAAGAATTGAAGGTAAATGTGTCAGCCTTCATAGCTGGGTCTATTTCTGGGGGGGGGGGGGGTTAGTGGTACCTTACATAGGTCTTCTACAAGCTGAAGTAGATTTCTCCTAGAAAATTTTCCAAATACAGTTACATTTGGTGTTTGGTCAGTATCACTACGCCTGACAGAGGAGGTAACTGATTTGTGATCAGATTTTACCAGGGATGAGGAGATAGGTGATAGAGTACAAGCAGGGGCTAGATTGTTAACGACTACATGAAGGATAGTATAGCCTCTAGTGAGTAGTTTTACAATTTGCTCCAGTACATTGGCATTAATAAAAATGAGAAAATGCTGAGTATGTCCATTTGTAGAAAGCATTGTAACTTTTGAGGAACATACTCATAATACTGTCAAAGATATTAATAAAAAACTTGGCACTCTTTACAAAACAAAGAAATACCTTACATCCAAATCAAAGCTAGCACTAGCCTGCTCCTGCCTTACACTAAAACTGTCTTATGGTATCATAGCATCTGGTTACCTGTGAAAAACAGTACTCTCAGAAATCTAACCAGCATATTATGAAACTGCTAAATCTGCCACAAGTTAGGTAACTGGGAAAATTTCTTGGAATATATGGAATTATAGTGGCACCTGGAATTGAATGCTCACATTTTCCCTTGATTTATGACAATTTAAGTATAAATAGTGTTCTTAAATTGCAAGCAGAAAACATTGAATTTAACCAATATGATACTACATGTATTTTTCTACAATGTTTGTTTCAATTTAATATCTGCTTCTGATTTATGTTTACACTTTCTTACACATACATATACACATAGATAGATAGATAGATAGATAGATAGAGATACATTTGTTACATAGATATTTGAAATTATGGTAGAATATATGTACATTTAAGAAATTAATTGAGGTAGGTCACTGGTGAACACGTGACTAATTTTTGAAGCATTTAAACTGTATTTGAAGATGGTGACATATATTTTTATAATCGCTTTTGTTAAAAATGAAAATGCTAAACCTATTGCATTAAAGAGTTCTTTGGAGACTGTGGTGTTTTTGTTTGTTATTAGAATCAAGGAAATGCTGGGTGTATCTGTATTTAGAAAGCATCCAAACTTCTGAGGAATATACAGTAATATAAAAGTTGTAAATAAAAAACTTGACACTGATAACAGAACAATGATATGCCTATTATCCAAATCAAAGCTAACTGCAGCAGCTGGCTACCCCCAAAAAACAGTGCTCTCAGAAATATCATCAGCATTGCTAAATCTACCACACAATTAACATCTTGAAGAGACCACGGCAAAATCATAAATAAGATAACATACGTTATTAAAGAAATCATACATACATATATATATATATATATATATATATATATATATATATATATATATATATAGTTAGTTAGTTACAAATATTGTAAAACAGGATAAATAGCTGGTACAGCTATCAAAAATCAGCTGATTAAATGTGCCAGGTTCTTTCTGTTCAAGATCTCTGTACAGTGTGGATTCAGGAATTTGCCCTTTCTCCACTGTAATGTGATCTGAGAACTGATATATTTATATAATTAAACAGGAGGTGTGAGTGTCACAGCCCCCCATATGAGTGGCTGTTTGACTAGTTGTGCTTAATGAGTTGCCTTTTGATGTTTTGCCTTTTTGATATATGGACATACATATGGACATAAATATGGACATACACACACACACACACACACACACACACACACACACACACACACATACACACATGTATATAAACACACAGGGGTTCCTTCAGAATTTCAAAGGTTTAAAACTTCATATTTCATATGGTTGAGACCATATGATCGAAGTTTTAAAACATTGAACGTTCTGAACGGAGATCTCCATACAGTGCGGAACAGGAGATTTTCCCTTTTCCTCTCTGTAGTGCGATCTCAGAGTTAGTATATTTAAATAGCAGTAGGGGTTGAGGAACATGGTTTTGTTTTGTTTTTGTATTTATTTCAGAATTTCGAAGTTTTGAAACTTCGATCATATGGTCTCGACCATATGAAATTCTAACTTATAAACCTTCAATATTCTGAAGTGAATCCACACACACACACACACACACACACACACACACACACACACACACACACACACACACACACACTACATTTACCCTCTGTCTTCTATTAAAAGCCCAGTGCAGTCACCTGCCCCTTTCTTGCACACCACCAACAGGGATCTTAGATCTACTTACACATACCTTCGCCATCCTGACAGAACATACACCACTCACGTCCAGCCGCTATCTACATCCCTACTGAGTGGAATACAGGACCACATGGGATTCGATGCAGCACAAATCTATCAACATGTACAACTGTATGCAGAAAAAAACTCCTTGATAGGCATACACACTGCAGGTCTCATGACATCACCCAGGCTGACTTGTAATTAATATGCTACATGTTGCTTTCAGTACTCATCACAGTATTTAATTTTCCTGACAAAGGTCTTCCATTGTAAGTAATTATAAGTTGAACCTGTAAATAAGCTGCACTTCAGCAGACCTAAAATAAATGAATTGGTGGTTCCTTTTATATTCAAATCTGACCAATAAAAAAAGATAATCAATTAAAAATAAGTCAGAGTCCACTTAAAGTGTCATCTAATAAATCCACAATACTTAAAGGTGACCATATGAATAACATAAGAACATTTAAATTTTAATTTTTCGGGTGCTGTGGTGATTATTGGAAGTGTTTTATTTGGAGGCATTGTATTTCATGTCTTGGTAGTTTATTTTTGCCTTTGCTGCAGGTTTTTAATGAATACTGATAAAAGTATTAGAAATAAATACAAAAGTGTTCAAAATAATTTCCAAAGTGTTAAAATGTATGAAAAGGCTAAAATTACTGCATTTTTTTGCAATGTACTACTTTTTCGCATTAACTGAAACTTTTCATAGTATCCGAACTGTCTGGATTATTTGCAGTGTTTGCAGTGTTAAAATGAAGTCTTTTCAGAAAGATTATTGTGCTTTTGAGCATAATTACAAGTACCTGGTCTACGCTTATATTTAAATGAATTTTGTTCTTATGCCAGAGAGATTTTGCAGAGCTGGAACGCTGGTGTTTGATAATAATATTGCCGAGAATTGGCAAGTGTTTCAGCAAGATTATGATTTTCATACAAGCTGCATTTTCTGATAAAGACAGACATACAAGAGCATTTATACTTCTTAATTTAGCAGGCTTGGAAGCTATTCAGAGGGAATTTTCATTTGTGTATGCACGTGCTATGTATGCAGGGGAGGGGGAGAACCGCCATATTGTGATACAGGCTGAAATGCAGGAAGACCCTGAGTGCTTAAAACAGATATTTAGAGAAATGTGCAACCCTCAAATGAATATTACAATGGAAAGGCAGATGTTTTATACAAGAAATCAAAAGCCCGGTGAAATGATAGCAGCATGCATTACCAATTAAAAAAAATAAAGCTAAAACATGCAGATTTGATTATTTGCAAGATGAGTTGATAAAGGACAGACTTTTGTGTGGTGTTAATAATGGAGTAAGAAAGATTTTGCTTCGAGATAGTGATTTAACATTGAGCAAAGCCTTTGAGATTTGTCAGATATATGAACTTACAGAAAAGCATACAAGCAGTTTGGATTTGTGAAAGGTAGATCATGCCTGCTCAACCTGATAGACTTATTCGAGTCTGTCACCAGAGCTGTGGATGAAGGCAAGGTAGTTCACACAGCCTACCTCGATCTTCCCAAAGCCTTCGACACCATCCGTCACTCAGAAATCATAAATAGACTCACTAAACTAGGCATAAACCCCTATGTCACAAGGTGGGTTGCAAACTGGCTCTCTGATAGAACCTACACTGTGAAAGTAGCGGATTCCAAATCTGATTACTGACCAGTTACAAGTGGAGTCCCACAAGGATTAGTCCTGGGTCCTCTCCTGTTTGATATCTACTTCTCTGAAGTTCAAGCCAATATAAAGAGACTTTGGCTGACCAAGTTCGCAGATGATTGCAAACTGGGAGCCATTATTGACTCTCCAACTGATGTAGACATTCTTCAAAAAGAACCATGGCCTTAAGCTGAATGCCAAAAAATGCATCATTCCCTTTGGACGGTAGTCCAGTAAACACCGATGGTGTGATAAGAGATCTGGGGACACAGGTTGACAGCAACCTCTCCTTTGACAACTAAATTGCCAGTCTGGTCAGAAAGGCATTCTATGTGGCACATCTCATTACAAAGGGTTTTTCATCCAGGTAGAAAGAGGTCATAGTCCCTCTCTACTCATCCCTTATCAGACCTATTATAGAATACAATGCCCCATTTGGCATGTACCTCACTAGACACCTACAACAACTGGAAAGGCCACCAAAATACCTCACTAAGAGGATCCTGGGCCTTAAACACATGCCCTATATGGACAGACTCAAAAAGCTCCAGCTATACTCTGTCTCCTATCACCTACTTAGAGGCGATCTCTGCTTGACCTACAAAGCCATGTCTGACCCAGTGCTGTTAGATATGCTACATCTGAAGAAATCCCAATCTCTCTGTGCCACATGCTCCAGGGACCTCAACCTCATTACCACAATAAACAAAACATGCTGGAGGGACTGGTTCCTAACCCAGAGACTACTCCATGCTCTGGAACAGACTTTCCATTCACGTCAAGCAAAGCACCTCACTAGCCCTCTTCAAGAGAAATCTTGATGAGTGGATGGGCAATAGAAAATTCACCCTGGGGATCACTTCAGTGGCCTTGCTTGATAGGGGTGCTAGGAACTAACATCAGGCAGCAAGATGCCAGGGAATCTTTTTGGGCTAGGCTTACATAGGCTCCAGGGGTGATAGCCTAGTACACACCTATGAACCTATGAACCTAATATGCTTACGAATGTGAAAAAAGTGCATGCAGTGTCTGCCAGAGCGAATATTGATAGTGTACAACATAAAGCTAAGATGAAACAGAAATATAAATCGAAGGGTGTGGCAGCTTCTAACCTTAAGTACAAACTGAATGGGACCGCAACAAACAACCTTATTATTAATTGTCTTAATTGTGGAAGCAGTCATGAACCTAAATAAGAAAAGTGCTTAGCTTTTGGTCAGCAATGTCATAAATGTAAAAAGTGGAATTATTTCAAAAGGCTTTGCAAATCTAAAGTGGCACATACTTTTATTAAAAGAGAGCATCCGAAGAAGCAAGTAGATCAGTGAGCCGTGAGTAAACTTTCTATGTTGATGGTGTCTCGTTGACTGATGAAACAGTTAACACAATAGATTAACAGTTGGCAGCAAAGAGTGAAATATTTTGTACTGTTCAGATTAATGGAAAACCTGTAGACACTGGATCTGAGTGCAGTGTTATATCAGCACAAGTGTTTGCCAAAATAAAAGCTGGTGAGAAACTTGATTCAGCAAAGTGTGCAAAACTAGTTGCTTATGGTGGTGAGGGCATTCAAACTGATGGCACTGTAGTTCTCATATGCCATTCTGCTGGAAACTGCTATGACTTGCAGTTTTACATAGTTAAAAGACACGTCCGGTCATTGTTAGGCCTCAAAGACAGTGTGAGAATGGGACTGATTTAATTTCATAAAGCGGTCCACCATGTAGGTCTGACAACAACAACGATAGTTTTACACAGAATATTTTTCGTGAATATGCTGATATTTTCAAAGACGAGCTTGGCAAACTTCCAGTCACATATTCCATGAAGTTAAACCATGAAGTAGTCCCAGTTATCAGACCAGCAAGGAAAGTTCCGGTAGCAATACAGAGGAAAGTAAAAGCCGAACTTGACAAAATAGTGAATTGGGGTGTAATCATACCAGTAAATGAACTGACTGAATGGGTATCCTCCATGGTCGTAGCTCATTAGAAAAGCTCAGATGATATTCGAATATAGGTTCATAGGTTCGTAGGCTGATACTAGGCTATCTGCCCTAGGGCATTTATAAGCCTAGCCAGAGTGTGTTTGGCTTTTGCCACCCTTTTAGATTAGTTGACTGTGCCTCTGTATAGTAGGTCACAGAAGATAGCCCTTTTAAGGTTAGATTACTGTTCCTCTGTCTAGTAGGGACACAGAAGAGATCCCAGGGGTAAACCTATGATCTCCCATCCACTCATCAAGATTTCTCTTGAAGAGGGTCATTGAGGGGCTCTGCCTAACATGGATTGGGAATTTGTTCCAGAGTGAGGGGAGCCTCTGGGATATGAATCTGTCCCTGCAGCATGTCCTATTTATTTCTGTGCTGAGGTTTAAGTCCCTGGAGCGTATAGCTCTAAGGGATTTGGATTTCCTGAGGTGGAGCATGTCCATTAATTCTGGGTTGGACATGGCTTTATACGTCAGGCACAGATCGCCTCTGAGTAGGCAGTAAGCAACTGAGTAGAGCTGGATTTTCCTTAGCCTAATTGCGTAGGGCATCTGTTTGAGTCCCTTGATCCTCTTGGTGAGGTACTTTTGGGGTCTTTCCAGTTGCTGCAGGTGTTGGGTAAGGTACATCCCAAATGGGGCATTGTGTTCAATTATGGGCCTGATGAGTGATGAGTAGAGGGGCACAATGACCTCTCTTGATCTAGATGTGAACTCTTACGTGATAAGGTGGGCTATATAGAAGGTCTTTCTAACCACTTTGGCAACGTGATTGTCAAAGGAGAGACTGCTATCTACTTGGGTCCCCAAATCTCTAATTACTTCTTCCGTACTTAATGGATTACCACCTATGTGGTAATTTGTGGGCACTTTGTTTTTCCCAAAGGGGATGACTATGCACTTTTTGGCATTTAGCTTTAGGCCATGGCTCTGGCACCAGTTATCTGTCTCTGTGAGACCCTTTTGGAGGATGCTTGTGTCAGTCGGTGAGTCGATTATGGCACCCAATTTGCAGTCATCTGCGAACTTGGTCAGCCATAGTCCTCCTGTGTTAGCCTGTACCTCAGAGAAATAAATACCGAACAAGAGTGGTCACAGGACTGAGCCTTGTGGGATGCCACTTGTAACTGGTTTAGAGTCTGACATGGCACCTGCAATTCTGACCATGTGGGTTCTATCCCTGAGCCAGTTTGCAACCCATCTTGTGACACAGGGGTTGATATTTAAGCTGGTAAGCTTATTTATGATGCCCGAGTGGGGTATTGTGTCGAAGGCTTTTGTGAGGTCCAGTTAGGCTATGTGGACTACCTTCCCTTCATTTATGGCCTTGGTGACTCTTTCAAAGAAGTCAACCAGGTTCAAGAGGCAAGATCTGCCCTTAACAAAGCCAAATTGGGTAGGATCCAGTGTTTGGAGGTTCCCAATGTCTTTGTTTATGAGTTCCATGATGATACGCTCCATAGCTTTGCAGACCAGGCTAGTCAGGCTTATAGGGGGATAGTTTCTGGGGTCCGTTGTGGCACCACCTTTCTGGAGTGGGACCACTGTTGCTGTACACCATTCCTTGGGTACATATCCTGTAGTAAGGCTGAGACTGAATAGTGACTTTATGTGAGGGTTCAGTTCTTCTTGGAGCTCGTGTAAGACACAGCCCGGAACACCGTCTGGTCCCATTGATGCTGTGTTTTTTGCTTTGGAGAGGGCAGCTCTCACTTGTGCATCTGTGATGTCAGCGAGGCTACACTCTGTTGGGATAAACATTTGCTCTTTTGGGGGGGGGAAGGGGGGAGAAGTTTGCACTGAACCTGTCTGCCAGGATGTTGGCAATGTCTGTGGGTTCAGTGTATTTTTTGTCATTTTGCACTAACTCAGAGCATATCTGGGAGTTGCCACCCAGGTTCCAGACATAACTAAAGAAGGCCTTGTGATTATCTTTAGCGTCTTGTGCAATTTTTCTTTCGAAGCTGGCCTTAGATGATTTTATGAGGGATCGTAGTTTCTTGCTAGTACTGATCAGAGGTGCCTTCCCTTTTTGGGATTTTGCTCTATCATGTAGTAGCTTCCTCCTTCTGTTGTATAGCTTATTTATGGCTGGGGTCCACCAGACAGGTCTCCTGCCTTTAGAGGAGTGAGTCTTGGTTTTATTTGGGATAGCATGATCTATGCATTCCTGTAGGTGTTCATAGAATGCGTTTGTAAAGGATTTTGCAATTTGGGCCATATTTTCCACTGGTCCGGGGGCTTTGAAGGATTCCACCTCAGTTTTGAGAAGTGTGAAGTTTGCTTTTGAGAAGTTCTTCACCGTGGTTTCCTTAGCTGGGGTGGGGACAGTATATAGATGTCCAGTGAGATTAATTTATGGTCAGACCTTACCAATGAGGGGTATACCTCTGGTATGGAACATAGAGTCCCCATGTTGGTGATGATCAGGTCCAATATGTTTTCCCCTCTTGTGGGAGTGGTGACCAGTTGTTCCATAGCATTTGAGTTTATAAATTCTAGGAACTGTTGAGCGAGGGTGTTGGGGCTTGAGTAGTGCTCCCAGTCTATGTTTGGGTAGTTGAAGTCACCCAATAAAATGGTGTTTGGAGAGACCTTCATATTCTCCAGTGTACTCAGGAAAGCCGAGTGGGGTTCCTGAGTTTGGGAGGGTGGTCTGTAGCAGGCTACAAACTGAAAGGCAGTTTTGCCCACTGTTAGTTGCACATGGATGGTCTCCGATGCTTCGTGCAGTGCCACTAACCTGGAGGTGTGGGTATCTTTGATAAATATGGATACTCCCCCTCCTTTTGTGGCTCGGTCCACATTTTTGGGCCAAAAAGCATGGTATGAGGTATAACCTGGTAGAGCTGGGGTGCTCTCGGGAGCCTTGAACCAGGTTTCTGTTACTGCACAGATATCAATATTCTCCATACTGAGGAGAGCCTCGAGTGCATGAATCTTGAGGTTTAGACTTCTGGCATTGAGCAGCATTACCCTTAGTTTCTTTTTCCTTGTGTTGTCTATGGAGGTGGGTTTGTCTTTTGAGCCTTGCCTAAAAAAGGCACTAAGGGGGTGGCAAGAGCCTTAGCCAGTATTCACACCAGCGTGGACAATGGAGTCATATTTGTACTTGCTTTGGAGTGACCTGAGTGCTTGTGTTATGTGGCGGATCCTGGCACCCAAAGGCAGTTTACAGTGACCTTCTCCTTGTTCAGCCTGGTGAGTGGGACGTCAGTGTGTCTGACAATAGAGTCACCTATTACAAGTGTATTAGGTGTGTTGTTTAGCATTAAGGGCTGTGACTGTGTGGCACACTGACTTTGTGAACTATGTGATACATGGGTATTGTTGTGGGGTAGCGGTTGCTTGGATGTCTGCTTTGGAGGTCTCTGCTGCTTAGGCAGATTTTTATTTAGAGCCTCCGAGTATGTTTTTGTGTGTTTATGTGTTTGGTTTGCTGTTGCGATAGGTCTATGTGAGACTGGATTTGTGGTGTGTGTGGTTACCTTCTCCTCCTGACTGACTGTGCCAGTACTGGGTTGAGAGAGCTCAGCCACCAGTTTGGCTATATAGTTGCATCTCTCACATATATTTGAGCTTGTTGGGAGGAGGAGATGGTGGTCTGTGTACATAAGGCAGTTGTAACATTGCCTCATGATTCCCAAATTCACCAGCTGGACTGGAGAGTAAACCCAAAACTGACTTTTGGACATGCCAGAATAGTATAAGGAACTACTTTTTGACTGATCAAAAAGGACCAATAGGGAGCCAAGTACTTAAAGGGAGTATAAGAGGGTGTAGTGCTTTAGTTTATTAGTGCTTACTTATAAGATTACTTATACGAGCAACTGCAGGGCTTTAGAATGAAAATAGAGTGCTTACTTTGAGATTTAGAACAGTTCTAAGGGAAAAGGTGAAGAGCAGACTTTGTGGAGCCGGGAATAGTTTAAACCCATTTAAGCGGCACTGCCGGATGCTGCGCTATGCACAAAATTGTGCAAAACCGCGCAAATGCAGGTTTTAAAGCAGGGAAACTGAAAGAGATAGGAAATTACCCAAAACGGCCAATAAGCTAGTAGTTTCAGGACTGAGACCACTCCTCCAGGGACAGATAGGCTGCTCAAAGCTCCCCACTCTCACTGGTGAACAGAGAAGCTTCCTCCTATCCAAGTAAGGATATGGGCAACACAGGAAACTATACCACAGTCCAGAATTCAGCAAAACCTGAAATCTGGACTAATCTAGTTCAGCAAAGGCGGGAAAAGAAAATATTTTATTTTTTTTTTTTTTGTTTTTTTCAGGAAACAGCAAAAAAACGCACAGAAAACACTGTAAATGCTATAAACAGGCTAACACACTTTAGTGTGTAGCCTACAACAGTTATACAATACAAAAACGACTTAAATTGATATAAAACAAGTGCAAAAACTGTAAAAAGCAGAAGGCAAATGCAATTTAAACTTTTTAAAGCACAGATCAGTTAGAAATCTGCTTTTCAGGTGGAAAAAGGCAGTCGGAGCAAAAAAACAGAGAAAAAAATACTTAAATCTGGAAAAGTCTCTCTTGGGTCTCTCTGTTGCCTCTATCACTCTGTAGGACACCACGAGGAGCTGTGCGCAGTTGTATACAATAACAAACTTTTTAAATCACAGATTCACTAAAAAGAACTGGCGTTTTAGGCGGAATTAGTTAAGACAGCAAGAAAAGCAGAAAAGTGATACTTAATCACTCCAAAGTCACTCTTTTGTCTCTCTGATGCTGTAGACTCTGCAGAACACCTGGAAGCCACTTGCTGAGCGGAATACAAGCGTAAAAACTGTTCAAATGAGGTTTTTATAGCAGGGAAGTGAAAGAGATAGAAACTAGCCCAAAATGGCCAATAAACTACTAACTTCTGGGCTGAAACCACTCCTCCAGGGACAGATAGGCTGCTCAAAGCTCCCCTCTCTCACAGGTGAACAGAGAAACGTCCTTCTATCCAAGTAAGGTAATGGCAACACAGAAACTTGTAACACAGCCCTGGATTCAGCAATAACCTGAAAACTGGACTATACTAGTTCAGAAAGGCGGGAAACAAGTATATATATATATATATATATATATATTTTCAGAAAATAGAGCAGATACAATCAAAATTAGCCCAAAAAGGCCAATAAACTACTAACTTCTGGACTGAAACCACTCCTCCAGGGACAGATAGCCTACTCAAAGCTCCCCTCTCTTACAGGTGAACAGAGAAACTTCCTTCTATCCAAGTAAGGTATGGCAACACAGAATCTTGTAACACAGCCCTGGATTCAGCAATAACATGAAAACTGGACTATACTAGTTCAGAAAGGCGAGAAACAAGTATATATATATATATATATATATATATATATATATATATATATATATACATATATATATATTTTCCAGAAAATACAGCAGATACATTCAAAACAACACTTTACCCAATTAACCAGTTTAAAAGCTTAAAACTGAGCCCTGTTCCAGCAGTCTTCAATCAGACAAGTTCTAACTGCACAGTCCTGCCACTAGGGTACAGAGAAACATTCTCCAAAAAAGACGACCTTGATCAGTGCACAAGTTATACAAACAAAGCTAGACCCAGCCGGCCTGAATCTAGTCTATGCTACAGCAAACAAGGCATACCAATCTCAGAAAGAAACAGTTCAAGTAAGCATGCGCAATAAGCCTTTAACCAGAAATTCCCAGCTCAGAAGGGCAGAATCTAGCCTCTCCTCCCACAAGAGTGCAGACCACAAACCTTCTTAATGTAAAATAACTGGCCTGAAGCTTAAGTCCTTAACCCAGAACTAATACACTTTTAGAATAACAGACACTGAGCCTTCAATCAGCAGTTCCCAACTTAGAAGAATGTATGCTACCTGTCCTGCCACAACAGTGCAGACCACAAACCTTCTTAATGTAAAACAACTGGTTTGAAGCCCAAGTGCTTAAACCAAGGGCCTTAGAATAACAGTTACAATTTAATCAGGCTACTAACAAGCAGTAATAAAGGCAGCAGAATAAATTCAATTGAGTACTTTTAAGAAGAGGCAAAAGCAAAATAAGGTAATAAAGTAGGAAGAAACACAAATACAGTAAGGCAGATGAAGTGCAAAAATTTTTTTTTGAGACGGAGGAAACAGAGCAGATTAAGATACTATAGGGGAATACCCTTCCCAAGTGCTCTCTCTGTACACCAAAGATGAGATGGGACTGGTAGGACTATCCAAAATCAAAATATGATCTCACTGTACTCAGTTGAGTGAGCAAATGAGATGGGTCCAGGAGGAGTGTGCAAAAAGAGATTTACAGCAGGGGTGGGCAATTCCAAAGCCACCAAGATTAACACCACAACAAGAAATAGGGAGGGGGTGGGGAACTAACTGCAGAGAGACAGAGACACAATATTTACTGAATCAAAGACACACAATATTTACTGACTCAAATCTTAAATAAGTGCAGAAAAATATACTTAAATCAGCTTGTGTCCAGTTGATATATGCAGACAAGTCTCAGTAGCCAGCAACTCGATTTAAAATGATTACTAGAAATGTAACCAACACAGATTTTAATGCTAGCAGAAACCCCCAAGCTAACTAACACTAACAAATGAATTTCAAAGCAGTCTAACAACTTTCAGTGAGCTCAGATGGCTATACTTTTTCACACTTCAGGCAATTTAACTGCAGAAAGACAGAGACACAATATTTACTGAATCAAAGACACACAATATTTACTGACTTAAATCTTAAATAAGTGCAGAAAAATATACTTAAATCAGCTTGTGTCCAGTTGATATATGCAGACAAGTCTCAGTAGCCAGCAACTCGATTTAAAATGATTACTAGAAATGTATATGCATTGATCCGAGAGACTTAAACAGAGCCCTTAAGAATCCTCATTACCTGATGTGCACAGTAGAAGAAGTAGCCACTCTCATGCCTAATGCCACTGTTTTCTCAGTCTTAGATGCAAAAGGTTCATTTTGGCAAATTTCGCTAGATCACAAATCTTCATTGTTAACCACTTTCAGTACCCCATTTGGTAGATAAAGATTTTTGAGAATTCCATTTGGGATAAATTCTGCCAGTGAAGTATTTCAATCCGCAGTGGAACAAATTTTTGTTCTAGTTACCCATGTGCTATCATAGCAGACAACATTATTGCAGGGGGCAATGGTGAAAGACAAACATAACAGAAACCTCAAGAAAGTTCTAGACCATGCACATGAAGTAAATCTTAAATGAAATCCTCAGAAGTACAAATTCAAACTGAAAGAAGTCACTTATGTGGGTCATTTGTTTACCAGTTCTGGCTTACAACCAGATCAGCAATTCTTGAGATGCCAGCTCCAGAAAATGTCACATCTTTACAAAATTTTCTTGGTATGATCAGCTATTTAGGAAAATTCATCCCAGACTTGAGTGAGCTTTCAGCACCATTACGTGAGTTGACACGCAAAAATGTTAACTGGTCTTGGTTAGCCCAACACCAAAAAGCATTTGACATTCTGAAACAGAAAATTGCCAGTCCACCCACATTGAGATATTATGATGTTCACAAACCTGTAACACTTTCGTGTGATGCTTCAAAGTATGGTCTTGGTGCTGCATGTCTTCAAGAAGATATACCAGTAGCCTATGCATCCAGAACCTTAACCAAAAACTGAAATGCAGTGTGCACAACTTGAAAAAGAGATTTTGACAGTAGTGTTCCCATGTTTGAAGTTCAATGATTATGGTAAACTTGTTCAAATAGAGACTGATCACTAACCTCTAGTGACAATTCTAAAAAAGCCAGTACATACAACCCCAACACACATCCAATGCATGATGTTAAAATTGCAAAAGCACAATTTCAATATGGTCTATACAAAAGGTGAATATCTATACGTTGCTGATGCTTGTCAAGAGCACCCAGACATACAACAAAGAAGCATGACAATGACAAAGCAGACTTTGAAGTCATGGAAGGCAAACATTTTTCCTCATCACATCTTGATGAGCTCATAAATCACACAGCCTCAAACCCAATTCTACAGAAGCTGAAACATTTTATCAGTCAAGGATGGCCAGCACGACAAACTAGCCTACCATTTTACATACAGAAGTATTTTCCTTACAGAAATGAGCTCATGATGGAAGGTGGAATCATCATGAAAGGTCCTAAAGTGGTAATTCCTTCAGTATTACAACAGGAATATATCAAAGGTTTACATTGTGGTCACCCGGGTACTGATTCAACCAAAAGAAGCGCAAAAGGCATAGTATTTTGGCCTTCTATGTCAAAAGACATAGAGAAGGAAACTCTAGGATATTCAATTTGCAATGGTACTAAATCGCACAAACAAAAAGAACCACTTCAGCTAAACCAGATTCCTGAATTACCATTGTTGACAGTTGTTACTGATATATTCAAAAGGAATGGTCACCATTATTTAGTGTTAGTAAACTCTTCTTCCTAATTTAATGTCCAGCACTGTCATGAAATTGAAGAGACATTTTTCTGTCCATGGTAGTCCACACAAAGTCATATCTGACAATGGTGCACAGTTTACAAGTCAGCAGTTCAAGAATTTTGAGGAACAAGAATGTGGTGTAGATAACTGGTTCAACCAAATACTGAACAAGAATAAACCAAAAAACAAAAGAGGATGAACCAAACCACAGCAGCCAGCAGATGAAGCAGCTTGATGTGCAGCAAAGGCACTTACCATTAAACAAAATTCTTTTTTATCTGATGCCTGCTATAGTTTGGTTCATCTTCTTTTGTTTTTAGTTCAAGAATTTTGCTGAGTCTTGGGAGTTTGTCCATCTTACTAGTAGTCCTGAGTATCCACAGTCCAATGGATTAGCTGAGCATGCAGTTCAAAGTGTGAAACATGTATTGAAGTCCAAGAGAGATGGTACAGATGTTTTTCTTAACTTACTCAACCTCAGAACGTTCTTCAAGATAATTTGCTTGGTTCACCTGTCAGAGATTAATGTCCAGAGAAACAAGAACAACCTTACTGATCAGTAAACAATTGTTAGTATCAAATGTAAAGAAAAACAGAATGGTCAAGCTCAACCTTTGAGAAAACATTAGTCACAAAAGTTGTACTATGATAAGTCCAGCAAACCTCTTAGACCATTAAGACAAGGAGAAGTTGCAAGAATGCAACATCTAAAGGTTATGACTGAGTGGGTCCACTACATAATTTCGAAAGTTCAAAATCCTGAGCATCAGAATCCCTAAGCTCAGATGCTCAAGATTTTGAAATCTCGAAAGTGTATAATGGACATCGCCGTACAATGTGTAACAAGAGCTTTCCCATTCTTTACATAGTAGTGCAATCTAGGAGTTGGTATATTTACGTAGCAAGGGGATGTGGGTGGCACAGCCCCCCACATGGGGGGTGCAGGGGGACTTGTCCCCCCCCCCCCTGCAAAAACGTGAGTTTGGACTATTTTGTGTGTGTGTTTTTTTTTTATTTTGAGATTTCAAAATCTCGAGCATCTGAACTTTGGGATTCTGATGCTCGGGATTTTGAACTTTTGAAATTATGTAGTGGACCCAATTGAGTGGATATCATCAAAAACCTTTGCGAAGAAATAAGATCTTACATCATACAATCTGTTGGAATGGATTTTAGAAGGAATTGAAGACACTTATTGCCAATTTCCAAAGCAGTGACACAGCAGATTGCTTGTGCCAGAGACTCTATTTCTCAGAGTGACTCTACACTTGTCTGAATTCCAGAGGACATTGTACTTTCTTCAAGTAATCCTGATGCAATCCACAAAGTTCCAAATGAGAATGAATCCCCAGAGACTGTACTTGTTGCTAAACCCAGTCAAAGTTTTTATGTGACCAGATCGAGTAGAATTTCCAGATCTAATCCAAAATACACAGTGACTTGGACTTGAATTTATTTATTGTTCTATGTTGATGTGATAGCTAGCTTGTTAAAAATATCTTCTTCTCCTATTGTATGTCAAACAAATCAATGAGGGGGGATGTAAATCATTGTATGTATTGTACCTAGTCAACCACAGTAGCTTGATAGCACGTGCATATAAGTTACTGAGCACATGCAAGATCAGTGCCATTTTGTATAGTCAGAGTGAATGCAAGCATGAATGGAGATGCACATGAGAGTGTGTTTGAAGTTATGAGTCCATCAGTTAGCTCAAATATATGTTCCAGTTGCAACTCCAGATGTGTTTATGTATAATAAATAACTTGAACCCATCACAGTGCCTCAGTGTCTCATTTGAATACAAGAGTCGTGCGACAAGATCCAGCACTAGGCGACCTAGGCAATCACCTAGGGCCCATTTGCTGGGTTGGGCCTCCACTGGCTGAGAGGGGCCTGCTGGCCAGGGGGGCAGCCACAACATGTACTTCTTATTTTTAAAAAAATACGTTTTCTTCAAGGGTGTACATCTTTTAAGAAAGCCCTCCTCGGACAACACAGGTTTACATCCCATCATGTGCCCACACACATCTGCTGTTTGCTTGTATTGACATATGATGCACACATCTGCTGTTGCTTGCATCTTCTGTTCTGTGTCCATGAGTAGTGGAATTTAAACATATGACCATTCCTGCTGCCTGCTTCTCTCTGTCCACAGAATGTTATAGCACAAACAGTAAGGTGCTTCGCTAGTGTGTGTGTGTGTGTGTGTGTGTGTGTGTGTGTGTGTGTGTGTGTGTGTGTGTGTGTGTGTGTGTGTGTGTGTGTGTGTGTGTGTGTGTGTGTGTGTGTGTGTGTGTGTTTAGGGATGACAGGTTAGTTAATTTACTCAGGCTCAAATCCTGTACCTTGGTTACAGGAGACAACAGCCTGAATCCTCTGCACTAACTACCAGACTATGAGTTTCAGTGCATTTTCAAGGAATTGTGAGTGTCAGTGTTTTTTCAAGTAATTGTGAGCATCAGTGCATTTTCAAGAAATTGTGAGCTTCAAGGGAAGAGAAGTTTACTGCTGCTCATGCTAAGTCTGTTTTCAATGTGCAACAGTTTTGTTTAGCAAACAGTCATCACTTTTTGTGCTAGAGAATTTGTAAACAGTGTTAAGAGCACAACAGGTATCATACTTACTTTTAATACAGAAGGCTGTGATTTCTACTCACACCATGGATGTGGATTGCTGATACTGTGCTGTACTTTAAGGGGAGGTGGTACATTCCTGAGTGTGTCCTCCTTTTGATGAAATGCCTTGTAACTCTAACCTGTTGTCAGTTTGCCATCCATTCCGCATTGCAATATTACCAGCTTACTGTTTTTTTATGTGACAAAGGCAACTTATTCTTCAAGGGCAGCAGGCACTGAATTTGTAGATGAAACATTGAAATATAAAGTTGTTTGTTAATAGCAATCTCTTGATTACAGATCTTCTTAATGTGGAATTATTCAGATGACTTTAACTTCTGCATAAATTCTACATACTGACTGATATTGGTAGATTGTAATGACAGAACTTTGAGTGGCCTTTTATGGTTGAAATGTTCTGAAATAGGCAGATTTGTTATTATTACTTCACAGGTTTTGTTTCTTTGCTTACTGGAAAATTTTTAAAAACTACAAATTTAAAACACGCTTAACAAGCAGTGCTGTATTATACAAGGAATATAATTTAATACACTCAGGAAATGAATCAAAGAACACATGCATGCATGGACTTAAAATGTGTGCAAGGAACCTATGGTTTGAAAACAGCCCAAAGGTAAACCTAATCCACCACTGGCCATATGCATTTTCTTTGAATATGGGTTTCCATGATGTTTCGATGAATATTATTTTCAAAGGCGGTTTACTGATAATGCTAAGTCTGTTTTCATTGTGAGATTTTATTGTGTTGTTTGGCAAATGTCTATCAGTGGTTGGGCTATAAAATTTGAAATAAATGTTTTAAATTAAAGCCAAACATCTGTAATTGTTGCGGAAGCAAAGAAGAAAATAGTATGCAGACTGACATGTTTCAATAGTGTTTATGATAACTGGGGAGAATAGCCAAGTAATGGGACACTGGAATGGCTACTGCCAGGAGGCTGCTGTTTGCCTGTAGGGAGGGCCCTGGTCCATTACCCTGCCTGGGGCCCCATTTCACCATGTTTTGCCTCTGCTGGAAACATCTTCAAGTCAGGGAGCAAGCCACCCTGAACACCCCATATGGAGACTATGCCCAACACACCCCCTGTGACTTAAATATATAAACTCCAAGATAGCACTATAGTGGGGAAAGGGCAAAAACAATCCCCACTGTACTGTTATTTTGTGCAACGTGCTACGGGCTTTTAGTGCTTCTAAAAAAAGCTATTAGCAAATATTTTCAATATTTCAGTCTTTAACATTTCAACCTTTTGTGGTCGATTTTATTGGGTTCAACTTTTGTGCATTCGATCTTGTGAATGTATTCCATAGTGAACCTCTCATAACTTTTAATGCAGTCAACAATTTCTCTCAAAGTTTACAGAGGTCATTCCTTCACAAATCTTCAAGGACATAACAGCTATCATGTTTCAGCTGTTGGCAGTGTGTCAGCATTACTTTGTGGGAAATCAGCGTATAACAGGGATTGCAATTTTGTCCTTTACCTCATGTTGTGTAATCTCAGAGTTGGTATATATAAGTAGCAGGGGTTGTGGGAGGTGCAGCCTCTCCACATGAGAGTATGCACTGGTTCTTGCCCCCCTGCTAAAAACTTTATTGTGCTTTTTTGGATATTTTGAGGTTCAATCGATACTTTTACTTTCAAGATTGAGTGTTATAAATGGATAGATAGATATATTGATAAATAGGAGGTGTCTGTATCTCTCTCTATCTATCTATCTATATATGTATATATATATATATATATATATATATATATATATATATATATATATATATATATATATATTTACCCCAAAAGGAATTTTGCATTCACTTTGAAAAAGTAGTCTCTGTGCCACACATGAAACATTTTGCTAACTTTTTTCATAAGAAAAAGTCATAAAGCTATGATGCTGGAATTCTGGGCAGAAAATATTCAATACTATTAAAGTTAGAATGTTGCAATTCATTTGATGAATTCAACCTAATAAAGTTGGTCATCTATATTATTTTCTTACCCTCCCCCCAAAACAAACAATTTTGTCATTTTTCCATTCCTAGAGCTCTTCTCAGTGCAATAGTTAATGTGATTCCTCAAAAGATATTAGGTTTTTTTTCAGTGCCGCCTTCCCCAGTATGAACATTTTTGCTGAGGGTGTTGCTTTGTCTGTTGAATTATAAGAGCTCAAACCATGCTAATCAGAGCAGTGAGTATTGCAGTCTGTACTGCACTGTGGGATTACAGCAGTACATTCAGAGCAGTGAGTATTGCAGTCTGTGCTGCACTGTGGGATTACAGCAGTACATTCAGAGCAGTGAGTATTGCAGTCTGTGCTGCACTGTGGGATTACAGCAGTACATTCAGAGCAGTGAGTATTGCAGTCTGTGCTGCACTGTGGGATTACAGCAGTACATTCAGAGCAGTGAGTATTGCAGTGCATGCTGCACCATGGGATTACAGCAGTACATTCAGAGCAGTGAGTATTGCAGTGTGTGCTGCACCATGGGATTACAGCAGTACATTCAGAGCAGTGAGTATTGCAGTCTGTGCTGCACCATGGGATTACAGCAGTGCATTCAGTTAGTCACACTAGTTCTTTCTGCATAGCCCTGACACATTAACATCTGCATTCCATTTCTGTTTTCTGATGTACAAGCTCACCTTTATACAAAAGAGTAAATGCCCCATAGCAGATGTATATAGCAACAGAGAAAAAAAATCTCCTGAAAAATACCTGTGTATCAAGGGTTTGTAGCTAAACATTGAAAGCGTAGAACAGAAATGGGGTCTTTGCTCATACTCCTGTTATTTTCTGAACTGCTTGTCTTTGAACTTTTGCATCTTCAGTGGATGAATGCAGTTTTCCCACTTTATCACTGTTAAAATGCATGACTTATATTTTCATTGTTACGCCTCGTAAATAATGTTGTGGGTCATACTCAAACAGCAAATTTTGTTAGGGTATGTGCAGTTTTCCTGTCATAAAAAGAAAGAAAGTCACAATCTTACGGATTGATTCTTGCCAGTTATAAACACATGCAATATACTTTTTTGCTGTGATAACTCATTTCGCTGGAGGATGGGGCTGCATCTTTGTTATTTAATGATTTATTTAACTATTTACTCTTTGTTGACTAGGTTAGCCCCACTAGGATAGTGACCTCTTTTCAGGAGAGACATGATGTGGTATTCATACTAACTCGGGGAAATCTGGCCAGGGCACCATGTTAAAGGTCATTACACTGGTGTGCTGCAAAAAATGAATGTATCACATGTGCTATATGGTGCAAGTAATGTATTATGACTGTGCAGAAAATGAATATGTTAACATGATAAGATGAATGTTATAAAACTTACTAGTCTCATGTCTTCATTTTTATGACTCTATAATACAAGTGCATATTATTTTATGCTACAGCATGTGTTCTTCAACAGCAAAGTCTTCTTCCCCAAGACTGATAATAAACTTATTGAAATAATGATAAGCATTCTTAAAGTGTAGGGTACAGTGTATATGCTGCCCGACCCTACCCTTACACGCACTCCTCTCTCTTTTTGACCTCCTGTATCAATTTAAGGACAGTTCTGAGTATGGAGAACCTACACCATACAAGAGATACTACCAAAAGTGATCAGTGATATTTCTTTAAAGTTTTTTTTTCTTTTTTTTTTGTACTTTTATAAGTTGTAGTCTAACTAAAAATATCCGAGGTAAGTGAAATATTATTAAGACAATTTAGCTGTGGCATTATTCATAATTAAAAAAAAAATAATCTAGATATTCTTCGTGTGCATTGTTTGCCTTTCACAGTGGATAAATTATACTCACTAAATGCAATCCATCACCTGTCCCAGAATTAGGGAAGGGGCACGCCTGCTTATAAAATATCTACTCTTTGTAAAAAGGACTCTTGCCTAACAGTCAAGAAAATCAGAATCAGGCAAACAGATGGGAAGAGGTGCGGTGAGAAGAACAGTGAAATTCGGGAGCTACTGTGGTTACAGAGCAACTAAAACGATACAGTACATACAGCTGGGTAACGTTAGCAAGCAGCTGCTCTCCAGTAAAACACTTAATTCTTCTTATCTCTCTCTTTCTCTCTGTCTCTTTCTCCCTCTCTCTCTCTCCAGCTTTTTGTTCTGCTCTGTAGCCAGTATATAATAAAAGTAATTTTACACTGCCTTGCACCTTTATTTTCTCACCTGAATAGTTTGTAGGAATTTGGCATCCAGGAATGCAACCAGTAAATAACAAAGCTGACTATTGTTTTATAAATTATTGTACAATATAATTCAGAATGGGGAATATAATAACATTCTTAATGTATTAACTCTAGCCCTGTATACACAAAAATCCATTCAGTACTAACGGAAAGAAAAGACAGTAGCAACAGGTGACTGAGCAAGATATTTTCCATAAAGAGATATCTAAATAAAGACATGGAATGTTTTGACTTTAAATCCCCTCGATTTTTCACTTGTATACCTTTCAGTGCACCTAACAATGGCATGTAGACTGATAGTCATCACTGAAAAGTCTTGCAATGTGCACTTCAAGAAAACTAAGAAAAGCATTTATGCAAAGTACTTGACAGCAGGGTTAAGAGTAAAGGGGTTGCTTTTTAGTGGATACAGAGCAAAAATGCCATTAAAAGCTCTGTACCTCAATTATTTTTTTTTCTTTTTAAGCAAGCAAAAGGTGTATTGGGAAAGACTGAATGAGTATGATCTATGTCCAAGTGAAATACCAATCATGTTCTTACCATATCAGTGGATCTACATGGTGACCCTCCATGGTGGGCACTACATATAAGTTCTAAAACTCACAGTCCAGTATTTTTCAGCAATGATTACACATCACATTCTGACTATAACTACTGTTTACCTCTGAGCCCGCCTACCTCTGAGCCTGCCAGTTCACTCTTTACTACTAAAATCACAGTTTAGTTGCATTACATTTGCTTAATGGCAGAAAGAGACAATGAGCCTGCATTGTCTGACCTTCAAGTTTCCAACTAATAGTTTACCTCTGTTCCATATCTAATTTACTTGCATCCCTTCCTTCACCTGTTTCATACCCCTTTGAATGTCTTTGTGACTGGTGAAAAATTATTTTTTGGAGATTCATGAAGTAGTCATTTCCATTTCCTATAATCTGTAGCTTGTGTCAAGCCTCCCCCTCTGTCTTTCTGTCCAAGATAACCACTTTGCATCTCCCTGACATGATTCTGTGCACCAGTAATGTGCTCTAACCCCATTTCTTCTGATCTCTAGATTGCAGAGCTCTGGCTCCCCAAGTTTGTGGACAGTGTGGCTTTGGTAGCATGTTTGTCTCTACCACAGGGAATTACATATCCAGTAGGGTATTTCCTGCCATGCAAGTTTTTTTTAACTTATGTAGTGATGTTGCTTCTCAGTTTTGTATAAGGAGCAACACGTCAGCAGTGAAGGGGATCAGTGTCATGAGGCTGACATCGACTGTTTCAGTAGGTTTTACAAACTGACATATTCTGTAGTTTATGCATCAGCCATTTATGTTTCCAGGTTTTCAATATTTGACCTTTTAACTTTGGTCATTCTGCATTTGGTCTTTTGGTATTAGGAATTTATAAGTAAGAAGCCAGATCATGATCAAATGATGCCCTAGGCATGGGTGGTGTGCCACCCCCCCCTCCCCAACCATTCCAGAGTCTAATGACTTGGCTATCTTTCCCCAGTTACCATAAACACTGTTCAAGCCTGCCAGTGTACATACTATTTTCTTCTTTATTTTTATAATGATTACAGAGATTTGATTTAAAATCTTTATTTCAAACTTTATAGCAAAAACATAAATGGCAATTTCATAGCTGATTGGTAGGCTACCGACCCCGGGTGAGCCTTTTTCAGCTTTACCCTACTTCCCAAGTTAAGAATTAAATTCTGTATATTATGTCTGTAAGGTAAACCCCTTAACCATTACGCCAACCCCCAACTCCAAAAACAGTCTCTCATAGGTTAATAGGTAAATGCTAGGCTATCAGTCTGCAGACCATTACAAGCCTAATCAATTATCAGATGTTAAAATCAAACTCTGTAATTTCTGTGAGGTAAAAATCTTAACCATTAGGCTACCCTTCCCCAAAATAATATTCATAAGTAAATACTAGGTAAACAGTTTACAGATTATTATTACATGCCTAACGAACAACTAGTTACTAAGGTGATAATCAAACCTTCTACCTTGTGACTGTGTGGTAAATGTCTTAACTACTAAGGCAGGGTTAGTCAGCACCAATGTTAAACAAAGTAGTCTCACATTGAAAACAAACTCAACATGAGCAATAATATCCTTTTCTTCCCTTGAAACTCACATTCATTGAAAATGCATCAAATATTTCATGCATTGAAAACGCATTGAAACTCACATTAATTGAAAATGTATATAATCCATGCATCCATAGGAAAGTATTAGGTTAGCTGCTTTTATGGGCCATTTTAAACTTAGCTAATTTTTCCAAAGGTGAGAATTAAAGCCTGTATTTTGTGTCTGTGAGGTAAACACCTTAACCACTAAACCATCTCCCAACCCCTGGCCATGGGCAGATTGTGCATACAGTTGTTATCCACAGATATCCCTCCAAACCCAGTAATTATACCTATATTGTTGGCTGCATCCTTCTAAGATGCCTGTGCCAGAAAATAATAATAATTAACAAACTAACATTTAATACTGACCAAAGTCACTTTCAAATTTGTTTAACAGAAACACACAGTAGCCAAAGTATTCCAACTTAACACACACTCACAGACACAGAAACCCAGACACATACAGAGACACACACACACACACACACACACACACACACACACACACACACACACACACACACACACACACACACACACTAATCTTGCAAAGCCAGATTAAAGACCATTTAAAATTATCATATTAGAAGAACACAAGGCACTTTCATTCAGAGTGCCCTCCACCCCCACCAACAGGAAGAGGCACATTGTTGAGTGTGTACACCTCATGTAGTTCATCCAAAGCTACCATAAAGAACATGCAAATTGTATAAAAATCACTAGCATCATACCATAAGATCCAACCAAGTATAGCGCTGTTTAAACAGAAGGATATTTATGAGAACTTAAGAAGTATTAACACCCCCCCCCCCGATAACATATGTAAATACACTCAATTTCTGCAGAAGTAAACATAATTTGAATAATTCTGCATTAAAGACAGCTATTACTAATACATAGATTATTGATGGCAAATAACTTTGTATTTTAGTGCTTCATTTATAAATGCAGTGCCTGATGGGTATGTTACCTTAAAAAATTGGTAACTTGGTGATATTGCAATAACATTTCCTGAACTTGATGAGCTGTGTAATAGTAAGTGGCTGTTAAACAATAACACCAGTAGATAAATTAAGGTGGAAGGATTCAAACCCTGCACCCTTGCCACAAGGCACAGCTCATTAACATATTGGAGCTTTAATCCTCTCTATTAATTGCTAGAGTAATAGGGCATACTGTATCACCTGACAAATGTCAACCCCTTTGCAGATGATGGAGACTGTAAAGAAGGTATTTCAACAACTGTATTACTAAAATGCAGTATGTTTAAATTATAGTATGCAACCCAGGCCTATTAATGAATTAATTCATTCTTTAGTGCAATGAATAAAGCTAAATAATTAAAGACAATATAAATGCTGAAGAAGCAGCTTTTGTTGACCAACCCACAATTCATACAAAAATCATAAATATTACTGTATACTACATACTGTTTTGGGGGGAGGAGGCCTTACATGCTTGCAAGATGCCTGCATCTCATGTTTGGAGTCTATATTACATCGTCGAACTCACAGGAGTTCGAACGATGTAATATCGAACCATGAAGTTCGAAACCCAAGAATTACGAAAACACAGAACAGCAATTTTTTTCCCCAGGAAAAAAAAATCGCAGTTCCAGTACATTTAAAAAAAAACACTTACACTTTAAACTTAAACTAATGTGGGGGGCTTTGTCCCCCACACCCCCCAATTTGAGGGGCTGTGTCCCACACACTCCCCTACTTAAATATACCAACTATGGGATTGCACCACAGTGGAGAAAATAGCAAAGCCCTGAAAATGCCCCATCGATTTTTTTCCCTGGGAAAAAAAATTGGTGTGCCGTGGCGTTGCTATTTTCCTATTTTGAACATTTGGATTCAATATTATAATGCTCGGACTCCTGTGAGTTCGAAGTTGTAATATAGACCCCATTTTTGACCTCCCTATGTTTTCTCTGTCATCAAGAATAGTTATCCCATCTGATGTTACTCAGTACATCTGACCTTGTTTCAGCATATATCTCCAGAATCAGAGCTGGACTGAGGACAAATGGAATCAGGTCCCCCTCAGCAATTTCTAAATACTTGTCGGTCTCTCCCCAGTTACCATAAACACTATTCAAACCAGTCAATGTACATACTATTTTCTTCTTTAACTTTGCAGTTATCACAGAGATTGATCTGGATTTCATTTAAAACTTTTATTTCAAATTTTACAGTAAACACATTGACAGCCGTTTTCTATAAAAAAGCTCTAACACTAAAAAACGACACAGCATGAGAAGCAGTAAACATCTCTTTCCTTGAAACTCAAATTTAGTGAAAATTCATCTGGTAACCCATTAAACTACAAGAGTCATGCTGAGATTCATACTCAAGTAGCATAAACTGCGGTACTAACTAGTGTCTGTGTGAAGAGTGCAGGAACTCAAAAGACAATGTGTAATGCATTTGCTAGCAGCCTCCAACCCACTGGACACAAGGGTCCCTTTTCAAGAGCAGCCCAGGAGCACTGTCTAGTGAAGTGACTTCACAGAGTCACATAAAAGACAAATGAAGATGGAGGGAATCAAACTATGTACTACAGGAAGCATCTCTAACAGCTCATAGTCGTACTCATCTGCACTAAGTGCTAGACAAACTGTTGCAGCTCAAATACACTACATTTCACACCTGTGTGCCTGCACAAAAACAAACTAAATAAAAATGTATTCATATTTAAAATAATTATCATTAAACTCATGAACGTCATGCTGTCAAATTTATTCACAGATGAATAATAAACACACTGTCAACATCCAACAGAACAGGGAATAAACACACTGTCAACATTCAAAGAACAAGGAATAAACACACTGTCAACATCCAACAAAACAAGTAATAAAAACACTGTCAACATTCAAAGAACAAGGAAACTAAGGATAACATCCAAAGAACATGGCTCATATGATTATGCTCTTGTTTACTACAATCCGTTTTCTTCCTTTACACCATAAATACTCAGGTTCATGGGTAGTTACTAAGTTTACACTCCATGGGACCATTGAGGAGGCTAACCCAAATTTATTGTTGCCTCAAAGTCCTGTCTAGTTAAGTGACTTTCTGAAAGACAGCACAGGGAATAAATATGAGGTAAAATCAGAGACAGTCTGTAAATCTGGAGACAAATAACAACAGACTAGTTTAAGTCACTTAAAAAGTTAACAGAATGACAGGTTTTGCCTCATTATGTATTTTATGAACCACACAGTGATCATCAGTGCTCTACCACTACAAAATAAAACAAAATAAAATAAAAAATTAAAGAAAGAAACAAGCTGAAGGGGCCTGACACTTGATCTAGTAGATTGAAACTCTTGCCCCCTTAGCTAAGATTCAGGGCTTCATCTTGTGCAGTTACTTAACTACACAATGCCCTCTAACTGGGGCATTTTACACACACACACACACACACACACACACACACACACACACACACACACACACACACACACACACACACTCTCTCTCTCTCTCTCTCTATCTTTTTTGGGGATTGGTGGAGAAGCTGCTGCTCTCTCTCAAAGCACATAGTAATGCTAGTCTCTCTCACTTGTAAACCACTAACCTTGAGTATCATTATAAAACCATTGCTTGTTGCTTTTTGGGTTTTCATTAAAACATTGCTTATTACTGTAGAACGCATCTCAGTGCCTGATTTGAATCACACTCATATGTTATACTGTAATCACATTGTATGTTGAGCAGGAAGTCATCACTCAGTGACATGCATGCAGATCAAAATTTTCCTGCACATCACATACAGCAGACTACCTGCTCAACTTTTAAAGCAAAATAAACATTATTTAAGTTAAAAATGGACTTTTTTGCAGACTTCTTGTAAGCAAAAAATTTACTTTTCTTAAATGTTGTGTCCAGACCCCCCCCCCCCCAGAGAGCAACAGGCCCTAGGCAGCTGCCTAGGTCACACTGTGATGGATCTGGCCCTTATAAGTGTTCCCTTTGAACTACTGTGCAGGAAATACAAAGCTATTCTGTCTTCTGTTATGCTCATTGTGTGCTCTGTATATTAGTTGTACTTTGTAACACAGTGTTCTGTGAGTACATTATGTTGATTGCCTTAACTCACTCAAGCTTAAAATGACTTTTTTTGTATACTTACAGTTCACACTCATACTGCCTTATGGTGTCCAGAACTTTTTTGGGTCTGGATTCTTATAACTTACTGATTTACCAGCTAATAATGGGCAGTATTAGAAAGGGTAAGGAGTTATTAATAAAATGACACTAAGACTGTTAATCTAGGTGAAACAATTAATCTTTATTTGCCACTTGTTATTCATATTTTCAAATTTATGTTCATATTTCCATAACTGAGAGATCTACATGTTATTGAGGTGTATGGTGTGAAACACCAGTGTGGGAGACAGGATAATTCACTGTCAATGCTGGTTTATATCCACTATACTGAAAATATTGCTAGCTGTTTGCTAGCAGTTATGAAAATAAGCAATATTTCTATATGCATTTAATACAAACTTTCAAACTGTTGCATGATATTAGTGGAACCTTAGATGTTGTTGAAGAAAAATGTCTTAGATATTTGCACTGTAGGTTGCACATTTTTAGAGATATCCAGTATTATTTGTTTTGTTAATTATATAATTATGTTTTCATATTTGTGTAAGTATCTCAATAAATATGCACTTACAGATGAATTTCTTGCTGTCATGTGAAAGCTTATGTCTGGTTAACAGAAATGTTCTAATGATCCATGTCAAGGTTGCACAGTTTTCAAGATATGAAAATTTGTGAAAGTTTACAAAAATATAATTTGGGGTTTGTGCATTATAACATATTTTACTATTTATGAAAAAGACTAGGAATGCACTGACTATTTTCACTGTAAAGAATACTTCTTACTGATAACATTACTATTTGTACATTTTTGACAGCATCTATTATTTACAAAATATTTAAATTTGTTTATCATATGCTTTTTAAGTTTATATTTCTGAAATGCCTTGGGATGCAAGATGTCTGTAGGCTGCTAGAAGTGTGACATTCCACACCACATGTGAGAAAACTGGTTGTGTGGCACTCCATTTGTCTTGTGGCCCAGGTCATAACTTAAAAAGGATTGGTTTAAGCTTATCTATCTATAAGATTAGGAAACAGTACATAAATAATTAAATAAAATAATCTAGAATAAGGCAGAGCCACAATAAGAAGGAAAGCATGTATCCTGATGGTGATATAGATGTCAGTATACAACTGTCAAATGGGAATCCTGCACCCCCTTAACGTATTCCCTTTATTCACTGCAGCTCTAAATTGTGGGTACAGTTTAGATGAGGCATTTGTGCCAGGATTAATGGTCTGATTTGTCTCCCCTTGATGTTATATCACCCTGGTACACCTCTATTTTACAGCCCCAAGCTTCCAAGTACATTTTGCTAAAGTAGCTGATGGAAGAGTAAGAGATTTAAACATGCAAGTCTTATTAAACATGTTCTGCATGAAAATATATGCTGGAGCATGAGGGGCCATCTCTAAAGAAGAAAGGGTAATGTAAATATAAAAAAATAGTTTACATTGGAGATAGGAAGCCAATAAATATAATGAACAGATAGAGTTTAAGGCCCTAGCCTTAAGAAACTGATACTGGTAGTATACTTATGTAGGGGAGGTTGTCTTGTGAATCTTAACTGTAAATGTTGGGAGTTACTTAATGAATTTTGACTGTATAAAGGCTCTCTTCTACAGACAGTTTACCTTGTGACAGACTGTCATGACGAAGTCAAATAAATGCACCTGATTTATGAAAAGTAAGTGATTTAAAGGGTTAGAGGCCTTTTTTTAGGTAAACAAAAACTTCTCTGCTTAGCTTACCTTTGACTGTTCCGTGTTGCATGTTGCAAAGGAAGGCTTTATTATGGATATCAGTAGCCTGTTCCTTTTAGAAAATAAGGATTAAAAGTTATTTGTATACATAGATCTAAATCAAGAAAAGTCAAATGTAATGTGTTGAAGGACTTGCTGAGCAGTCTAGTAAGGTAGAATGTTTCACTCATTATACCTAGAAGCGGTCTGGCAGTTACCAGGGAGGATTAAGGCTTTGAGCTATTACTGAGCTTCTTCCTTTAGGCAACAGTACAGGAACTGACTCTTTCCATCTCCAGTTGCCTACTGTCAGATGGAGCAAGTCACTTAACCAGACAGTGCTCCACTGTCACCCCTGAAAATTGACCTTTTGTCCAGTGGGCTTACCTGGTTAACAAATAGATTAAAAAAAATAAAACAAAATAAAATAAATCACTAGCTAAATAAATTTTTAGAGTTGAGGATCATGACATACTATTCCAAGAATGTTAGTGTAATATTTCTTTTTTTTTTCACTCTAAACATTTCCTGTCTATTAACTAATCTTTTGTTTTTCAAGTTGAAGTGAGGTGTTCCGAGTTTTTAGTGCAAATTTTTTATGCACTGGTAGCTGGTGGTCCTTTACACTGGAATCTTGGTAGTTCCTTTTTTACTTTTTAAAGTTCATTATTGGATGGCAAAACTTAATTAATTACAACTACATGGAAAAAGAGTGGAGCTCCTAATTACTTTTTGGACGTGTAAATGTAAGACTGTGTCCTTACAATAATTCTTTTTAGAGCTGGTAATTTGTCCCTTGTGGACAGTCTGGTACAAGGATTGACAGCAGTTTACTAGTTATTGTCACCAGCAAGTGTTAGCATGGTTCTAAGTCTGTCTCCTTGAAAAAGCTCTTTTCTTTTTAGAGCTGGTAATTATGGTACATCTGGTATAAGGATTGACAGCGTATCACCGCTAAGAAAATACATTTACTTTTCAAGCAGTTCATTGCTATATTAAGAAGTTTGCAGTCTTTGTTTGGGTAATTTGCTTTATTGGGTGGTGAAATTGTTGCTATGACTCCACAAACTACTGTAGACTGTGATATTAGCGTGCATCCGATGCCGGATGAAGTTAACACACTATCACCTTACAGGAAGTTATTCATAAGGCGCAAAATCTCCTTGAGAAAATGAAAAGTAATGGGCGCGAGTTTCCGCACATTCAGAATGGCAACTGCTTTAACCATTCTTCTTCGGATGAAGGGACAATTGTTGCAGATGAAGTGTTTGATAATAACAGGCCGATAACTGATTTTTTAGAAAAAAATCTGGTTGATCCATTTCAGGACTTAACGAACAGCAGTAATTCTAGAATGGACTCTTGGTAGGTATGGAAAGAAGTGCCGGACTTTAAAAATCAGTTTCTCCAGTTGGAGAAAAAAGTTTTAAGATATAAAACTTTAATTTATGAGAATCAGTATTTGAACAAATGTATTGAATTGTCAATTGTGTCTTTGAGTTTAAGAGTGTACGCGTTTCCTAATGCAGTCAAATTTGATAATAGTTTATTTAACAGGTTAAAAGAATTGTACAATAATGTGGGTTTAGAAGTTCTTAAATCACTAGTACAATGGAATCAAGAACAGATGGACTGTTTAAAAATGATATTGTTAGACTGGATATTTTTTAAGAGAACATCCAATGGTACATTCATATCAATATTTGTTTGGCAATTTAGGAAACAAGGTGAATAAATTAATTGATAGTGTTGTTGTTAAGAAAATGTTATGAAGAGACATACAAGCTTATCAACAAAAGCAAGCTTTCTTAATTAATAAAAAAAGAAACAACACTAATAATCAGTTTTTTAAAAATGGAAAAAATACATTTCAGAAACCTGGTTCATTATATAGACTTGATTCTTTTTCAGACACAGGTTTTAGGAATAATCAACAAGTTAATAATAATAATAGAGATCAGTTAACCAATGCTTCTAGTATAGAAAGTGAAGACAGTGTTCCTTTTATTACACAGACAAATGGAACCAACAGTCCCCCTCCCAACCAGGAAGCATTTGTGACTGGAGGCAAGAAAAAAGGCAAAAACAAAGGGCATTAGCCTTCAAACAGGAAATTTATAATTTGAGTGATAAAGAGTTTACTGATGTAGAAATAGAGGTGCTTAAAAAAGGTTTTTCTTTTTTCCCTGCAAGAAAAGCAAAATTTACTGATACTATTTTAAACCATAAATTATATGTGAGAAAACTAAATTTAAAATATCTTTTTGATGGTTTACCTGATCAAAATACTAGTCATTTGAAAAAGAAAAGGAATGTTAACCCTCCGCTAGTCAACACCCTGAACACATTTTCTGTAATTTGTGAAAATGACATTTATAGTTTACAAGACAGCAAAAGGCAGTTCAGGTATAAAGAAAATTTAACTAAAGAACAGACTATGGCTTTGAAACATGAGTATATGAAAGCTGACAAGGGACAAGGATTGTTTATTATGAAAAACAAAGACTATTATAAAAGTTTAGGGGACATGTTGGCAGACAGAAACAAATATCTTAAGGTGTCTAAGGATGTAGTTAGGAAAAAGTTTCAGGAGATAGATCTTATTCTATTGGATTTATTATATCAGCAATATATTTCAATAGATTTATTTGAGTTTCTCAGTGTGGAACAGCCACAGTTAGGGATGCTATTTGGCATCCCTAATATACATAAAGATGTAAAACACCCTCCATTTGGGCCAATAGTTTCATCCCCCTTTAGTAAAACTTCAAAAATTTCCATTTGTTTAGACAAAATACTTAACCCTTTTGTACAAAGTAGTAGATGGTTTCTAAAAGACTCATGGATGTTCTCAGATGAGCTTCAGCTCTTTAATTTTCAAGGGGATGAAACATTATTATGTACATTGGACATATGTTCATTGTATACTGCAATAGAACAAAATGAAGGAATTGAGTTTATGAGGCTTTATTTAGATAAAGTTTAAACAAGATATTTTTGTTACTTGTCAGCTAATGGAAATAGTGTTACATAATAATTTTTTCATGTTTGGTAAAGAAATTTACCAACAAATAAGCGGCATAGCAATGGGGGCACATGTGGCACCCGTTTTTGCTAATTTAGTTATGTGTTGGTGGGAGGTTACATTTCTGGAGAAAATAGAGTTGTTTAAATATGTCAGATATTACAGGCGTTATATTGGTGACCTGTTTTTTTATCTAGGCTGGTAGTGTCAAACAACTTGATGAGTTTTATCAGCAAATTAATCAAACAGTATCTTGGCTTAAGTTCACTATTGGTAATATAGGTACAGAAGTTCAATTTTTGGATGTTGAAGTAAAAATGGATGTTAGTGATAAAAAATTTGGAAGTAACATATACAGAAAGAAAACGTTCACTAATAATTACTTGCATTTTGATAGTTACCATCCTAAATACATGAAAATGAATGTATTTAAAGGGCAAGTAATTAGGCTCAGTAGGATGATCAGTGATGACCATCAATTTATAACAGAACTGGATATACTTAAATTGTTTGGTGATAGAGGGTATTCTAGTGAAGTTCTTGAAGAAGTTATACATTATGTTAAAAGTAACAGGGATCAAAGATTTTCCCCGATTTTGAGAGTAGGATTTCAGAAGAAGAATATTGAACAAAGTGTAGATAAGAATGAGGGATTAAGATATGTGTTCCCGGTGCCCATGAGTATAGATGGGCTGAATATTAGAGAGTAGATCAAGGAAAATTGGAAGATTACTTTGGGCAATGAAGAACTGACTAAAATCATTGGAACTAAACCAAACTTTATTAATAAAAAAAGATGAAATTTAAAGGAAAAGTTTGAAGGGGGATTTAGGAATGAAGCTCAAAATAAAGTTACAACACATTTGGGGACATTTCCCTGCACAAATTGTAGTCAGTGCAGATGTATGATGGGGGTGCACAGCCATCATTTCAAATATTTAAGTTACATTTTAACAGCTAAAGAAAGATATGACTGTCAAAGTGAAGGTTAAGTGTACCTTGCAGTGTATTCCAACTGTGAAAACTTTTATATAGGTAAGACCATCAGAAAGTTAAAATATAGAGTTAGAGAGCATATTCTAGCTATTAAGAAAAAATATATGAGTAACGCTCTAGCTAAGCATTCAGTAAATTGTGAAAATTTTAGAAAGTTTAGTTTTTTGTAATTGGAAAAGTAAATACTGACAAATCTGTAGGGTCCTTTAACAATTTTTTAGAAAAAATAGAACTTAAATGGCAAATCTTTCTAAGAGCTGATTTTGCACCAGGTATCAATGATAAGATATCTGTTAAAAGTCATTTAAACTACATTAATTTTTGATTAATAATTAATATTGCTCAGTTTGTTGAAGCTTTTTATGATGTGTATGGTTTCATTTTCAAATGCATTTTTGAGTATTGTCCCACTATTTAGTACTATTGAAAAGAGTGACAGTGAATTTTTTAAAATGGTTATAATGTTAAATATGTATGTCCTTTAAAGGAGAGGTAATTTAGGAAATGATGTCAGGAGAGTGATTGCATAAAAGGAAATGATGTGTACTATTTTATTGTTCTGAAGACGTTCTATAATAAACGGGACGAAAGCGCTCAACTTATTCTGGCTCCAGTGTCTTTTGTTTGTTTTTCAAGTTGAAGTGAGGTGCTCTGAGTTTTTAATTGAATTGTGAATCTTAACTGTGAAAGTTGGGAGTTGCTTAATGAAGTATGAGTGTATAAAGGCTCTCTTCTACAGACAGTTTGTTATCTTGTGACAGACTGTCATGAGGAAGTCAAATAAATGCACCTGATTTATGAAAAGTAAGTGATTTAAAGGGTCAGAGGCCTTTTTTTAGGTAAACAAAAACTTCTCTGCTTAGCTTACCTTTGACTGTTCGGTGTTGCATGTTGCAAAGGAAGGCTTTATAATCGGTATCAGTAGCCTGTTCTTTTTAGAAAATAAGGATTAAATGTTATTTGTATACATAGATCTAGATCAAGAAAAGTCAAATGTAATGTTTTGAAGGACTTGCTGAGCAGTCTAGTAAGGTAGAATGTTTCACTCATTATACCTAGAAGCGGTCTGGCAGTTACCCGGGAGGATTAAGGCTTTGAGCTATTACTGAGCTTCTTCCTTTAGGCAACAGTACAGGAACTGACTCTTTCCATTTCCAGTTGCCTACTGTCTGATGGAGCAAGTCACTTAACCAGACAGTGCTCCACTGTCACCCCTGAAAATTGACCTTTTGTCCAGTGGGCTTACCTGGTTAACAAATAGATTAAAATAAAATAAAACAAAATAAAATAAATCACTAGCTAAATATATTTTTAGAATTGAGGATCATGACATACTATTCCAAGAAAGTTAGTGTAATATTTCTTTTTTTTTTCACTCTAAACATTTCCTATCTATTAACTAATGTGGTATAGTGTGTCCTTAGCAAGAAAAGGAACCTGGAAATGCCAGTGCTAACAAGTTCTGCTCTTAAGATATCAGAGCTGTTACTTATCCAATAGCCCTTACGGATATGAAAGTACTCCTTTCCCCCCCCCACCTTATAGTGAAGCTAATATACTTTCAGTAGATGCTGGCATATCTCTGTGTTTAACTTCCCTTCATTTCTGTTGTAAGAGTTATGTCATCCCTACTTAAGGATGAGTTTTCTCTCCTTCGTACTCCTTTGCTACCTCTGGTTCTGCTCAGTACTTTCCTTGTTACTAATTGTAGCAGTAAGGATTTTACTCTACATTTCTGGTTTTAGGATCTTTCTTTATTCCACTCTGCTAATGTCCTTCCCTCTCTTATATGGACCACCTCTGTGTGATCTAACATAAACTTTATTGTTGTTGTTTAATCCTTTTTAAATTCCTGTTCAGAATCTTGCCCAGTGGTTCCTCTTCCTGTGTCCTCTGAGCTCATTGATTCTCCCAGGGGAGTGAGACAGGCATCCCTAAACTGGTCGAGAGCCCACTGGCTCATTTATTCCTGTTTGGGTTCTTTGTCAGCCCATTTGTTCCCCTATAGGCATGAAATGGTTATTAGAGACAAACCAATATATAGGTCTCATGGAATTGCCCCCTCCTTCTAAACTCATCCCAGTGGGAAGCTGGCTAACTCTCAGTAGGTACCTAAGCGAAGAAAAATATGAGGGCTCCCACATCACTCCTCACTAAAAAGCACATGTATCTACTGAGCAGTGCAAGCCTGCCGTGGCCACTTCCACAGGTGATCACCTCCTCCTCCTCATAAGGTGTCACCAGTGTGGCAGACAATGCCTCCTCCCCCCATCCCCAGGATGTCAGGTGCTCAAGCTCATCTTACCTCCACATAACCCCTCCAGCACTGGCACCACTAACTGACCCTGGGTCACCTGAGACATAGCCACATTTGCATCCCTCTATGTCATAGAGCAGGGTTCCTGCTCTATCAGTTCCAGTGAGCAGGATTATTTATTTCCTTTTTTATACTCGGTAACTATTTAGGTTCTTGTATAAAATACGGCTTACTCACTCTGGCTTATTGGAGGCTCTTCTCTTCATTTCAGCCTGGAAGTCCAGTAAAACTCCAGGCTTCTAGAGATAGTAGAAATAGGACACCCTTTCTTATCTGTCCTATCTCAAGATTCCATCCCCTTTTTCTTAGGGACCAGCCAAAGTCAGTTGCGCCTGTGCTAGTCTTCTTTTCTTAGCCATCACAGGTGTAGGAATTCTCTCTCATATTCTTATTTGTATCATGGCAGGCTACAGATTTTATATATTTTATGGGCATATATTTGTAGATTATTTTAGGTATGTATATGTGTATACTATTGCATATTGTTTCATGTGGACTTTCAGTATTTGTTCAGTCTTCCTTTGTAGTTAAGATAGCCCTTTTCTAGATGTCTATGTTTTTCTCTCTTGAAAAGTTTGGTTACATTCATATGCATGTTTGGGTATGGGGGTATATGTTTCATTCATGAAGTTCTTCAAACATCAGTACAAAGGACTTAAATCTTTATTAGCAAATGAATGGGGCAAACTGGCATATTAGACTCATATTCCAGTACATCTCAAGTCTGTGAAATGAACCCCCAGTACATGTCAAACACTGTCATTTTCAAAGTAAATCTCAACATTTGTATGGGAACCAACAAGTTTTTACAGGTCTACCTTCTGTTGCCCTTCTTGAAGTTGGAGATATTCTTTTAATTGGGTTGTTCGACCTAAGCAGACAGTTGTCTAAGTCTAATTGCCTAGTATTAACCTGTGAACCAATGAATAATGAATGTGTGTGCCCCCACCTTGTGTGATTTGCTGTTTAACAATTTTTAGACACCCTTAACAGCTGCAGTATAGAAGGCTCTGCTTTGAACAAACAACTTCTTCAGGTCTTTCTTTCTTACTTATTGTCTTGCTCTTACAAATTACTCTTTTTCACACTGGAAGTTTGTCAGACTTGGATCTTAGACATATATGTTTTGTTTTCATTTACCAGGTCAAAAGAGGCTTCTTTGTCTTTCAACAGCCTCTTTCTACTTTGAGTGACATCCAGCCTCTTATAGTTTCAGTTTGATTCCTCTAGCCCAAATGGAAATTGTGTCATTTTCATAAGTTTTTGTTGTTACTGTTTTTAAGTTCAAAACAATGAGCTTTTGGGGGGTATGTGTATAAGGCTGGCTTCAAGTACCCCTCAGGGAAGTGATATATCTAGCTTTTTCATTTCGCAAAGCTTTTCTCAATTGTCAATTTGCTTATCTGCTCAGATTAAGATGCTTTTTGTATCTCTGTAACAAGTGATGGTGTCTCCACATTTCTCCACAAATCCATTACTTCAAGAAATATATGGATGGACAATGACCACAAATTCCTTCACATCCTAGTAACTGTAAATAAAACTCCCTTCTACATCTTGGCCAACTAGAGAACACCTTCCACAACACCTGCAACCCTGCAGACATATCTAAACAAGACTGAATCTCTGAAAACTGCACCAAACATTTTTCTCATTGTGGATTTCAATTATCCACATATTATCTGGACTACTTATACAACCACAAAGTTTTTTTTGACTGAACCACATTGCATTGAATCAATATTCACTGAACAAATCTGACTAAAAGTTTATTTGACTGAATCATGATTGACTGAAAATTGTAAAGTAATAAATAAGTGATTCGCTGTTTGTGTTTTTCTTTCTTCTCGACCATTGGGTGACCATGGAATTAGTATATTTAACTAAAGTTAAGTGATAGAAAGCCCCTCAATGGGGAATGAAGGGGGCTTTCAAAAAAATTAAAGCAGATTTGCCCAAATGAAGTTTTTTATGAAATGTGCATCTGCATCAACACATTCATTGTTTTAATTTTTTTCTCTTTTCTCCACTGTTGTGTGACTGTGAAGTGAGTATATTTAAGCAATGGGTGAGCAGCGGGCTTGTACAAAACATGTTTTAAGGTATGTTAGGTCAATGAAGATTTCCAGTCAAATGTGATTCTATGAAATGAATGTTCAGTCAAGTTTGTTCAGTTATTTGTGATTCATTGAAGTTCAGTAAAAACAACAATAATCCACAAACAAATATAATCAGCACTTCTTGAATTTTATCAGTGCTAATTCTATAGACTAGATTGTATGTTCTCCTAATACAGGTTTCAATGTGTTGGATTTGGTCATCACAAATATAGTCCCATTGTGCTCTACACCCAACATTTGCACCATCTCTGGTTAAATCTGACCATCATGCAGTGATCTTCACCATTATAATGCATCTCAAAGTCTCCACTAATGCTTACCTTATTCAGAGATTTTTCCAGGGTGAATTTAAGTCAACTCTGTGATGGTCTGAGGAAGTTCATAAGGTTTTCTCACAGTGAGGACCTGATAACTGACTCTGGTATACTCACAGAAAGTGTCTATGCCAAATTCCATTGAATCCATAGTCCAATCTGAAATAAACAGTGCAAAGTTTAGAAACAAACCTCTTTGATGGAACCACAGTACAAACAAAACTGTATAACCAGAGATAAAAACTACTCACCATTAGAAACATATTAAAAAAATACCACACTTCACAATCAAACTCAGGAAGCTAAAGAAAGACCTCAGAAACAAAATCCAATCTATCAAGGCATAGTTGTTGTTGTGTCTTTTGGCTTTTCCCGGTAAGGGGTCGCCACAGCGGAACTCCGGTCAACTATTGATTGGCAGTAGATTTTTACGTGGCGAGTTGCCGGCCCTGACGCACAACCTTCAACGAAGGTACACCCATTCACGCATGTCTCCACACAGAAGATGCTCTAGCTGAGAATTGAACAGGACAACATCTTACTGTGAGGCGACAACGCTTCCGCAGCACCACCACCGCAGTCAGTATGAACTAAAAATCACCAAATCTGTTAAAGACAACCACAAGTCCTTCTTTAGGTATGGCAGGAGAATTAGAAATATCACCCATCACTGTGGAACTGGTATATAGCAACACTACCTATTCTATCCCTGAAGATATAGCAAGTGTATTACCCAAGTAATTTAGTTCAAACTTCTCTCCCCACCTTCACCCTGCCTCCACACACTTGAATCCTTCATGGCTGTCTCACCAAAGATCTCCACTGAGTAAGTTCTCAAGGCTTTCTCTGAGGTAAAGAAACACTAGTTCCACGGGACCTGATAACATACTGTGGTGCCTCCTTGCTAATTTGAAGCACTCTTAATGACCCATCCCATAATCATTTGAAATTCACCCTCTCACCTGTCTTCATATCTGAGGCATTTAGTACAACCATGGCCATCTCCCTTCACAAAGGAAGCGCCACATGCGCTATGGGAAACTTTACACCCAGAAGCTTTACTTGCCTTATCTGCAAAGCAATGGAATGTATTATTATCGCTCTTATAACTTTACACATTGGAAGTCTTCAGTCCTTTCATGCAAACCAAAAAAGTCTTCCTACTAAACCTGGTGTCCTTCTTTGAGAGTCTCCATCATGCTGCATGAAGATAAATTGCTACAAATTACATACCTTGACCTAGCTAAGGCGTTTGATACTATTCCACACTCACGCATCATAGACAAGCTAATTAATCTTAATGTTAACTCCTACGTTACCCACTACATAGTAAAGTGACTCACTCAGCAAGTAAAGAAAGGGGGGACCCTACGCTTCAAGAGTCTCATTACCAGCAGTGTCCCCAGGGCTCTGTACTAGAGCTGTTCTTATTTGGCATTTATTTTCTATATGTCAAAGCTGATATCAAGGCCCTTTAGTTATTTGAGTTTGTTCACTGTTCATTGTAATGATGTCTCTAGACTCGTTTTTATTGTTCTCTGAGCTTGAGAGGTAAGGGAGGGATAGAGACCCTGGAGTAAGAATATATAAATATGTGGGATGTGGAAGCAAAGCCCCCAAAATGGAGGGGTCAAAAATAATTATTTTGTGTTTGTACATGTGTTTGTACATGTTTGCACAATTTCCTATTATTCTGAAATACATAGTCTTACAAATTATCTATAATAAATGGAATGGGTTCAAATAGAAATATACAAGCTGTTGTGTTTAGAGCCCATGCATTTTGAGGTGACACCACAGACCCAAAAGACACAACTTTACTCATACCTTTATATCCTCACACCTATTCTAGAGCTCTGACCCCCTCCCCACACACACACACACACACACACACACACACACACACACACACACACACACAGACCCAAAAGACACAACTTTACTCATACCTTTATATCCTCACACCTATTCTAGAGCTCTGACCCCCTCCCCACACACACACACACACACACACACACACACACACACACACACACACACACACACACACACACACACACACACACACTCTCACACACACACACACACACACACACACACACACACACACACACACACACACACACACACACACACACACACACACACATACACACACACACACAAACACACACACACACATACAAACATACATGCATATAGAATAAGATGAAAACTAGTTACCAGTAGCCTTTCTAATGGACTCTTCCTGGATAGGGTCTAATTGTACAGCACCCCCTCAAAATGAACACTCTTCCATCTTCTGCCAGCCCGTCTCTTAAATGTATACCCTTTATAACCACAACTGCAACTACTTCAGTATGAGTTTCCAGATCGTACATACATCCTTCTACTATCCCCTTCCTCATCATCATCATCATATTCGCCAGTAATGGGCAGTCTACTTAGGAGTGTAATTCAAAGTGCAGCTTTATTTGTTCATGACCCATGTCAAGGATGAAAGTTATTTCACTTTTAATATGTCTCTTTTGTATCGCTTAATTTTAAATTGGTAACTTTAATAACAAGCACCCTGGTTCAAAGGCTATGATTTAACACTGAAATAAATACAAATTCCATGTAAACCTATGGTACAAGGTATAATGTGACACAAAGCATCACATTGCCATGCAGTCATGCATAGTTTCAGTCTTTCATTTCTTCTATGCTTCCAAATCACTATTTTTTCCAGTAATCTTAATCTTAATTCACAGCACACTTATTCAAATAATTCACAGCCTTAAGCAATGTTTGCTTTCTTTTCACTGCTTTCTTTCTGGATTATTCTCTCTGTCTCTGTTTTTCTTTGTTGTCTCGTCTTTGTTCTTTCACTAAAAATTATTACAAATATTCATGTGCAAGAGCTATAGACTGATAAAGTGCTAGATATGATTATATGGTTCTGCTACAAGAGCTTGAGTCCCAAGCACTCAAAAACCACTGTGTCGAAACAGGGACTTGAACTTTTTGTAGCTCGTATATGCTGCCACTTGTGCTTGAACTCAGATATGAGTTTGGGCAAGCAGCTGCCACACCTTATCCAAACACATTATTCAAGTTTGAGTGAGGTATGTGTGGCAGCCATGGGAAGGGAGTGGATAAGAGTGTAGATGAGGGCAGCAATTGGGAAGGGAATTTAGAGTTATGGAGCAGAAGAGGAGTTTTAGGGTTGGGGAGCAGTATGGAAGTTTAGGTTTAGAGACTGTCAGGGGAGTTTTTGGATTAGGAAGCAGGAGGGAGTTTAAGTTTAGTGAGTGACTGGGGAATTTAGGGTTTTAGTTTTAGGTTTAAGGAGGGACTGGGGACTTTAGGGATAGGAAGAGGAGTGGAGTTTTAGGTATAGGGAGGGGGGAATAGAGTTTTAGAGTTAGGGAGCAAAGACTCAGGTTAGGAACTGGGTGGGACTTTTAGAGTTAGAGTTAGGGTTCTGGTAGGTCTATACAGTTTCATAAGGTCAGGTGTTACAAGGGCTAAGCATTTTATTTATTTATTTATTTATTTATTTATTGGCATTTGTTTACCGGGATAGTCCACTGGGCTTTGGGAGCCCATTTTATAGTGGAGGCCCATGGAGAAAAGCTGTAAAACAAGTAATAATATAGAACAATTAAAATGTATACAGGCAAGTTAACCTCAACAATTTCAAAGTGCAAACATTAGTGAATTCATACAAAAATGTTTACATGTGAAGAAAGTGTGAAATAAGGAAAGAAAGGAAACTATAATTATAAAAAAGGTTATTGACTTTGGAGGTATAGCAACATTATAAAAATGAAAATCGTGCATAACATTCAGGAGGTACATACATAGAAGTTGAGGATAAGAAAATATATCATTTGGGCAAAAGTAGTAAAGGTAAAGAGGTAGAATTGGAGGAAAGGGGGGTTATGTAGTTAAGTAAGATTGGGCTAGTGGGAGTTAGAGCACTTGTCTTTTTGAGCAAGTGGCAGCAGGCAAGTATATAGCAAGTTACTGGGATGTGACTACTTGTAGTAAACTCCTTATATACAAACACCATATACACAGAAATATATACACACACACACACACACACACACACATACACACACACTTGTCTAGAAAACAAATTTCCATATGTCAGATCTGAAGACGTGAATGTCTGATGCATTGAGCCTCTGTAGTAATGGATACAAATTCATGAAATATTTGACAAAAGTATGCATTCATCCCTTTATAATAATTTTATACCATTTACTTATTTAAAATAGTAATACCAGCTTCAAAATGTTATCAAATATATTTCGTAAGAATATTTCATCAGTCTGCCTAAATTGCAGTTTAGAGTTCTTCAGATTAGAAATGTAAGTTTATAAAGTTGAGTTAATGGAAGTAGCTGAGTTTTAAACATTTTCAATGATGCTATTATCAACAATCTGAGTGCTAAAAATTAAAGGTATTCCTACTTTGCAAGATAAAAATGGCATGTTAAGTATAATACATGTAAAAGTCAAAATTTTCAAAAAAGTACGTTAAGCTCTGTTGTATATTAACAGCAAAATTACACTACTCCATGGAAAAGGGAATAACTGTTTTTACTAAAAAAATGTATATTTGCTTTATCACAAGTGACATCAGAGTTATTATATTTAATATTTTGTGGGGTGCAGGAAGGCACCTGCACAAATATATGTTTATTTAGACACTGCATTTTTCTTTGCATTTACGTTCAGCATTCAAGACAAATGAAAATGTCCTGTTTTTGTTACTTTTATTCAGTGAACTGCATTTTCAATATATAATCATATAGTGTTCATGTGTTATGTTTTCAACACTGTTGTGAGATTTCTTGCATTCATTTTGTACATATTTGTTTATTTTACAGTTGTTAAAAATAAAGTCCAGCTGGAAAGTTCCATTTTCAGTATAGCCCCTGAGATAAATTTCCAGGCAATAAAAATAAGCAATAGAACCTCAGTCAATAAAAATGACAGATTCTATAACAATATATATGGCCAATACTTTTACAGCATAAAAAACAACAATAAGAAAGACAGACAAGCTAATACAGGACATAGCCTCACAACATGAATACATGGAAGGAAAAAAATTAAGAAATTCCATGTGGATACACTAACAGAAAACTCAAAGATCATGAATACATCTGAGCAACAGCAAGCATTGAAAAGATGAAATAAATGTACAATATTAGCTATATAATAAATGAAATAGTTGCATGTTGTTCTATATGATAGTACGACTGTTTGTTGCTATGGTAAAAACACAGAGAAATATTATCTGGCAATAGGAGTGAGGCACACATATATAGTACTGATAGTATGTTTTAATTATAGGATGATGCCTAGCAGATAACCAGATGTTAGCTGGACTGATGTCAGAGAATTAGATGATAAGTACAACTTCAAGTCCAGTTTTGTAAGAGATGTTTTTAAGTCATGAGTGAGAAGCTTTCTTGTCTGAACTAGTGCATGCACTGAATGGCAGTTTATTCAATAGTTTCCCAACTGTAATGAAAAATGCAGAACCCCCATACTTCTTGAATTTAGGGATGAACACTATAATCAAACCAAAGCCCTCAGATATGAAAATAGTTTCCTAAAGATAGTTTGAACTAATAAAGGGCAGCTGTTGGAATGTAATAATTTTGAGCAAAGCATAGCTGATTAAATAAAAAGAAATGAATACATTTTAGTTTGCAGTGTTTACTGGATATGTTTGCTTTGCTGTGTGCTCCCACTGGCGTTTCCTTTTCCTTCTGCTGTTCTCTTCTGCTGCTTTCATAACGTTAGTTAGCTGTTATCATTTTTCTTTTTATTTAAGTTCAGTATTCAAGAAAGATAAAAATGTCCTGCCGTTGTTACTTTTGTTCAGTGAACTGTATTCTCAGCATATAATCATACAGTGTTTCTGAAGGTCATGTACACACATGGACTTATACACAGTAATTTAGTTTCTGATTTAATTTAGGTTTTGTCTCAAGATGCTATGGCTTCATTTTGTTGCTTCTCATTTTGTGTCTTCCTCCACATGTGGTATTCAGCATGGTCTCTACCTAACCCGTGACCTGTATTGCTGCTTCACAACTGACAGTGTATTCCTAGAGTTTTCGGCATATCTTAGCCATTTGTATAGGTCGTTTGCACCAATGGTCACAATGAAAAAATATCTGATTCAGGGCATGTTGTCATGCAATGTGTCTGCAGCCCTGCAGCTAATGGAGACTTCTTATTCTTAGTTGTTACAGCACACATTTTTTATGGCAGGTGTATATGTATTGAATGGATAGGCAAGAACTAATGAAGCTTTGGTCAGTCTGGATACAATAGCCAAAACAAACCTGCAGCCCTATATATAAGTCTAATAGTTAATTTAAGGCCGAAAAAGGAAGGAGATGCAGTGAAAAGATGACCAGTAATATGAAAGCTACATGTTCCTTTTAGACTGCAGAAAAACATTTTAGTAGCAGCTGTCAGCAAAAGATTTTTACATCCAAAATTTCCACTGAGCCAGCAAAGCCGATACTAATATATGTAGTCTTAAGTGAAAGTAATAATATGACAAAGCAGTTTGGATAACAGTAATGCAGAAAGGCAGCCATGCCAGAGGCCAGATCAGTAATCACTATGTACACTGAACAGGCTGGCGTACAGCATGAAGTAGAACAGTCAGTAAGAAAATAGTTGTTATGAGTGTTCCAGATGTGAGGTAGCAATTCAGAAGTATGTTACGCTTGCAAGGCCATCTAATAAGCTCCAACAAAAAAAAAGCAAATATAACGATGGCTGTTGATCTGATAAGATGTCTGAGAACATCTCTTCTTTTTAATTTATTCTGAGCTTCTTCTGCACAATACAGCTGCTTCTCTTTTGATTGCGGTAACCACAAATCAAGTGATAGGTAGAAGCACTTAAAGTGATTACTCACAGTATGTGATTTTCTAAGTAAAGCCTGAAAAGGTTTCCATTGTTACTCTAATTATGAAAGAAATATATAAATAAACCCTTATGCTAACTGCCAAGGTTTGATTGCAGACTTGAGATTCCTAAACATAAGTAGTACCTTTTTACCATACTATCTGCTTTTTGACCCCATAGCAAAGCTGAGATGTTAATTTTATTCCAAAAATAATAGCCTTAAAATTGTATTTTGAATGTATCTTCTGAGCTGGTAATAAGAATTAATGATAAATATGCCTCTTCTGTATTATAAAAACATTAGTATGGTCGTTTTTAATTTCAGTTTCTGAAAGACAAAAGTATATCAAGTTGAGTATAATCATGCTGTTCTGTTGATACTGAGATTTCTGATATTTATTGCTTTATTCATGCTGATAAACCTATTTACAGGTCCAGCAGGATCATTTCTTGAGATTGCACAGCTATCAAGAAACAACTGGCTTCCAAATGTTTATGTCTTTAATTTATTCATTTTCAGGATTGACAAATCTCATCTTTGAAGTTAACTTCAGTGCTATCACCGTACCATGTTCACATCTTGAAACAGACATTACAGTATTATGAATGCATTTACGTCAAAGAAACCAGGAAGTATAGTGACACAGAGGATCTCCTTCCCTTTTAGAAACCATGTTCCATTGTGGAATGTGCAAGGAATCTCATAGGTTCATAGTTAAGCACTATTACTGCATATATTTTGGTTACTGGATGGCAGTCAGTCTCTTCTTAAAGACATTTATTTGCAAAAAGGTAATAACATAAATACCTCTTAAAACTTCCCACACTTTTGTCATTTGACTATATATGTATATGGTCAGATATATGTTGGGTGGTGCAGTGGTGCAGTGGTTAACATTGTTGCCTCATAGCAAGAGATTCTCTGGTTCAATTCTCAGCCAGGGTGCCTTCTGTGTGGAATCTGCATGTTCACCCTGCACTTGTGTGGGTTCCAAAGATATGCATCTGGAGTGTTTCTCCCTGGGCCTCCTCTGAAAAAAGGCTCTGTCCTAGTTGGACTTTCGCAGACCATAAATAAAATATTCCTCCAGTATGTCATTTCCCATGTCTAAATGCATTTGATTTACTTTTTCTCTAAATTACTGGAAGTGATCTCCTGTACTGAAGCTGAAACATGAACTGCATTTTGTTGAACAGCTGCAAGGCCCTTCCCCACCAGGAGTTTTCTTCTCTTTTTCTAGTTGATTCTTTTCTTTCCTTCTTTTTCTTTCTTTCGCTAGATGTCTTCCATGCTAACATCCAGGCAGTGACTATCTAGTAACTGAAGTTTACCCAGATAAATGGATTTTGCTGGCTGTTTTCCAAAGTTTTTGCTTTCACACTGGGCCAGCTCTAATCAATCTGTTGATCAGTGTGCACACATCTTGGAAGTGATTCAGTTTTGTTTTTTTCTTTTTAAAAATTACCCACCATTCTGTCCATGACAAATAAAAAATCCTCCTGGATATATGATCAAGCCATAACTGATCTGTATCTCTTTCTAGTACTCCTTTATACAAGAAATTACAAATCAATCTGTTTGCACCCTTACTGTTACAAATAACTTAAGAGTTTTCACAGTCTCCATCCATATAGCTTGATGATCAGAGAAGCCACTACCAACTAGACCTCTTTCAACCTTTGTCAGAAAAAAACAGACAAAAGAAAATAATCGATTTCTGTTTTCTTTTCACCTCTTTTAAACATGAACAAATCATTAACCTATGATCTCATTCCACCATATTTAATGACCTCCCATATTTCTTTAACATCTCTCTCTATTTTTCCTATTTCTTAACCTACAATTAAAATCCCCCGTTATGATAACATACGCATTAACTACTACAAAAGGCTTTATTTTCCCAAAATTCCTATCAGTCAATACACATCCCTTCCCATCTGATGCCTATCAAAATAATGACAAAACCTAAAAGGTTTATATCTTCTGTGAACATAAACACAACACCAGCATCTCTCTCCCTACCTAAATTCCAAACGACCCTAAATCCAATAACTTTGATTCATAAGGAATTTGCAACATTTTGTGGGAGTGGTATATGCATACAATACTGCATACATGGAAGGGTCCAGTAATGGAGTAAATACACAAATATGTGAATCATGAAGTACTTCCTAAAGATGTTGATGACATATACAGTGTTCCAAGTGTGGGCTATCTGCACCAAATATAAAACTAACATATGTGATATCACAAAAAAACTGATGTGCTCAACATATCCATGTGGTAGACCATTGGTAACTCATACCAAATGTACCATGTTCATGCAGTACTGCTGTAGTGTAACAATGTAATGATACTGTGTTTCCCCAGTGATGATTTAAATGTGCTAACAATAAAAATTAACACAACACCTGATCCCCTGCTTATAGAGTTATGTCAAACATCAGTGCTCCACATGCACAGTCAGTGAGTCTCCTGTGATTATGAGTCACTCCATACCATACTTTTGGCAAAACTCTCCCTCCATGATGTAGCTGGACCTATTACGCAAAGACCACATGTAAAGGTGCTAAGCATCTATGTGCTAGAGAAACATATTACTATACACAGGATACGTGTGACAATAACAATGACTATATCATCAGGATGCTGATAAATCAATGAAAATATGTTCATTGTAGCAATACTGCCTATTCACAATGTCATACAGAGTAAGGAGAATTATAAAGAATCACTTGTAAATTAGTATGGCAGAAAAGAAGGGTAGTATATATGCATGTGCATTACATAGATGCACATATATTTTCTAAATTTCCAGGAAGAATGTACATTATAGCTAAATAACTAATTTTGTTCAAAATAACTGAATTCATCAAATATATTTAATTTTTATATAATATTTAAATATTTTCCAGAATCTTCCTATAATTTTACTTTCTCTGTTGTTCCTTGTTAATCTCACGTTTTCCAAATTTTATTCCCAGCAAATTCATTTTATTCATAGAAAAAAATAGCATCCACTACACTCTCTTCCCCTAAAGTCTTCATTTCTTTCTCTACACAATTCTAACCCAGAATTTCTCAAAAATATTTTCACAACAGCTACCATACTCCCTATTTACCTACTTTTCATAGCTATAAGAATAACATCATCTGCATAAGACAAAAATTTGGAACACACATATACTTCCACTAACATACAAACTATCCTCATATTTTGCATATTATTACCAATTGCATTCATATCATGAACAAACAAAATCCCATTCAAAGGATATGCTTGTGTCACACCTCTTCTCATAGAAACTTCAGTACCTAACCACCCACTAACCAAAATACTAATCCAATTTGATGACATTCAACAACTTCCCTCCTAGTCCATATTCCTCCATAATATTCCAAAAATTATCATGGTCTGCACAGTCAGACTTCTTTTTAATATCTCCTCCAAGTAACCTTCTATCACCTTTGCCATTTAATATATCATCAACAATCCTTGTTAACCATTATTAACAAATATTGACAATTCCTGCCTTTCACACCAAAAATTCATTCTACCAAAATCTCATAAAGATTTTATAGTCTGCATTATTTAATGTGATAGACCTCCATTTTTTCACTTACTTTTTCTCTCACTGTTTCTTCTAAATAAATTTAATAATCCCTTGATAAACTTCCCACAGACTTCACACTTGTCTAACTTCTCATTAAATACTTCTAACAAACATTTTCTGCCAATCTTTAACATTCCTATATAGCTCATACTCCATAGCATCCTCACCTGCCACAGATCCACTTTTACTTTTTTCAATACAAAATCTAGCTCTACTAAATTAATATTTTTTCTAACCTATGTAATACTTCTGTACAAAACTTTCTAACACCCCATCTCATCTTTGAAAATGTATTTCCTTTATCAAACAACTTTCTTACACACTGTTGTATAACCATCATAATTTCTTCTTATTTATACTTAATCACACCCTCTTCATCATAATTTTTCTAATAATACTCTTCATTGTTTATAAATTTAGCAAAAAATGGTAACACCTCCGCTTTCTTAGCCCTTACAAAATATCTCACCTTTAAAACGTTGTCTTGTATTTCTTTTTTAAATTACCCACCATTCTGTCCATGATAGATAAAACTTTCTCCTAGATATATGATCAAGCCATAACTGATCTATTTCTCTTTCTAGTAGTCATGTATCCAATAAATTAGAAATAAATAATTTTACCCCCTTACTTTCACAAATAATGTCTGAGTTTTCACAATCTCCAACCATTTAGCTTAATGATCAGAGAAACCACTATCAACTAGACCCCTTTCAACCTTAGTCAAAAAAAACAGGCAAAAGAAAATAAACATTTTCTGTTTTCTTCTTACCTCTTTTAGATATGAGCAAGTCATTAATCCATGTTCTCACTCCACCATATTTAATGACCTCCCTTAGTTTTTTAACATCTCTCCTTATTTTTCCTACTATTTCTTAACCCACAATTAAAATCCCCATTATGATAACATTCGTATTAGCTACTACAAAAGGTTTTATTTTTCCCAAACATTTTTCTCTTTCTTTAATACTAGTTGTATTGTAAATTGCTATCATTCTATAGACATCTCTCCCCATTTGATGTCTATCAAAATAATGACAAAATCCAAAACATTTGCATACTCTGTGAATATAAAGACAACACCAGAATATTCTCCCTACCTATATTCCAAACTACCTATTATTCAGTGCAATAAATATTGTATCCTGTAAACATGATCTCAACTTCACATTTATTATACCCTTCTAATATACTTAATCCCCTAGCTCTATTTATGCAACTATTAACATTAACTGACAAAAAAATAACATTATTCCTTTCCTTTTTGGAGAATTTTTCTAATTCTATTCCTCACTCTAACTGTAAGTCCTATAGTACCACTTTTCCTTACATTAGTTACATTTCCCCATTCCAGATCAGACCTATCACTTCCACCACCTTTTGCTATATTTTCTGCTTCATTGATTACTTTTGTTTTTTTCCAAACCTTCTTCCTCTATAGCTATTGCTTCTTTATTCTTCCCCTTCTTCTTCATTCACATTTTCTTATCACCCTCACTATAGAAATTTTTGAGTTTTCCTTTATCATGAACAAACCAAAAGTGCACCTTCTTGCTACATATCACACTCTTTCTTACATGTATTCATCAAATGTCCAATTTCCCACATTGATTACTCCTTACCTTCATATATTCATTAATTAAATGATTTAGTCACTATAAATATAACATGCTTTAGCTTGTCCTATTTATGTAACTGCCTCTCTTTTTCTAGCAGTGTGGATAATGCTTTATATTTTCTCCTTCCATTTTAAAAAAAAATAATTTCCAGCCCCCTATTCCACAAAGCCCTGTCATCCTCAACTTTACCAGTACTTTGTACATAATTGTTGAAAACTTAACTTTAAATCACTTTCATTTATATTATCAGTTCTAAAACTGAACAAAAACTTTATTTTTGGTCTGTCCACTTGTCCTGAAAAAAATAAAGTCATTTCAAGCCAAACAGTCTTTTTCATTTCACAGAAAAGTCAGAATTTATCCATTAATGTTTCAGTCTCAAAGGTAACATCGCAGAAATACACTTCTCCCAAATTTATCAAAGACCAAATGTCTTTCACATTAAAGCCCAATGGTCAAATCAAATTTTCCGAAAGATAATACATAGCAATAACATTGTCTTTTTTTTCTCTTCTAATTCACACAGAAATCATTTTCTTTTTAATAGTCATTCCAGTAACTTTTTCCTTTTCTCTATCCTTAGCTACATCAGTGTACAATTTCTTCACTGGTATTTCTACTGGTACCTGCTGCACTGCCTCCAAAATCTCCATTCTGTGCCCCTCAACACTTCCTTTTCCAATGACTCTATCAATGATATCCAACTGCAAAACATCAGATCCTTCACCAGGATCAGTACTTCCTCAATACTGTGTAAAGGAAAGTAAAGACTTGTTCCCCGAAGGTGTTGGTAGTACTTGTGTTGGACTTTTATTGGGAGGGGTTGTTTTGTGGACATTTTTACATAGAGTAGTGACACAGTAAAGACCCATTGATGAATCATTAAATATCTGTAGACATATTTTGCATAGTGGCTGTTTCACATGTGAAAATGTTGTACATACTTTGAATTATGGTAAGAACTTGAGGTATAATCATAACATAATAGTAGTGAAATCCTATGACAGCCCAGCCAAATGTGAATCACCTGAAAAAGCTGTTGCCAAGAATAGAACCTGTAGCAACAGAGGTAAGAGAAATTTGTCTCTCATGGAGAGGGATTTTGAGGCCAAAGGTGAGATTCTTGATAGACCCTGACCAGAGAAAGCTGTCTGAACATCAGAGGATTCATTAGATGTACTCTGGATTTACTGAAGCATTACCATAAGCCTATTTCTGGAGATATTTGAGGATTGTAAGGCACTTAACCTGAGATGCAACAACAGTTATATGAACTACAAGGAGTATTGCAGTCCATAGAGAAACCTTAAAATTGGACTATAAAACATAATGCCAAACTGCAAGTTAACCATAACCATGTTAAGAAAAATGGTGCATATTTCTAATTTAAGTTGGAAATGAACTTTTATTTTACATTTCACTGTAACTAAAAATTGAATAAAGTGTTTCTAGTGTGTGTACCTATTCCACTGGTGGAGAATGTGGACAAAATTTGTGTATAAATAACTAACTACACTATCATTGCTGCATCACAGCTTGCAAGTGCAAAAACATATGAGTCATTACCCCACTTGAAGACAGTAAATTATTGATACCCTATGTGGGTACCTCACGTTATCAAAGTGTACACTTATTTTTGTGTTTAACCTACAAAAAAGAGAAAGAGAACTTTTTTGTGATGACTATTTTGATAAAAACAGAGAAACTCAAAATTTCATTGCAGACCAACATAAATTTGGGTCAAAACATAGTGGCTCTTCAACAGAAGAGCGGGGCTAGTGCTAACCTTTTAATCAGTCCCCAGGAGCAGGTAACTGTGAGAGCCACTGTACTTTCTACCTCAAACACAATAACACCTCTAAAAAAACTATGTAAGGATGATGATATTAAATCCTACTTAGCCACCCAAGAGAACTGGGATCAAAATATTCAGAAACCCTCCCTTTGCAACTTGAATGGAAATCAGTCATCACATAGGAAAATGGAACTTGCCGACTATATGGACTTTTAAAAAAATACAAATAAATAAGTTAGAGCTGGTGTGCTTTCTTAAACCCAAACAATGACATTTCATAATTGGAATTTAATTAAAGTAAAATGGTATAATCTGATTTAAAACATATTTTAAACTTAATGCTGAGAGAAAGAAGTGAACAGAAAAAGTAAAATTATAGAAATTTTAGTAGTTGGTAATTTTAAAAGGGCACTCCCAAGTACTTTACATAAATGGGATTTTTCAGAGAGATTCTGAGAGAACTTGTAAATTGGTTATACTAATTGAAAGGTTGCTATCTAATGAAGCACTGTTTAAAACTACACAAACCTAAGTCTAAAACTGAAAATGTACATGTCTAAGAACACACAAAAATTTTCATTAACAAATCAATATGTTTTAGATGTTTGAAGAGGAATGTTGTACCTAAGAAATGTAATTTATAACCAGCGTGCTAGTAATGAAATCAAAATTTTGTACCTATCAAAAATGTGATTTCTAACCAACATGCCCATAATGAAAATGTACCAATGGAATGTGATAATGTTAACTGCAAGAACAGTAGAATCAGCAGATTGTTTCTGTGACACTACCAAGTTAGCAAAATGTATGGTATTGGTAGAGGGGAAGAAAAGGAAAGGGTTACTAAATTTTAAGAGAATGGTCAGACTTTTTAAGGAACCATATGGCAAGAAGAAGATGGAAGTAATATGTCTCCATGGAGACTGGAAGGAGTATAATGCAAATAGAAATTCAAACTTTGTTGGGTAACGTAGTATGTCAAGTAGTTTTAGTACCTAAGGTAATACATGATGTCATAATTGACCAAGATTTCCCTCAATTTCACTCAGCTAGATACTCTGTGGTCTGAACGTACAGCTGGTAAAATGGGGATGGGGAGGCAGAAGCCTGACATCCTCACAAAAATACACAAACATGATAAAGTAAAAAGGGACAGGAATAGAAAATTCAAAAAGAACTACAAACTAATTTTGGCTGGAAGTGATACAAAAACCTGAGTGTTATCTGAAAACTGTTGCTGAGTCCTATCAGAAAACCCCAATCCTCCAATCAGTGAAAGAAGTCAGTGCAGAAACTAAAGGGAAGGACTCTTAGTGCATGTTATGGAACCTTGCCAGAAGATCATGGCCATTAAAGTAATGAAGGGTAACTGTATGTCACAGGAGAGGAGGAGACCCATAGTGGTAAATTCACTAAGAAAGAAAGGGAACCTAATGAGAGTCATAGGTTTTGCTCTGTGATGTCAAAGCAGAGGACTAGTCAGAAACAGGACTCTCACTAGCAGGTACTTAAACAGTCAGAAATTACTGAGATAAAAATAAAGGAATTTCCAAAAGCAGGAGAATGTCACTGGCATGAGTTGATATTTGCACAGAAAGGCATACAAAAAAAAAGAAACATATATACCTGTATTCTTAGGTGAAGAGGCTATACCCTCTATTTCACATCCATCTACTGAAAAAAATCCAGTCTTGTTAGATTTGCAGATAAGCAACTAAATGTTTATCAAAGCATGGTAGGAAGATGATACATTAACCATGGCCAGAGAAAATATTGCCATAACAGAAAGAGAAACAGCAAATCAGATTGTCTCAATCTCCTACACATATTCTAAGTTGAGGAATGACTTGCCGTACATGTTAAACAAAGACAAAGAATACTGCAACTACAGTTAGTTCCAAAACCTTTTTGAAAACTTGAGATAAAAGTGGTATATAGCCATATTTTGGAAGGACACTTGTGAATGGACAAAACTGAAGCTAGAATTGTAGCTAGATTTCATTCACCTGCTGCATTGAAATGCACTGGAAGCTTCTATGAATCTTGCCCTTAATGTCAAAAGACAGCACCACATCCTTGCTTCAGAAGTCAGATGCTATCTATGCCTGCTACTGAAGTCCAACTCAAACAGATTGCATGGAACTAGATGGTCATTTTTGCTGTAAGAGAAGTATACCAAGCTGCAGCAAGATTTACCACATTTAAGATACTATATGGCAGATATCTTCAAGGATTCCTGGTCATCACAAAAGGACCTTGGGAAAAAGAAAAGCCATTTAAAAATGTAATAACACACTTTACAAACTTGCAAGATACTGTAGGTTTAAAATGATGCCAACAGTAAAGGAGCTCAATCAAAGGGGAAAATAGATTGACCAGGGGGTATATAATAAAAACGGCAGACTCAGGGCAGAGGGCAAAAGGTTAGTATTAGTTCCCTCTAGTGAAAATAATTTCCTAGCAGGATGACAAGGATCATTTGATGTAGCAGAGAAAATGAACTAAGTGAATTACAAAATAAAGCAGACTGGAAAGAAAAGAACTACCCAAATATAGCACATAAACATGTTAAAACCATGAAGGGGAAGTTGAAGCTTCTATGATCAACTTAGAAGCTGAAATACATACCAGTAGTGTGTTTTCAAAGAATGCTATCTCTGCTATCTTAAGACCCAGTAGCAAGAAGTAAGAGTTTTTACTGAGACATAGAGTTTTTGTTTCCATGAACTACCTGGTAGAGCAGTTCTAGTACTGCATCTCATAGAAACTGTGGCAAAGGAGAAGGTAGACCTAAAATCATGCAGAATATCAGAGACCACAGAAAAAGCAATAAGCGATGAAGTAGAAAAAAATCCTTAAACTAGAAGTTATTGAGGTGTACCAAAATGAATGGAGCAATCTAACTGTGTTTTGTCCCTAAGCCAGACTGCTCCATAATATTTAGAAGTGACCTCCAAAAACTGAATGACATCCAATGCTCGGAGTGGATGAGTTCATACAGAGGCTAGGCAAAGTAAGGTTTTTGACCACCTTAAAATTAACTAAGAGTATAGACATATTCTCCTTAATGCCAAAATTAACGAAAAGACAGAATTCTCTTAACATGAAAGTCTGTTTTTTTTCACTATGCTATCTTACCATTTGGATTGCACAGGGCCCCTGCCCCTTTACACACCAGGTACTCAGATGTGTGCCTTGATGACACAGTAATTTATTCAGAAAATTATGAGTTGCATTTATCCAAAGCCATATCTTCTGTGTAGTCTTTAAGACACACAGGACTCAAGTTAACAATAACAAAAGTATACTTTGTGTGACAGAAGTCAGATATTTAGCATATGTAATTGGGAGAGGGGATAGTTTAATATCCAAAAAGAGAAAGTAGAAGCTTCTAAACAAAGTCCTGTATCCAGTACTGAGAGATAAAGACAGTCCTAGGACTATAAGGTGACTATAGAGAATATGGGGAAGTTGAAGCTTCTGTGATCAACTTAGAAGCTGAAATACACACCAGTAGTGTGTTTTCAAAGAATGCTATCTCTGATGTCTTAAGACCCAGTAGCAAGAAGTAAGTTTTTACTGAGACATAGAGTTTTTGTTTCCATGAACTACCTGGTAGAACAGTTCTAGTACTGCATCTCATAGAAACTGTGACAAAGGAGAAGGTAGACCTAAAATCATGCAGAATACCAGAGACCACAGAAAAAGCAATAAGGGATGAAGTAGAAAAAATGCTTAAACTAGAAGGTGTTGAGGTGTACCAAAATGAATGGAGCAATCTAACTGTGTTTTGTCCCTAAGCCAGACAGCTCTATAATATTTAGAAGTGACCTCCAAAACCTGAAAGACATATTCAATGCCCGGAGTGGATGAGTTCATACAGAGGCTAGGCAAAGTAAGGTTTTTGACTACCTTAAAATTAACTAAGACTATAGACATATTCTCCTTAATGCCAAAGTTAAAGAAAAGACAGACTTCTCTAAACCTGAAAGTTTGTTTTTTTCACTATGCTATCTTACCATTTGGATTGCACAGGGCCCCTGCCCCTTTACACACCAGGTACACAGATGTGTGCCTTGATGACACAGTAATTTATTCAGAAAATTATGAGTTGCATTTATCCAAAGCCATATCTTCTGTGTAGTCTTTTAGACAAACAGGACTCAAGTTAACAATGCCAAAAGTATACTCTGTGTGACAGAAGACAGATATTTAGCATATGTAATTGGGAGAGAGGATAGTTTAATCTCCAAAAAGAGAAAGTAGAATCTTCTAAAAAGAGTCCTGTATCCAGTACTGAGAGATAAAGACAGTCCTAGGACTATCAGGTGACTATAGTGAATTTGTACCCAAGTTTACTACCATAGCCTGTTCTCTGTTGGACCTTAAATAAGTAGGAATGGCAGCCCCGGTGATGCTGCCAGAGTATGTAGCCTATACTTACAAAATACATAGGGCATTCATTGACAGACTCTGTTCATCATAATGCCCTTATACCATTGCATATTGCATGCTGAGGCTGGGAAATGGATAGGGCATATATATTAAACATTCCTATTGCCATAGGTGTCATACTGCACTGGGATACCTCACTCTCCTCTCTGGCATCAGGAATGTTTACAATTAGGCTAGGGTCAGGAGGTACTCATTTATTTATTTATTTATTTATTTATTTAGTTGCAGTTTGTTGCCAGGATGGTCCATTGGGCCAGTAGGAGCCCATTTTCAATGGAGTCCTGGGGAGAAAAGCTCCAGTAAATGAACAAAACAAATAGAAGTTAATTACAAGGCAAATTATAACAATAGATAATATAGTAATACCAAAAATGGGAAAAATACAAAAGCAGGCATTCATTAAAAAGAAAATAAAGTGTTAAACAATTACATACATTTAGGTACAAAATCTGTTGATTGCAATAGGTGCTTATTACAGTGTTATGCAATTATATTTTTATACAAGTGTATGAGTACAATAGATGCTTATCGGAGTTAAGTAATAATAGTAGAATGTTTGGAGGTCTACTGAATGTATGGGAGTAGCTTGAGTTGAGAACTTCATGCAGGATGGGTACAGGAGAATTCCCATTTGGAAGTTAGATGGGAGTGGAGTAAGGTTTTGAAGGCGGATAGATTGCTAGTTGTCCGGATTAGTGGAGGAAGAGAATTCCACAGGCGAGCTAGGGAGAAGGACAGAAGATTTTTCCCTGGTGGACGGTTGGGTTTGTGTAGTTCAATGACATTTTGGGAGTTAGATCTTAGGGATCGATTGGGCTGGTGCATCTTAAAGGTGGTGGCCAGGAAGGGGCAGAGAGAGGGGTTAAAGATGAGTTTATGGGCTTGAGTGAGTTGAATATATGTGAGGTAGTTAGGTAGTTCTAGCCAATTGAGTTTGTGAAGGGCAGTACAGTGATGTGTTAGGGATCTGTGGCCTGTTGCAAACTTTGAAATTTTATAGTAACAGGAGGATAGTTTAGCTTTTAGAGAGGATTGTAGGTTGGTGAGGAGTGGGGTTCTGTATAGGAGGGTTGGGATAAGGTATGTTGTAGCGAGTGTTAGTTTGGTGGGGGGGGGAGATGTACCGATTGTGGCGATAGAGTATGCCAAGTTTATTATGTGTTTTCTTAATGTTTGCTTGTAAGTGAGTGTCGAACTTCAGTTGGTCATCGATTAGGACACCTAGCAGTTTTGTATTAGATACTATTTCAAGGAGTGTATTATTCTAACTGGTGATGATGAAGGTATTTTTGTCTAGGATGGTGGTTTTTGAAGAGGTCAATAAAATTAATTTAGTTTTTGTGGCATTGAGTACTAGATGGTTGTCTAGCATCCATTGCTCAGTTAAGGAGAAGGCATTTTGGGTTAGTTTTGTTAGAATAGGGATGGAGGTGGCAGAACAGATTATGGTGGCGTTTTCGGCATATTGGATGAGGTGAATATCAGGGATGGTCCAGTAGAAGTCATTAATGAAAATATTAAATAGCAGGGACCCAAGAATAGAACCCTGGGGTACTCCTGTGGGAGTATTGAGGAATGGGGAAGTAGCTTTTTTAACATTCGACCGCTTGCAGGCTATCAGATAGGTAACTGGTAAACCATTTGATAGTGGTGGGGGATAGGTTCAGGTTAGAGAGTTTGGTGAGGAGAAGGTTGTGAGAGATGGTGTTGAAGGCCTTTGATAGGTCTAAGAAGAGGGTTGATGCAATAAGGCTGGAGTCGCGGGCTTTGTTGACAGTTTCAAGGAAGGTAAGGAGAGCAGTGGTGGTGCTGTGGCCGGGCCTGAAACTATGCTGTGTGGTGGTTACTAGTTGGTTGTTTATGAGATAGGGTAATAGTTGTAGGTGGATGCATTTTTCTAGCAGTTTGGAAATGGGGGATAGGATGGCAATTGGGTGAAAATTTTGGGTATTATTATTGCTCCCACCTTTGTGAAGTGGAATAACGAAGGCCTTTTTCCAGGGTTGAGGTACCTGACCTTCTGTAATTTACCTGTTTATTAGGATACAGATGGGAAAGGCTATGGCATCTGCAAATATTTTTAAGAAGTAAGAGGGAATTTGGTCTGGGGCATTTGAACCTGGTTTCAGCTTTTGTAGGAGTTTTTTAATAGTAGAGATTGGGATGGGCTGTATGGAGAAGGGAGGGGGTATGGAGGAGGGGGTAGTTGAGTGAGAAGAGGTACTAGAGGAGGAAGGAGTAGGTTACTGTAGGGGTGTAGAAGTAGGATGAGTGGTGAAGGAGGTAGTTAGTTTGGCAATGGAATCAATGAAGAAAGAGTTGAATTGGGTAGCAAGGTCTATGTAAGTGGCATTTTGGTCAGAGCAGGGGTTTTCTTTTTTTCCAGGAGTAAGCAGAGAGGAGATTCCTTGTCAGAATTTTTTAGGGTTTGTACTGTGATTAGTTTGTAGTGTGGAAAAATAGGATTTGCGGTCGGAAGAAATACATTTTTTTTTTACTTTGTTACGCAATAGTTTGTATTCATTAAGGGTGGTGGTTGTTTTGTGTTTCTGGTAACATTTCCAAGCTTTGTCTCAGAGTGTCATTATGCTTAAGGTGTCTTTAGTTAACCATGGTACAGATTTGCTTTTAATTAGTTTTGTTCTCAGGGGGGCCAGGGTGTTTAGCAAGTGTAGAAAGGTTGTGTTGAAATAGATAACAGCACTATCTAGAGGAAGAATTCTTAGTGGATTCCAATCTGTTTGTTTGAGCAAGTTTGAGAATATTTTGGGGTTGAAGTTTTCTAGTGACCAGATAGAGATATAGGTATGGGATAGTTGTAAGGGGGAATAAAGAAGGTGGGCAAAGGTAGGGAAGTGGTCGCTGAGTGGGTCGGGAAGAGTACCACAGTCAGAGATGTAGTCAGGATGGGATACTAGAATCCAGTCAAGGGTACTTCCAGTGGAGAAGTCCTTGGAAGGTCTAGTTGTGGTGTTGATGAGCTGGGAGAAATTGTAGAGGTTTATATTTAGGGGGTTTGTGGGGGAATTAATAGCATCCCAGCTGATATTTACATCACCCAGGATGATAGTTTCATTAGTTACATTGGTAGAAAACCAAGAGAGAATATGTTCTAGTGTTGTGATATTATCACCCAGAGGGATATAGAGGGACACAATACAGATGAATTTCTGTTTGTTTATCTGAAGTAGGGTTAAAACTAGTTCTGCATTATTAAATTGTGGAATGGATTTGGTGAAGGAAGTAACTGAGAGGGAGGAAGAGTAGAGCAGTGCTACTCCCCCACCTTTCTTGTTTGTTCTATCTTTTTGAATAATGCAGTAGTTGGGTGGAATTAGTTCAGAGTCATTTATGTGGGGTTTCAACCAGGTTTTAGAGAGGGACAGTATATCTGGTGGATTGTGAAGGAGCCAGGCATGGAGGTTGGAGATTTTATTGCATATGCTTTGGGCATTTAGAGCTGTGAAGTGGAGGGACTTTCTGGTTATGTGAGGGGAATGTGAAGGGGGGAGTTGTCTTCTGTGGGGAAGGGGGGCAGAGTTTGGGTGGATATCACCAGACAGAAACATGGTGATGAAGTGACAAATATGTAATAAAAGGTGTTTGAGTAGTTTAGTTTCTTGTTTGTGGGTTACTAGTTTTATTGGAGTAATGTTGATGAAGAGGGGTGTAGTTTTGTTGTAGATGGGTTTAAGTTATTAGGGGAATAGTGTAGTATTCTTGTTGTTGAACAGAGAGGGGGAGATGGGGAATGAGGCATGTGTGTGAGGTCTCAGGAATGTGTTAGTTATATGGAAGGGCGGAGTGACTAATGTTTGGTGGAGTGGTAAGATAGTTTAGATAAGACAAAGTAAGAAGAAATGCTACATGGGTTAAGGTGGGGGAGATAGGATAGGCATGGTGGTAGACTGGAGTGAGGTATATGAGAGTCAGTTAGTTACTGGGGTAGGTTGCAGTGATTGAGTTTGGTTAGATTCTGTAATTAGAGGTGTGTTCAGTAATTTGGGTGGGATGATATGACTGGTTGATAGAGAGGATGGGTGTGGGTACAGCTCTATAAGTGTAGATGTGCTGGAGGTGGGTGGGATATGGGGGCAGGGTAGGGGAGCAGAGTGAGCCTGCAGGGTGAACGGAGTGGGTAGAGCCAAGGATAAGGAAGACGGCAAGACTGCAAGAAACAATCAGTGGTTGGATAGGTAAGTTAAGAGGTAGAAAAGGTGTGGAGAATGAAGCAATAGGTAAGAAAGGTATGGAGAATGAAGCACCAGTTTACTGTAAGTGTTGACAGGTAAGAGCAAGGGGAGTCACAGAGGTTGAAGGCTTGGGTAGGGTATTAGTAGACCCCTTAGAAGTGATTCAGTACCTGCTTAGCATGGGAGATAAAGTGAATAGTATGGAATAGGTATATGATACCACCTAGTGGACCGACAGTAAATAACAGGGGCACTTAGGGTATCAGGGAAGGTTGAAAAGTAGGTGGTATTTGAAATCCGCAGTAGGCTGCTAGCTATCATACACAGGGTTATATACAATTTTCTGGGCAGTTCTAGCACAGGCCAAGATAGTAAAGAGAGCAGTGGAGGATCTCTGTTTGGATGTTCTTTTCTCTGTCTGGAGTCTGGTATGACGCAGAATGATGGGAATCTTCAGGTTAGGTAAATATACTGAAGGCAAACTGTAAGAGAGGGGGATATATAAAGTATTAGGGGTTTGCAAGTTTAGATGAATCAGTTTAACTTGTTAAACAGCTAGTGAAATAGCCTAGAGGGTGGTTTGAGATGTGGGTATGTGGGAATACTAGGATGGGGAAGAGGAGATGATGGTGTGTGAGAATACTAGGATAGGAAGCTAGGGAGGCTAGGGATGATAGACTATTCATGCAACAGTACACAGACGTTAATACAATACACTATTCATGCAGCAGTATACAACATTAATACACTCCAACAGCTGACAGGTAAATTCACAGAGCGATTAAATCATCTTAAGTATAGTTCCATTAGAGCTGTGCTCTGACTGAACAGCAGGCAGATTTTACACTCTATAATGGAACATAGGCCTTAATCAACAGTAGGACAAGTAATGCAGTTCTTAGCAGTAGAGCAGTTTAAGGCAAGAAACATAGCACCAAATGTGAACTTAAGCACGTAGAACATACAATGGAGCACTAAGCTGCAGTTTATACATAAGGGCAGTACATTCAGTTATAAGAATGAGCTTGGTAAGTGGGGCAGTGGGGTAATGGGTACAGCGTGGGATATAAGACCTGTATAAAATAGCAAACTATTGGGCTCAAACTAGCTAGACTTAAGTGTAAGCCTGAGGTACAGTGCTTGAGCGTAGGCATTGGACTGTAAGCCAGTCCCTAAACCTAAATTCTGCTGTATATCAATTGTAGCATTTCTGCTGTATGTCAATTGAAGCTAGTCGCTATACCTAAATTCCACTATATATTAATTGTAGCACTATAATTGTGAACTTAAGCACGTAGAACATACAAGAGCACCTCGCTGGCCTTGTTCAAGAGAAATCTTGACCAATGGATGGGAGATCGCAGATATACCCCAGGGATTACCTCAGTGTCACTGCTCAACAGAGGCACAGCAAAATAATGGGTATAGTTCCCCATACTAAAGGGGTGGCGTAAGCCACAAAACTATGGGCTAGGCTTGTAAATGCCCTCGGGCAGATAGCCTAGTATGAACCTATGAACCTATGAACCTATACCTAAAGTCCGCTGTATATTAATTGTAGCACTAGAAATTAACTGGCAGTATCAGCATGAAAATGAATGGGCCAGTTGCCCTAATAATAAAATATGCAATCTAGTGGTGTCTCACTTGAAATCAGTTGGGTAGGGAGGGCAGCACATGTGATACTTTGGGATAAATGCTTTGGAATGTGCGCGCAATATTGTGGCTGAATCGTGGTGTAATGGATGACCTGCATGTAACAAACCAGCTGCTGTATCCAGGAGCTGCACACACAATGGGTGGCAGACTAGGGTGCTAACGCACAGTCCTTCGTGAGCAGGCACTCATCGGTGGCTGAATCACCAGCAGTCAAAGTGCTGCATACGCTGAGCCGCTAATTTACAGACAGTAGTATGATCACAGACAGAGCGCTAGCTCCAGATCTAAGTGCAATTGCTCGTAGAGCGGACAGTAGCAGTTCAAACAGCTGAACAGTTGATTAGCATGCCAGCTAAGTACAAATGCTCGAAGAGCGAAAAATAGCAGTTTAAACAGCTGAGCAGTTGATTAACACGCCAACTTTGTACAAATGCTTGTAAAGCGAACACTAATAGTTTAAACAGCTGAAAGTTAATCAAAACGCCATCTGAGTACAAATGCTCATAGAGCGGACACTAGCAGTTTGAACAGCTGAGAAGTTAATATGACAGATTAGAGGATATCTAGTTTATGCACAGTTACCCATTTATGCAAGCAACATTACCTTTTGGCATATATACATATTTGTAGCAGTGAATACCCAAAGGTAGCACTTACCCATGAGCAGAGGCAGCAGCCTACGGCAGGACAAGACCGTTGGGGGCAAAACGTGGTTTAAAGATGGTGCCACAACTACTGGCATCCCTAAAAAGATGTAGTGGGAGGGGCAACAGGTTGAAGAAGGGGGAGGAATGAGGCAGGAAGTGAGAAGGTGGCTTAAGGTATGTGGCTACGGATGGATGAAAAGGAAGTAGAGGAATGGTCTTCCAAAGGAGGGGGAGGGGGAAATGAGGCAGGGGAGAATCAACTCAGAAAGCCAAGTGAGCCAAGGATAAGGAAGAAGGCAAGACTGCAAGAAACAATCAGTGGTTGGATAGGTAAGTTAAGAGGTAGAAAAGGTGTGGAGAATGAAGCAAGAGGTAAGAAAGGTATGGAGAATGAAGCACCAGTTTACTATAAGTGTTGATAGGTAAGAGCAAGGAGGGTCACAGAGGTTGAAGGCTTGGGCAGGGTATTAGTGGACCCCTTAGAAGTGATTCAGTACCTGCTTAGCATGGGAGATAAAGTGAATAGTATGGAATGGGTATATGTTGCCACCTAGTGGACAGACAGTAAATAATAGGAGCACTTAGGGTAGCAGGGAAGGTTGAAAAGTAGGGGGTATTTGAAATCCCCGATAGGCTGCTAGCTATCATACACAGGGTTATATACAATAGTAACAGGTAACAAAATCTTTCCCATTAGATTACATACATTTTCTTGACAGTTCTAGCACAGGCAGACATAGTAAAGAGAGCAGTGGAGGATCTCAGTTTGGAGGTTCTTTTCTCTGTCTGGAGCCTGGTATGACGCAGAATAATGGGAGTCTTCAGGTTAGGTAAATATACTGAAGGCAAAATTTTTCTGGGCAGTTCTAGCACAGGCAGACATAGTAAAGAGAGCAGTGGAGGATCTCTGTTTGGAGGTTCTCTTTTCTGTCTGGAGCCTGGTATGACGTAGAATGATGGGAGTCTTCAGGTTAGGTAAATATATTGAAGGCAAACTGCGAACAGAGCCAGCAGCCTACGGCAGGACAGGACCGGAGGGGACAAAGTGTGGTTTAAAGAAGACTCATGGCATCTGAAATTGAGGACAGGTGCCAGTGGTAGCTGATGGCCTGCTCCATATGGGCCAAAAATGTAAAAAAATCTATTGTAGTCACAAATATCTGAAACATTTTCTTTCAGAGGGATTTTGAGGCCAAGAATGGAGATTCTTACTAGACCATAACCAGATGAAGCGATGGAAGTACTAGAAGAATCACTACAAGTGCAATGGATTTACTCAAGGAGTATCAGTGGACTAGTTTTGGAGATATTTCTGGACTGCAAGACAGCTTGACCTGAGCTGTAACAACAAGTCTGTGAACTGCAAGGATTGTTGCATTTCACAAAGAAACATTAAAAGTGGCCCAGAAAACATAAAGCTGAATTGTGAGTTGACCAGAATTGTGTTAAGCAAAATTATGCTTTTTTTCCTATTTAAACTGGAAGTGAACATTGATTTCACATTTGCAATAAAGGTAAATAAACTGCACAAAGAAAATATCTTCTCCAGGGAGTTATACCTATCCCCTATGATGGCATAATTGTTAATGCATTTATCTCACACACATAAGGTACAAGGTTTGATTCTCACCTTTGGAAGGGAAATTTGCTAGGCTTACCTATAAACAAAACAAAAAAAGCAAAATAATATATATATATATATATATATATATATATATATATACATATAAAACACACACATAAATACATATATATATATATATATATATATATATATATATATATATATATATATATATTTATTTATTTATATAAATGCTAACGTGTGTGTGTGTGTGTGTGTGTGTGTGTGTGTGTGTGTGTGTGTGTTTGTGTGTGTGTCTGTGTGTGTGTGTGCATGCGCTGCAGCGTGCAGCGTGTGCGTGTGTGTGTGTGTGTGTGTGTGTGTGTGTGTGTGTGTGTGTGTGTGTGTGTGTGAGAAATACTATAAAACCTTGTTATAACAGTCTTCCCAGCTGCTTATTTATAATCAGTGTATCCAGTGCCTACCTTATCAGATATTATCAGGATTTACAACACCGGTTGCATTTGTTATGACTGATTAAAACTAAGAGGCATGACCAGGACTTACAGCACTGTCTGCAATTGATATGATGACTACAATTTAAAAGGAATGTGTAACACACAGGAAGTCAGTAAGTTGCTAAGTGATCATTTTGCTACAGCCATGATATCAGTCTCCTTACACAAGTCTCCATGGTGCCCTTTATCACTGCATCTGAAGATTTAGCCAGGAAGAAGGATGTCAGGGCCTGTTATGATCATGATGTGGTTTACAGCATAAAACCACTGATCTTGTCAGCTGAAAGCTGTTGCCTGCCATAAGCAAGACAAAGGGGTCATCTGTATGCCTTAATGTAGCCAGCTGGTCTGCTGTGGATTTATAGAACATATAAGATTGTCAGGAGGAAGAAACAAAGGAAAAAAAAACAGTACATGGAAGAAAAAAAAGAAATTTGACAGGCATTTTCTTTATTTGCTTACTTTGTCTCATAACCAGGTGGCCTGTTGACCCTTTTTCAGCCAGAGCTCAAGTCAGAGGCAAGCAAAATAAAAGTACAGTTCTTTCTGTGGCGGTCTGTAATATAAGTTGCAACAAAGAATATATGATTTAATTAATGACTTGATTAACTAATTAACAACTTATTCATTTATTTGTTTATGTAATTACATACTTATTTTATTGATAGTTTTAAAGAGTGTTAGACAGAGATGGAAGGTTCAGAGTGAGTTAGAAAGGTGTGCAAATAGGGAAGTACAGAAGGACTGAAGATTAGAAAGGTTTAAAATACTTGGGGTATGGAGAGCTGCACAGCTGCATCAAGCTTAAAGGGTGCTCATTCAGCAGAGCAGAGCATAAAGGGATGTAAATTTTAGTTTTGGGAACAGGGAGATAGCGTCTAAGAGGATAAGGAATGTCATTGGTAGCAAGTTTTCAAGCAAGAGGAAGTCTGTAGAGAGTCTTTACAACTTGAAGGGCAGCTCATTGCAAAACAGAGAAACTGTTGGTGGATGAAAGCTGTTAGTTGATGAAAATATATGTGTTGGATAGATAATGAAGTCAAACACTGTGCTATGCACGTAGGTACTGCACGGCCGGAACAAACCAAAAAAACACTGTTGGCCAGCAGATACGTGAAACAGTAAAAATGATACAATTACTCAAATATTCGCTGATTATACATATCTTTAATAATCAGACCGGTTTCGGCAAAAAAATATATGCCTTCATCAGTGATACACAGCCTGTATCATTTTTACTGTTTCACGTATCTGCTGGCCAACAGTGTTTTTTTAGATAGATAATGAACCAACATAATTTGTTTAGATTTTATTTTAACCTGGATGAATTTTGGAGTTGCAGAGTGAGAAAGTTGGATGGGCATAGAAAAATAAATCTCCTATGCCAGGGGCATAAACTGTGGTATATTTGGAATCAGGGGTAAAGTGACTTGTAGATTTGTAGCAAAGCTGGGGGGGGGTCTTACTCATCTTGTTTCTTCATGAATACATTACTGCAAACATTGCAAAGACCTAACCTGGGTATCCTTTCTGCACAAGAATAACTCTGTTTTACTCCAGTACTCCTCCTGTCTTTACCCACACAAGCTGTCAGCTGCACATTCCTTCCTGACCAGAGACATGCCCGCTTATAATCTCAATCCTCCTGGTGCCAATCAGATTCAGTATTTCATCATAGAGATGCTTCTGTTTTCAGATTGCATTGGTAATATCTGAAACAGGCTTCCTGTGGACATCAGAAGCAGCAAAATGTCACTGTAAGTAAAAACTACTCATACATTCAAATTTGAATTCCAAACGTCTCGGCTTTAAATTATAGCAACAAATAAGATAATACCTTAAATGTTACCTTCCCTGTAACCAAATCCATACCTAACATGACATTGTAATTCCTCCCTTCTGTACCTCCCATGTCGAGAGTCTCCTTCCTGGCCCATTCATTGCCCAGATCCTACTCACTATTCACTCTCGAATTCTTATATCATCTTCCCATTATTTTTGCCCCCCATGGCATGTAAATAGTTTTTTCATTATCAATAGTTTTATGTCATAACCACCATGACCTAACAACAGTAGCATATGTAGTGAGCATATATATATTATTTCTCTTTGATTAAATGTTGCATGTTTTACTGTAACAGTTTTCTACTATCCAGATTTTTGAGATCTGTTGCTTTATTCTGTCCCCAGAGTCCCTTCTTTTCTGTGCATTACATTAATAATGTACTAGCTATAATGTATTTTATTGTGGTGTGCATCCCCTCCCTGCTGTTCCTGTTGGTCACCGTACTTTGCTATGCTGCACTACCTGCCACTCTGTGCTAATGGTTGTCACTACACATTGCTGCATTACACGTATGTATTTTTTTTACTTGCCTTTGTTTACTGAGAAAATCTGACTGTACTGAAATAATGCAATCTTTACATAAGTTGACAGTAATGCTGGATTTGTTTATGATGTTAGTTGGTGTAGAGAGTTCTCCATGGATATATTTTGCTTGTTTGTTTCTTTTCACTATGGCTTTGGGTTGTATGAAAGTATGATAAAACCAATGACATAACATAGTTCAATGGCAAGTATAATGTAGCTAGTGTACTGCGTTCCTGAGTTAAATACAACATAGCAAGATTAAAAAAAAATTAGGCAATGATATTCAGTAAAAGTAGTATTGTTTCAGTGTGAGTGAAGCAGAGAAATAAGAAACAGTGAGTAACATGCCTGACTGACAACATAACAAAGGTATTATAATGTACCTGAAGCAGTACAAATGGTTCCCCCTCTTGCTGGGTATAGTAGGCCCGCTCTTCTGGTTGGTTGATATAGTGCTGCTACATACATTAGAATTATCTCATTTTAAAGCTTACATGATAGGCCACATAAGTGAACTGAAACTTGATCTCTGTCTAGTGCAGTTAAAGAGATATTAAAAGTTGATTATATACTACTTAATGTTGTCATAATTTTCTTTTCATAGTTCACTAAATATTTAACAACCAAACAACAAAGACAAAATTGCTTAGACTCATATGACGGCTCACATATTATTTTTTTCAAAATTATGCTGACAGAATATCTGTAGCTGGACAGGTTACTGATGTCATAAAATTGTTTACAAAATATTACAAAAATTAATGATTACTGTGTTATTAATACATACAATCCAACTGTTAAAACCTAGAATCCAATGAATGTGACCATTATAAAAGACTGCTTTGTAGTTATAGTTCTAGAGATATGAACATTTATAGAAACTCTGAGGATACAAATTAATTTTCTCAAAAGGGTCAGAATGCAACTATTGGAAGTTGTAGCAGAAACTTCTAGAGCTCCATTGAAGGGAATGAGCTAATAGAAGGGAGGGGTAACATTGGGATGGAGATAGGATAGTCTCCTCACATAGTTAACTGCCAGGCCAGCCCAGAGGGCAGCATACCAGGAATTACACCTGGATGGTTAATATTAACAGGTAGTTGCTTTCTGCCAGTTCATTACCCCCCAAGTCACTCGAGAAAATGGTCTAAGTTCCTAATGTGGGTGACCAGCTGCAGGCACACCTCAGCAACCAGCAGTATCTGCACCTGCTGCCAAGTTACCACAGATAATGCCTCTGTGTACCACCAGCAGAGGAGCCTTCAGCCCAACCCAAGAGATGGACACTAATGATACCTACAGCACAGGAATCATCATGCTTCTCAAAAGCAAACAAAGAGAACCACAGTGACCACTGTCAGCTGCAGCAGCTGGAGAGACTAGGGTAAATGTAGCCATAGCTTGTCCTCTAACTCAACTGACCTGGGTATAGAAAACACAATGGGGAGAAAATGATAAGACACACATATGATATGAATACACTACAGTTGTACACTAGAATGCTATACAACACATACATACTCCATTATCTGTAGAGCCACTCTTACCATCTGTGGCAGCCAATCATATTGAAGTGATGCTTCTCAGGAGATGGACAACAAATGAAGCACTGTTAGGTAAAAGTCGACAACAGTTAGGACAATAGCATATAACTAGACAAAAAAAATACTTACAGTGCATCTCTGGCTGCATCACCTGAAGCTGTTCCTCTCATGGGGCAGCAGGTTAGGATGGTACCATATCAGATCATTGTGTCAATGCCTGCATTGCTTCCCTATATGGGGTATTGCCTATGGCATCAGATAGTACCTGTGACAGCTTGAACCAGGCATCATCTTTTAAAGGGGTCATCATAACACCACAGCAGGTATTCCTTAAAGTCCCTGAGCAGGGAGAACAGGAAAATCCTTCTCTTCTTGGAACTTCATGCTGAAGTCATGCCTTTCACTAGGGATGGAGCACCCATGTCCACTCAGCTCCTCCACTCAGGGAGCAAGATGGTAGATCTGTGTGCACAGAATAATGTGTCTGAATCATGAGTCATGCAATGTAGTGGTCCACTATGATGCTATGGTTTTTCCTAGGTCTGGTATATAAACATAGATGTCACATGCTTCATGCTAAATACTACGTTTGTGGTTCACATCACTAGGCATGGTAGCACAGTGTCTACATGCACATCTTTCCTGTGTACACGATTAGCCTGCAGGCACAACAAGGTGCATGTTCCAAATTATTATATAGCACTGTTTAACATGTGTACCACCATGCCTGCCACAGGGAGTTATCTTAGCCACATGTCTGTGGACTTACAATGATGTCCTATTTTAATGCATTCAGACATCATATTAGTGGATGATTCAGAAAAGTGGGGCAACCGAAGGCTGATGTTAGCATGTCTGCCATGGTTGAGGATGATGGTAGCTTAGAGGTATCATAGTCCAATGTTGCAATGGCACTGTCTTCAACACTCCCAATGGAGGGAACTCTCACATGCACAGACACAGAAACATCTGTAAAGGTAGCTGTTGAATGCACAACCTCAGTGGAGATTGACATAGCACCCATAACTGTGAGCCCCACACAGACTTCTCCTGTGTCTGACCAGATGCAACATCTGATATGTGATAATCATAATAAGGATGAGATACAGGGGAGTCTGATGACACTATATCTCCTGTACTGCCCCTGATATGTGTGAAGCACTCTGTATAAACCAGCAGATGTGAAAGTCGGAGATCTAGCACAGAGGGGTGTTACACACGAATACAGAGCTAGAGAGTGTGCTCCACAGGATGAAGGAGGCCATGCAGTAACGCCACAGTCATCTGACTTACGGCACACTAAGATGGTAGTGCTCCTTACATCACTAGGAATGAACTTCACATTCATAGGTATATCCATCTGTTATATTATGACTGACATCCAGTCTGCTTCTGCAGGTTATGTGGTCTGTGGCCATGAGAGGGTATGGACATGACGTGGACATGAATGAGGGGTCCCACATCAGAGGGCACACACCATTTCACACATGCAATGAGTGTAGTATGCTGGCCCACAGCCTGGCATCCATGGTGATGTGTGATATTTGTCAGGTTGTTCCCATGGAATGCCTTCTCAGGATGCTCCAGCAAGGTCTTGTAATTCTGTTCCATCCATGTCTAAGGATGGATCCAACCCTGGCATAGCAAACTGGCATAGTAGATGCTAGCAGTGGTCATGTAGTGACACCCAACCCCTTTCTGGAGGATGTGATCTCTGAGAGCCAGCACAGTGGGCACTAGCAAGGTCACATATTGGCACCCAAACAAATTGTTGATGGATGTGACTTCTGACACTCAACAACCACCCAGACTGTGAGTCTACCAACTTCAACCCTTGTGGCCCTATCCCATATTTTAGCATTGTAGAAAATTGTCACTGTCTCCCACTTATATAAATGACGATGGTTGTGCCCTTCTTCACCCTACCCTGTGTCGGTATGGCAATGTCTGTTGCACAGTTTGGCAAAACCATGCACAACCCTCCATACCCTGAGTGTTTGCAGCATGCATCATATTATTCTGTGTTCTGTGTGTCATGGCCCAGTATTATGGATAGCACACCACAGTTTTGACATTGATGCAATGCATTGCACTTTTTACTGCCGGTACATACACTGTTTCCTGCCATGGTGCAAGCTTGTTGCACTGCCTGCCTTTACAAGACTGTATTGTGTAGCATGTAGGGTTGACAAATGTCCAGAATTTTTCTGGACTGTCCTGAATTAAGGGACACTGTCCTGAAAACGGAAAGGACAGCATATTGACCTGAAAAAAAATGGCAGGAGATTAATTTGCTTTTAATTTAAAAAACAAAATTACTTTTTTTTTTATTTTAAGTTCTTTAAGAACACCTTTGCATCCAGTCGCACACAGACACAGAAGACGATAACAGTCTTCTGCGTCTTTGCGACTGATTGTTTATGTCTGTGTGTGGAATTTCAATTCTTGAAGACATTTGAACTGTGCAGCAGATCATGACCGGATATGTTTCAAATATGGTTCAGGTACTTATAGGTTCATAGGTTCATAGGTAGGTACTAGGCTATCTGCCCCAAGGCATTTATAAGCCTAGCTGGAATGTTTTGGTTTTCTCCACCCCCTTAGATTAGTTTCCTGTGCCTCTGTCCAGCAGAGCCATTGAAGTGATCCCTGGGGTAAACTTTCTGTTTCCCATCCACTCGTCAAGGTTTTTCTTGAAGAGAGTTAGCAAGGAGCTCTGCCTAATATAGATTGGAATCTTGTTCCAGAGCATGGGAGGTGTCTGGGACAGGAATCTATCCCTCCAGCAGATCCTATTTATTGTTGTGGTGAGGTTTAGATCCCTAGAGCGTGTGGCTTGAGGGGATATGGTTTTCTTTAGGTGGAGCATGTCCATCAATTCTGGGTTGGACATGGCCTTGTATGTCAGGCAGAGATCATCACTGAGTAGGCAGTATGCAACCAAGTACAGCTGGAGTTTCTTCAGTCGAGCTGCATAGGGCATCTGCTTGAGGCCAGTGATCCTCTTGGCGAGGTACTTCTGTGGTCTTTCCAGTTGTTGCAGGTGTCTTGTAAGGTACATCCGAAATGGGGCATTGTACTCTATGATGGGTCTGATGAGTGATGCATAGAGGGGCCCAATCACCTCTTTTGATCTGGATGCAAACCCTTTTGTGATTAGGTGGGCCACATTGAAGGATTTTCTAACTACTTTGGCAATGTGATCATCAAAGGAGAGGTTTCTATCCACTTGGGTCCCCAGATCCCTTATTACGTCTTCCGTATTTAGGGGGCTACCACCTATGTGGTAGTTTGTGGGTACTTTGTTTTTTCCAAAGGGGATGACTACGCACTTTTTGGCACTTAGCTTGAAGCCATGGTTTTGACACCAGGTATCAGTCTCAGTGAGACCCTTTTGGAGGATATCTGTGTCAGCTGGAGAGTCAATTATAGCCCCTAGTTTGCAGTCGTCTGTAAACTTGGTCAGCCATAGTCCTCCTGTGCTTGCCTATACCTCTGAGAAGTATATGCCAAACAGGAGGGGTCCTAGAACTGAGCCCTGGGGAATGCCACTTGTAACTGGTTTAGAGTCAAACCAAGCTCCCGCAACTCTTACCATGTTGGTTCTGTCCGTGAGCCAGTTGGCAACCCATCTCATGATGTAGGGGTTTATGTTCAGGCTGGTGAGCTTGTCTATAATACCTGAGTGGGGAATGGTGTCAAAGGCCTTTGCAAGGCCGAGGTAAGCTGTGTGGACCACCTTTCCCTTGTCTATAGCCTTGGTAATTGTCTCAAAGAAGTCCACCAGGTTTAGGAGGCATGGTCTGCCCTTAACAAAGCCGAACTGGGTAAGGTCCAGTGTTTGGAGGTTTCCAATGTCTCTGTTAATGAGATCAATGATGATGCACTCCATAGCTTTGCAGATGAAGTTAGTCAGGCTTATAAGGTGATAGTTCCTGGGGTCCTTTGTGGCTCCACCTTTGTGGAGTGGAATAACCATTGCTGTGCGCCACTCTATGGGCACATAGCCTGTGGAGAGGCTGAGTTTAAACAGTGTGTTTAGGTGAGGGGTTAGTTCATCTTTGAGCTCATGTAGGATGCAGCCTGAGACACCGTCTGGTCCCACTGATGTTGTGTTTTTAGCTTTGGAGAGGGCTGTTTTAACCTGAGTGTCTGTGATTTCAGGGGCACTACATTCTTCTGGTATAGTTATGGGCCTTTTTGGGGGTGAGAGGGGGGTGAAGTTTGCAGTGAACCTGTCTGCCAGGATGTTGACTATATCAGTCGGTTCAGTGTATTTTGTGCCATTCTGCATTAACTCCGAGCAGATCTGATAATTGCCACTTAGATTCTTGACATAGCTAAAGAATGCCTTGTGGTTATCTTTGGAGTCCATGGCAATTTTTCTTTCGAAGCTAGCCTTGGATGATTTTATGAGGGAACGTAGTTTCTTACTGATACTGATCAGGGATGTCTTCCCTTCTTGGGATTTTACTCTTTTCTGTACTAGTTTCCTCCTTCTATTGTATATATTGTTTATGGCAGGGGTACACCAGGCTGGTTTCCTTTTCTTGGAAGAGTGAGTCTTGGTTTTGTTTGGGATAGCACGATCCATGCATTCTTGTAGGTGCCCATAGAGTGCATTAGTAAAGGATTTTGCAGCTTGGACAGCATTATCCTTTAGCATGGGGGCTTTGAAACTTCCAACCTCAGTCTTAAGTAACATGAAGTTTGCTTTTGAAAAGTTTTTCACAGTGGTTTCTTTGACCAGGGGTGGTGGTGGAATGTGGATATCCAGAGTGATTAGTTTATAGTCAGATCTAACCAGTGAGGGGTTGACCTCTGGTGTGGAACACCGGTCGCCCATGTTGGTGATGACCAGGTCCAATATGTTGTCACCTCTGGTGGGGGTGTCGACCAGTTGATCCAGGGCGTTTGAGTTTATAAATTCTAGGAAATTTTGGGCAAGGGAGTTTGTACTTGAGTAGTTCTCCCAGTTAATGTTTGGGTAATTGAAATCACCCAATATCAGGGTGTTTGGTAGGACCTTTATGTTTCCCAGTGTTTCCAGGAATGCAGAGTGGGGGTCCTGGGACATGGTGGGTGATCTGTAGCAAGCTATAATTTGAATAGCAGTTTTGCCCATTGTTAGTTGCACGTGGATGATCTCTGAAGCATCGTGCTGTGCCACTAACTTGGAGGTGTGTGTATACTTGATGAATATGGATACTCCACTGCCTTTTGTATTTTGGTCCGAGTTTTTTGGCTGAAATGTATGGTATGAGTTGTAGCCTGGTAGTGCTGGGGTGCTCTCTGGAGCCTTAAACCAGGTTTCTGTTACTGCACATACATCAATTTTCTCCATACTGAGGAGTGTTTCGAGTGTGTGCATTTTGAGGTTTAGACTTCTGGCATTGAGTAGCATTATCCTCAGTTTTTTGTTACTTGTGCTAGTTATGGTGGCGGGTTTGTCTTTTGAGCCTTGCCTAAAAAAGGCACTATGGGGGTGGTAAGAGCCTTGGCCAGTATTCGAAAGCCTAAGGGTGACAGGTGCAAGCCATCTCTAGCAAAGCAGCGTGGCTTGTCGAGCATGTCATCCCAGGCTGACAGACACTGGATCCCCTTTGAATGACACCAGAAGCTTAGCCAATTGTTGAAATTGATAATTTTTTCTCTATACCATGGAATCATTCTTGGTGAGGGCAGGATGCTACTCAGGGTCATACCGGCCTGGGCTACGTGATCAGAGAGCTCCTCCATGTCTCTTTTCATGTAGTCCAGGGAGGTACGGCTCAGGTCATTCACACCAACATGGACAATGACAGAGTCAAATATGTACTTGTTCTGGAGTGACCTGAGTGCTTGTGTTTTGTGGCAGATCCTGGCATCCGACAGGCAGCTAACAGTAACTTTCTCCTTGTTCAGCCTAGTGAGTGGGATGTCAGTGTGCCTGACTATAGAGTCACCTATTACTAGTGTGTTGGGTATGTTATTTTGCCTTAAGGGCTGTGATTGTGTGGCACACTGGTTTTATGAAGTATGTGTTTCATGGTTTGTGTTGGGGGGTGGAGGTTGTTTGGATGTCTACTTTGGAGGTCTCTATTGCTTCTGCAGATTTTTATTTAGCTCCTCCAAGTATGTTTTCATGTATTTATGTGTGTTTTTTGCCAGTGCTGGTTTCATAGGTCTATGTGTGACTGGTGGTGTGATGCAAGTAATTCCCTTCTCCTCTTGACTGCCTGGTCCAGTCTTGGGTTGAGAGAGCTTAGCCTCCAGTTTGGCTGTATAATTGCATCTCTCGCATGTATTAGTGTTTGGTGGAAGGAGGAGAGGGTTGTCTGTGTACATGAGGCAATTGTAACATTGCCTCAAAATGCCCAGATTCACCAGTTGGACCTGAGAGTACACCTGAAACTGCCCTTTGGACATGCCTGGATAAGTACAGTGAACTGTTTTACTGATTGGCTGGTAAGGTCAAATAGAGAGCCTTGTCCTTCTCTACAGTATAGGGCGGTCTAGTGCTAAGGGTTATTGGTGCTTGCTATGAGTTTTGAGCAAGTGCCGGTATGAAATGTGAATGGTTTGAGTGCTTAAGTTGAAAGTCTGTCTAGTTCCAAGGGAAAAATTGAAGAGTAGACTTTGTGGAGCCAGGAATAGTTATACCCGGTGCGCAAAACCCTGCAAATGTGGATTTTATATCAGGGAAATGAAAGAGAGAGAAATTAGCCCAAAATGGCCAATAAACTACTAATTTCTGGGCTGAAACCACTCCTCCAGGGACAGATGGGCTACTCAAAGCTCCCTCTCTCACAGTGAACAGAGAAACTTCCTTCTATCCAAGTAAGGTATGGGCAAACACAGAAACTTGTAACACAGCCCTGAATTCAGCACTAACCTGAAAACTGGACTATACTAGCTTAGAAAGGTGGGAAAACAAGTATATTTTTTGGTTTGTTTGTTTTTTTCAGAAAATAAAGCAGATACAATCAAAAAACACTTTAAATGCACAGAAATGGCTATCACACTTGAGTGTGTAGTCTACAACAATTAAACAGGTAATTTAAACACAAAAACGACTTTTTGTTAAAGTGCAGGCAGTAAAATAAGTACCATATGTAGCTGAAACAAGCTTTTTAAATCACAGAAACTGTAGAAAATCAGCATTTTAGGTGGAATTAGCTAAAGGCAGCAGGAAAATTCAGAAAACTGATACTTAATCACTCCAAAGTCTCTCTTTTGTCTCTCTGCTGCTGTAGAACTCTGCAGGGCACCAGGCAGGAGCTTGCTGAGCTGTATACTAGCACAAAAACCTTGCAAATGCAGGTTTTATAGCAGGGAAATGAAAGAGAGAGAAATTAGCCTAAAATGGCCAATAAACTACTAATTTCTGGGCTGAAACCACTCCTCCAAGAGTTTAACAACAGTTAAACAGGTAATTTAAACACAAAAACGACTTTGTTAAAGTGCAGGCAGTAAAATAAGTACAAATTGTAGCTGAAACAGGGCACCAGGCAGGAGCTTGCTGAGCTGTATGAAATGTTTCAGTTTTACCTACTCATGCTACAGTCTGTTTGCATATATATATATATATATATATATATATATATATATATATATATATATATATAAAGTAGAATGTGCAATTCCATGCATGTCCAAATTCACCAAGGATATCCACACCTCCAGGCTAATTGCCCAACATAATGCATCCGAAATTATCCAGGTGCAACTAACACTGGACAAGACTGCAATCCAAACTATAGCTTGCTACAGATCCCCCACCATGCCCCAAGACTCCAACTCCAAGTTTCTTAACATACTGGAGAATATTAAGGTACAGCCCAACACCCTCATACTGGGAGACTTCAACTACCCCACCATTAACTGGGAAAACTACTCATGTACCAACACATTGGCACAGTGTTTTTTGGAATTCATAAATTCCAATGCCTTGGACCAACTGATCTAGACCCCACCAGAGGCAGCAATATCCTAGACTTGGTCATTACCAACATGGGCGATCGGTGCTCCACACCAGAGGTCAGACCCTTGTTGGTCAGATCTGACCATAAGTTGATCACCTTAGACATCCACATCCCACCCCTCACCCCCTATTAAGGAAACTACCGTAAAAAACTTCTCCAAAGCCAACTTCATGCTTCTTAAGACAGAAGTGGCGAACTTCACCGCACCGATGCAGATGGACAGCAGTAGTAGTAGTATGACTGCTGAATCCTACATCAATGCACTGTATGAACACATACACAAGTGCATGGACCATGCCATCCCAAATAGAACCAAGATGCTATCCTCCAAAAAAAAGAAGCCAATCTGGTTGTTTCCTGCCATTAACAAGCTCTACAACAGAAGGAAGAAACTGTTGCAAAAAAGAGTAAAATCACAAGATTGGAAAAACTCCCTTGTCAGCCTCAGTAAGAAGCTGAGATCTCTCATAAAATCCTCCAAAGCTAGTTATAAAAACAAAATCACCACTGATTTTAATGACAGCCACAAGGCATTCTATAGCTATGTCAAAAATCTCAATGGCAACACTCAGATCTGCTCAGAGCTACAGCACAATGGCACTAAACATACAGAACCAGCTGATATCGCCAACATCCTGGCAGATAGGCTCAGTGCAAATTTCATCCCCCTCTCACCCTCGAAAGTGCCCATCTCTATACCGGATGAATGCCAAGTCCCTGTAATCATGGCAGCACAGGTGGAAAATGCACTCACCAAAGCCAAAACTACAGCATCCATGGGACCTGACAACATCCCAGGCTGTGTTCTGCATGAACTACAAAATGAACTGGCACCCCACCTAAGTACCATGTTCAGTCATAGCCTCACTACAGGTTTTGTGCCTACTGAATGGTGCACAGCTACAGTGATCCCACTCCACAAAGGGGGATCCACCATGGAACCCGGGAACTACCGACCCATCAGCCTGATCTGCAAGGTCATGGAATGTATCATCATGGAACTTATAAACAAAGACATAGGTAACCTGCAAACTCTGGACCCCACCCAATTTGGGTTTGTGAAAGGTAGATCATGTCTCCTAAACCTGATTGACTTCTTTGAAGCGGTCACTAAAGCCATGGACAAGGGTAAGGCAGTTCACACAGCCTTCCTAGATCTCGCCAAGGCTTTCACCACCATCCCCTACTCTGGTATTATTGATAAACTCATGAAACTGGGCATAAACTCCTATGTCACATGGTGGGTGGCCAACTGGCTCACCGATAGAACCCACACTGTGAAAGTAGCCAATGCAAAATCCGCCTCCAGACCAGTGACAAGTGGAGCACCACAGGATTCACTCCTGGGTCCCCTCCTGTTCGGCATCTACTTCTCAGAAGTCCAAGCCAGCACAGAGGGCTTATTGCTAACAAAGGTCATTGATGACTGCAAACTGGGAGCCATTATTGAATCCCCTAAGGATGTGGGCATTCTACAAAAGGGCCTTGCTGAGACAGATGCCAGGTGTCAAAGTCACGGCCTCAAGCTCAATGCCAAAAAATGCATAGTCATCCCCTTTGGGAAAAACCCTGTGCCAATGAACTACCACATAGGCGGTAGTCCACTCAACACTGAAATTGTGATACGAGACCTAGGGACACAGGTAGACAGTAGTCTCTCCTTTGATAACCACATAGCCACTGTGATCAGGAAGTCCTTCTATGTAGCACACCTCATCACAAAAGGCTTCTCATCCAGAAAAAAAGAGGTCATTGTCCCTCTCTACTCAGGCCTCATTAGATCTGTTATAGAGTACAACTCCCCATTTGGGATGTACCTCACAAGACATTTGCAGCAACTGGAAAGACCACAGAAATACCTCATAAAGAGGATCACCGGCATCAAACAGATGCCCTATGCAGACCATCTTAAGAAACTCCAGCTCTACTCCATTGCATATCGCCTACTCAGAGGTGATCTCTGCCTAACATACAAAGCCATGTCAAACCCAGAGATGTTGGACATGCTACTCTTAGAAACATCCCAATCCCTGCGGGCCACACTCTCCAGAGATCTTAGCCTTGTCACCACAATAAACAGAACTTGCTGGAGGGATAGGTTCCTATCCCAGAGACTTCCCATACTCTGGAACAAGCTGCCCATTCATGTCAAACAGAGCACTTCATTGGCCCTGTTTAAGAAAAATCTGGACAACTGGATGTGGAATAAGAAATTTACCCCGGGGATCACTTCTGTGGCTCTGCTCGACAGGGGCACAGATAAAAAAAATTTTGGGTGGCTAAAGCCAGGGAATCTTTATGGCTAGGCTTATATAGGCCCTGGGGCCAATAGCCTAGTATCTACCTATGAACCTATGAACCTATAAAGTTGTTTGCTAGCAGCAACCTTTTCATTAGTTACAGATCTCTTTAATGTGGAATTATTCAGATGACTTTTTACTTCTGCAGAGACTGTGCATATTGACTGATATTGGTGTATTGTAATGACAGAAATTTGAGTGGACTTTTATGATTGAAATGTTCTCATCTTGGCAGTTTTGTCATTATTGGTTCATATGTTTTGTTTCATTGCTTACTGGAAAAATGTTCAAAACTATACATTTAAAACATACTTTAGCAAGTGCTGCTGTTATTATGCAAGGGATATAATTTGATTATTATATATTATAATTTACTACAATCAGGAAGGTGAATCAAAGAATGTTTGTATGGTCCTAAAAATGTGTGCAAGGGGCCTATGATTTAAAAACAGCCCACAGGTAAACTTAATCCACCACTGGCCAGATGCATTTTCTTTGAATGTGGGTTTCAATGTTGTTTCAGCGAATGTGAGTTTCAAAGGCAGAAAAGTTTTAATACCAAGTATGTTTTCATTGTGAGACTATTATTTTGTTTAGCAAATGTCTATCAATGTATATACTATAAATCTGAAATAAAAGTTTTAAATTAAATCCAAATCTCTGTAATCATTGTAGAAGTAAAGTAGAAAACAGTATGCACACTGAGAGTTTTGAACAGTGTTTAGGGCAACTGGGAAGAAATGGAGAAATAGCCAAATAATGGGACACTGGAATGGCTGTGTGGGAGGCGATGGGGTACCACAATTAAATGCATTTTGCTTTCACGTACATGTCCAGAATTTTTTACATGAAAAGTTGGCAACCTTAGTAGCATGGCAGACACACTACAAATATTTTGTTGCATATTCCAGGACTATACCCTAGTATTCCCTATTTGTGCCCATCTGGAGGCATCTAAACAGTGGAAGCTACTTTTCAGAAATGCAAGTACATCTTCTACAATGCTCCTGGTTTCAACATGGACAATATTGTGTGTCATCTCCTCCATGGCCTGTGGGTAATGAATGGGATCATCATTCATGGCTCGAGGGTATATCTGCCATCACGTGCAACACTCAAGACATGACATTACATGTGACTGCTATCAATGTCCATGGTAGCTATCTGTACAGCCTATTATGTCAGCAATGTATGTGCACCTATCAACCAGAGGACCTTTTGGGAAGTCCCCTCATAAGAACTGCTGGTACACATAAGTCACGTGCTAAATGTGTGATATGAAGAAAAGGGGGTGGGAGCAGAAGCAGAGGCAGCAAATTGTAGTGACCAGCTACTCTTCGAATTTGTGAAAATATTTCCCCATGGAAATGGTTATGGATATGTGGAATGAACTACCAGAATCGACAGTGGAGAGGGAATTGAGAGGATTCAACTGGGCAAGAGTATGTGTAAAAAAGATAATGGGGTTGCCAGTAGCAGAGATGTGGTAGAATGAGGAATGCATTTTTACAGCAGATTGGACAGGTGTATTGTTTCCTTTTGCTTTCAAGCAAATGTAATGTACAGCAATCTGTATAGTTATTTCAAGCAAACTGATTTCTCAAACATTCATATTCTCTGCAAATAGCTTAACTTGACTTTCAGAATTACTCTTTCTTCAAAACCTATATATAGCCAAATTAAATGCAAGTTCCTTCAAATTGTAAAACAATTTTTAAACTACTAAATCTTTACCACTTCAATTTTCGTAGTGCAATAATATCTTATATGGTAGGCATTATATGAAAATGAAGGACTTTCCAAGGCTGTGCAGTTGGGTGGGGAGAGTGGCCCTTTACATTGCTACAGAGGCTTTTGTCCCATCTTCAAAAGAGCCTTCCCATTTATCTCCATTATATTACATAGTGAGTGTCATACAGTAATGCTACTTGCACCATTTATGCACCTGTCCATGATGTTGAGTGTTTTTGTTAACCTACAGTGGTCTGGGATGGTAGTGTTTCAGTTTTACCAAAAGATAACCCCTCCAAAAAACACTCAACCCCTCCTTCACTCTCTCTCTCTCTCTCTCTCTCTCTCTCTCTCTCTCTCTCTCTCTCTCTCTCTTATCTCTCTCTCTCTCTGTCTCCCCCCCCCCACTAAAAGTTGGAGATCTGTCCCTTGAGTAATCTCAGATTATCATTCACAACCAAGGTCAAAACCAGATCTAAAATTCCAGCAGGACAGAGTGATACCCATCCTCTGAGTCAGTCAATATCCTTTAATAAGGCATACTATAATGGCAGATAATGCTCTACAGAATTCGCCTAGTTTGTCCTCTCCTTTTTTTTATAGACTGTACATTCTTATCGTCTGTCTTGCTACCAATTCTATATCACTCTACACCACACTGCAATAAACTGAAGCTTGCCCCATGCATTCTACAATCATGTCTCCATATTTGACCCTACTGTGTCTCCACCAACCTTAGCTTTTAACCATGATGTTTCTGCATTATTGCTGGGAACTCCTTTCTAAAGCAATGCCTCTACCTCATTTTTACCTAACAATTTCCCTAAAAGATACTACCCTGTCATGCCTTGTTGATTTTCTCAGGTATATGAACATTTACATCATGTTTTATCTCCTTGCATTCCTTATAATATAGATAACAAATTCCAAGTTTCACTTCATGAGGCATCCAGTGTATATCCTGAAACCCTTTTGTTTGATCTTTCCCATACCACTTCCTTCCTGACTTTTGTCTCGTAGAGACAGTACATGTAAAACTTGATGCTAAGCATCATAAACTGCCTACAGAGAAACATAACTGCCTGTCTCTTTCTTTTGAGAACTTTTTGCTACCCCACTTCATCCTACAACATTTCTACCCAGTGCCACATGTCCATCATCAGGTCTGCCAGCTTCACAGTTCTCCCCCAGACTTTTTCTGATTCAGCTGGGCCAGTCTGGGATCTTAAGGGTGTCCTGGGGGACTAGCCATCACCATTCAACGAGGAGTATTTAGCTTAGGTCTGACCTCATTACTCCCCCCCCTCCCAGAGTAGTATCTTTGACTTCACCCAAGGGGACAGGAGTGCAATGGGGACATGTAGCATATCACTCCCGATGACTTCCCTAGCAACTGTTTTCTACTTTTTCAAAGAAGAAATTATTGTTTTTTTATTGTGCTAAATGTGTGAAAGGGTAGAGCTCATAAATGGGACCTGAATGGCCATGCATCTGGCCACCTGGTTGTTGTGCCAGTTGAAGGAACAGTATTTTTTTTTTGTTTGTTTTTGAGTTGGACACTGGTTTGATAGAGCAGCCCAGGGAACTGTTGCAGCCAGCTACATTCTTAAGAGAAAACATTTTGCTTTAGGCATTTTGAGAATTACAGAAGTAAAAGGAGGATATTCGCTCTCGTTTTCTCATTTGAGCAGTGAGTCTAAGAATTTGGAACATAATACTTTCACAAATTTAAGAAAATTAAACACAAACATGCACTCAAGTACATATACATATCTAGACAAACTAAGAGTTGTTAAATCAGAAATCATATGAATTTCTCTTTACACAACCACATTTTCAGTATGCACATTAAAATGACCCACTATACTTGTTACTAAGGGGTCGAGCAATTTATGTATCTATTGATTAATACAAATAATGATACAGTCTTCCTTTTTATTACTTTTTTCAATGTGCAACAAAAATAAATAAATAAACAAGCATGAACTTCGACTATGCTGCCAAAATTCACAAAGGAAACATATGTTAACTGAAAATAAAAGAGCAACACTAAACAATTTGCAGAACATTTACAACAGAAAGTAACAAGTTCTTCAAGTACAATACTTAATTGTAACACAAAAAGCCAGATCCAATTTGGATAGATGCTTGATAGTTTAATGTAAACTTCTACATGACTTGTTCCGTTCAGTGATTTTTTTGTTGAATTTAGCAGAGAGCTTGTATGAGTTTATAGACTTAGTCATACAGGAAGAAAATCTTGTTGAAGAAATCTCTCGCAGATTAGTCCACCAAGTCTTGTTTGTACAGAACATTACTAAAGTAGGTACTGCCATAAACAATCATGCATTATCTGTACTTGCAAAGTTCAACCCAAGAATGTCAAAAATATATGAAAAATATCAGCATTCAAATTACTGTTTACTGAACATGTAAAAAGGAAATCTGTGACAAAATAAGCTTTTTGTTAGGCGTTACATAAGCAATACAATATTTTTGATAGCAGAATAAACAGGAAAAAATGACAGCAAAATTAAAATTATTCAGCAATACAGATAATGTGTCATTTCTTATTTGACTTCTGTAAGTAATACGGCTGTTAATAAAATAAATAAATAAACAGCAGCCCAGTGTAATAATTTCCTAAAAGTGGTAACAAGTCTGAATAGTTACAGACATTTGAACTATTTTTATCATGTGTGCCTCAAGAGTGCCATCTCCTGGTACGAATAACTTCTGCATTAGAGTTTTGACTTGCCTTACCTGAATAGAGCATTATTGTGGTGTCGTAACTCTCAAGCGCTATGATTTAAACATAGTGTTATACTTCTGAGCTTTAGATTTACCCATGTTCTTCCTAGATTTACTGATGTTACACAGAAAGTCATACCTGTTTATGGCAAAATGCCTTTTTTAAATAAATAAACTAAGGTGTACAAAGATTTCCTATCATTAACGATATAGGGTCTAGTATATAAAGACTTTATATTGTGAAAAAATAAGAAAGCACTTTTCATCCTTACCCTGTGCTATGGTGGTAAAAGGCCACCTTCTTTGATGTTTAATGCTCAGAGGTTGAGAGATATGTGGAATGTTTCTGTTTGAATTTGTATGCAGACATGCACTCATGTACTCTTTTGTGCATTGTGGACATGCCTGCCTTCCTGTTTAATGTATATAGTTTCTGTATAATATAAATTCTTACAGTAATTAAAATGTGGGAAAGTAGTGAACTCCATTCCATTTTATCATGCACTAATTAAAAAAGCAAAGAAAGAACATTACAAAGTGTCCTTTCCAGTACTGGTTTCGGCTTTATGTAAGCTGTTTGCTGGAACAAACTCTGGCTGTCTGTACCCAGAACTAGGTAAACATGTACTAAAATGTATGCATAGATGGATGACTGAGTGGCTGGTTGGCTTACTGAATGGATAAATGGATGGATGGTGGATGGATGGAAGTCACATATCTGGAGGACAGATGAAACATGGTGATTGTAGGTGCTGGGCAACCATCCATGTTGTTTAGACAAAAGCAATTTCATGCATAAGATAACCAAGCTATGCTGAGTCTCAAGAGCTCCTTAACAATTATACAGTAAACAAGGTAATGCTGGGCACTTTAAATTGCCATATGGTATGTGAACCTCAGACCAAGCAGTATTCAGCAATGCAACAAAGAGCAAGGGGCATTATGTACTGGCCAGGAATGCCAGCAGAGAGAGAGAGAAAGAGGTACACAACTGTGATGTGTGGATTTCCTACCATAATAGCAACACATGAGAAGTGATGTTGCCTTATACAACACAGTGTAGACCCTGGAGCAGAGTTGTTCTTTAAAAACAGATTTGTTTTTAAAGAAGCCATAAACCCAATATCTGAAGCATATTACTCCATGTACCCTGAATCAACTACGTTAACAGACACTACAAGTAACAGTGTGATAAATGCAAATAAGTCTGTTTTCTCAAGAAAAAATAAACATGATATTCTCAATTAAATAACGATGTATACGTCAAAAGTATAACATGTAAGAGACTTGAACAACAATAGGGGTTCAAGTATGTACGTAAATACAATCATTAGACTGTGAAGGCAAACAAGAGAAAATTATCAAAACAATGAAATATATGATAAAAAGAATGATAGCAGTAGCGCCATAGTTTATCATCATTATATTTCTGAACAAAGGAACTATTCAGTTGGATTTCTAATGGGCTAAATATTTCAAAGTAAACTACCAATGTCTGCACCAAAGTATCACGGAAAGACAAAATGATACTAGAAATAAATCAAATGATGTGTAAGTGCTGTTATGATAACCAGTCCTTACACAGAGGAGATAGTGTGGGAATCCAGTATTCTTTCAATGGTCAGGATTAGCAAAATGCAGCTGCAGGAACTGGGCAGTCAGATTAAGATCCTGCATAGTTCAAGGAGAGCATAGTCACTTGTACAGAAGAAAACAAAGATACCTCAGTATGGCAAGAATATCTAACATATAGAGTTAGATACAAATTGAGAAAACATATAGGCACAAAGTTATGCTACAGACATTTGAAAAAACAGCCTTTGGAGAACTAGATGCTTTGATGTTTTCATCATCAGTGTTGAAACGAACAAATGTGTTCCAACCTAGATCTTGAGAGGTCCAGAGACAGGATTCTTATTAATTATTTTAGATTTTAAAGACCATCTGATGGTTAGCACAGAAGATTAAAGCTGTGCGCCATGAGTGAACTGCTGCCTGTAATCCATGGTTTGAGTGACTCTCAGCAAGTCACTTAACCAGGCAGTGCTCTTGGGCAAGGGAAACTTAGGTTAGTCTCCTGGACTGCATACCTAGCAGCTTCTTATAAACCTGTTTAAGAATAGTCTGAGAACTGATTATTAAGCTAAAGACTGAAAGTTTGCCTTTGGTGAAATGTCTAATGAAGGTGAATTAAGATTTGATTTAAGACAGAAGTTCGTAAAATGTTTGGTGTAGTGGTAAAATTAATTTAAAAATGATTAATGTACAGTATGCATGGTAAGTAGCATATTTTATAACAAGGAAAAGGGGGATGCAGTATACACTTGTAAATACTAGAGATCTCACAGGAAATTTATGTAAATTAAAAAAAAAACTCATGGGGGCTGCTAGCACATCCTTATTGTGTGTTCGTTTTTACTGTGCATCTTGAAAGACATCAGAAATGGGAGAACTGATGAAGAGTTATAACTGTGGGACTTGGAAAGGAGACTATCAAACAGAGACGAAAAGTATAGCAAAGGAAAAATGAAGTAATCTGGAAAATGCTAAGCAAAAGGAAATTTAGATGTAAGATGAAGACGACCGGAAGAAGAGTTAAAGTTTCAAGACTTATTAAGGAGTAGGCAGTTGGATGGAAAGGAATTAGGGGAAAAATGATGAAGAAAAAGGACATGTGAATAGATAAATGAACAGTAACACCTGTAATATAAAAGGATGTTTATAAGAGATTTGAGAGAGGATGCATGCGCTTGAGTGGAACATACATGTTGAAAATGAATACAAATATGTTAAAAGAACTTTATGGTGGACAGTGTCAAATGGGAGAAATAATAAAATGTAGGAAGGGGTGGGAAAGAACTGGGATGGAGATTGGAGGACATATGATGAGAATTGCTTGGAAAGGGGATGAGGCAAGAAGTAGGAAAATAGGATTAGTGCAAACTATGAAACAGAGAAGCACAGAAGAAGCATTACTCATATTTAATACAAATACTGCAAGGAGTTGTTCACAGATATTAAGATAACTAATGTTAGGCACATCTGAACCTGGATGTGGAGATGTGAGAAAGTCAGTGGTCAAGTGAAGGATGTTTATGGGCTATTTCGACAGCTGTTATAGCACTACAGGGAAAACACTGCAGCTAGGAAAGCATGTGTTCTTGATAAGTATTGGCAGTATAAGCAGCATGTCTGTCTGTATTGGGAGCACTTAATTAAAAACACATCCCTGCATAAATACTGCTATAAAATGAAAAAGGAAATACTTTTTATTTATTTCTTTATAGGGTAAGCATTGTTAGGTTAAGTGACCTCCTCGCAGCCACACAATTTGCAAGGTGATATTGAAAGAATCACTCATGAGACTAAAGGATGAAAATCATTACCGTTCATAGTATTAAATGTCTATGTTAAGCTGCATTATAAGATGTAGAAGTCTCAGAACATATCAGCTTTAATACTGCAATTACAGAGAAATATATTACATGGGAAATCAGGGCCAGTGTCATTGGGTGGCGAAAGCTAAACACACTCTGGCAGATAGCCTAGTATGAACCTATGAACCTATTTCACTTTGCTGAGGTCACTGGACTTGGTATGGGTCGCATTGTGTAAGCCAACATGATTGAATTTACAATCAAAATGGATTTAACTGGAATGAAAAGAATAAAAAAACTAAAATTATTGGCATGCCTATTCTAGTTTAGAGTTGACATACACCCACATCTATTTAAATCCTATCCAAAATCTATGCAAGTTGGGGAAGAACTGGCTCATGGACAGAACCCACAGTGTGAAAGTAGCAGACTCCAAATCCGACTTCAAACCAGTGACAAGTGGAGTACCACAGGGTTCAGTCCTGGGTCCTCTCCTGTTTGGTATCTACTTCTCTGAAGTACAGGCTAACACAGATGGTCTTTGGCTAACAAAGTTTGCAGATGACTGCAAACTGGGAGCCATAATCAAAACTCATAACAATGTGGTTATCATACAAAAGGGCCTCACTGAGACAGATGCCTGATGTCAAAGCCATGGCCTGAAGCTCAATGCCAAAAGGTGCATTGTCATCCCCTTTGGTAAAAACTCTGTACCCATGAATTACCACATAGGTGGTAGTCTACTTAACACCAAAATTGTAATAAGAGACCTTGGGACACAGGTGGACAGTAGTCTCTCCTTTGATAATCACATCGCCACAGTGGTTAGGAAATCCTTCTACGTGGCACACCTCATCACAAAAGGTTTCTCATCCAGAAAAAAAGAGGTCACTGTTCCCCTCTACTCATCACTCATTAGACCCATTGTAGAGTACAGTGCCCCTTTTTGTATGTACCTCATCAGACATCTACAACAACTGGAGAGGCCACAGAAATACCTCACAAAGAGGATTACCGGGCTCAAACAGATGCCCTATGCAGACCGTCTCAAAAAACTCCAGCTTTACTCTGTCGCATATCACCTACTCAGAGGCGATCTCTGCCTAACATACAAAGCTATGTCAAACCCAGAGCTGTTGGACATGCTCCACTTAAAAAAATCCCAATCCCTCCGAACTACATGCTGTAGGGACCTAAACCTTGTCACCACAATAAACAGAACATGCTGGGGGGATAGATTCCTGTTCCAAAGACTTCCCATACTCTGGAACAGACTACCTATCTATGTCAAACAGAGCTCCTCATTAGCACTCTTCAAGAAAAATCTTGATGATTGGATGGGAAATAGGAAATTCATCCCGGGGATCACTTCTCTGGCTCTGCTCGACAGGGGCACAGGAAAATAATTTTCTTGGGTGGCGAAAGCTAGGGTACCTTTTTGGCTAGGCTTATATAGGCCCTAGGGCCAATAGCCTAGTACCTACCTATGAACCAATGAACCTATGAAGAATAGAAAATTCCTCACTGCAGTAGACCAAAGTTTCACTGAAATTTTTAATGAACAGACCCTTTGGACTAAATCACATTCATCCATAGTACTAGCTCATTAATGGACCCAGATAAAGTAAAGGGAAGCTAAAGAGGAAGTACATTTAATGAGCAAAAAATGTTGTTACCAGCTGGCATGATAACCAGCATTAAGGAACTTGTAAACCAACTGCAAGTGGTGAACGGAGCTTGAGGACTTTGTCAGGAATTAAATATATTCTTCAAGAGTGAAAACTTAGAGGCTGACGCAAAGGACCCCAAGAAGTAGGATACAACCCCTGAAAGGAAACTAGATTATCAGAAGACTATTACTGTGGACCACAAGTGAGAGAAATAGTATTCAGTTGTAAGGCTGATATAAAACAGAAAATGTATCTTTAGAAATGCCTCACAGGAGGGTGAATCATATTTCATTGTACTCTTAGTGGCAGATAGCCTGACAAGGATTGAAAGTCAGTACTTTTGGGGAAGTTTATTATTATCCCTGTAATCTTTGTATGTATGCATTGTTATCTGAACTGTTGGTATTTTACTTTTATTTGTTAAATTAATCTTGTATTTCTGGAGCTTTTCTCCCCGGGCCTCCACTGAAAATGGATATGTATTAATGTGTACTTTCCCAATTAACAAATGTAAAATAAAATAAATAAATAAGTTAGTGGAAAAGACAGAACATTCATACAAGAGACTCAAACAGCCTCTGAAGACCTGAGGTAGACAGATAAGGTTTGCCTACATACAAAAACATGTGAACACACACAACATATACACACACACACATACACACACACACACACACACACACACACACACACACACACACACACACACACACACACACAAATACACGACATACACACAACATGTACCACACACACACACACACACACACATACATGCACTACACACACACAACACACACACACACACGACATGCACCCAAACACACACACACATGCAGACACGCACACACACACATACGACATACACATAAACATACAAGACACACACACACATGCACCGCACACTCACAAACACACACACACGACATACACCCAAACACACACCACACACACACACACACACACACACACACACACACACGCACACACACACGCACACACATGCACACACACGCACACGACATACAAACATACATCACACACACACACACACACACACACACACACACACACACACACACACACACACACACACACACACACACACACACACACACACACACACACACGACATGCACCCAAACACACACCACACACACACATGCACCCAAACACACACACACACACACACACATGACATACACACAAAGATACACGACACACACACACATGCAAATATACACACATTCTCTCATCTACATACACATTCGTAATTCGACTATTCAGCATGAAGAGCCATAACAGAAACAAATTCACAATGTTAATTAACAGGGGGAAAAACAGTTCACAAGAAGTATAGAATGGATTGTTAACAGACGCATGAAACAGTAGCAAAGAGAAAATATGAGGCTATTTACAGAAGGTGGCACTGAAGTTAAAAGGCTACGATTGAGCTTGGCCAAAAGGATATGCGTGTCATTTCCAAGAAGGGGAAAGAATATTTTGGCTTAGAGGCTACTTCAACATCTGATAGCCTGGACATTTTCACCATTGTAGGGAGCTTCATGCAAGGAAAAATCACATTGGTTTCAGTTTTGCAATTGATTTCAAGAACTCTGGCATTCACTATAGCTACTAGCTCCTTTTCAGCTGACATAAATTTGCAGCGTGACTTTACATATGTAATTGAAAATTGCAGCCCTGGTATTCAGCAGATGTGGAAATCTGATAGACTGAGGTCTGTAATATTTTCTTAATGCAGTAGGAAACAGAAACCCTAGTGGCACTCAGAATCAACCTGCATAAACATATGAAATTGAATTTTACTCAGTGATCATTTACAATGACCTGTAAATTAAATTAGGTCTTCGTCAACTTGGACATTGACTACTTTTCAAAGTAAAAGTGAATTACCTCTGGTGCTCTGACCAATGAATTTTAAAGAAAAGGTAATAGAGAAATCAAAACCAAGACTGCATAGCAGCAAAGCCTCTAATGATGACAGCAGTGAGCTGATGAGTCAGCTTTAGGAGAAATGATGGGTCAGAAGAATTGAATCTGATCTGTAACATCTGTAGTTCTGAGCAATGCATTAAACATGGGATTGCTCTCATGGTTTGTATGTCACTGTGATTCCACTGGGTAACTGAAAATTTTGAGCATATGGATGACTGACATAAGCAGGTCTCTCTGTGTATTAAAAATTTATCTTTGCTTTAACAAAGAATGTCACTTCAGTTCATGGCAAAATAAATTGCAAAATATAAACAACACTGAATAAAATGTACAAATCATCTTGAATTTAGTGCATTAAAAAAGAGCTATTTCAAATGTTCAATACAGGCTCATTTCTTGTACATATAAACCCTCAAGATCTGGTTACTAAAGAAACATTGTTTTCTGAATACACGTTCCTATAAAGTCAAGTCACTAAATAATAATCTTTATAAAAATATGCACTTTTCTACAATTCCTCATCATCTGTCATTTCTAGTTCTGTTTATGCTTTCACTTTTAAAATAGGAAAATAACAACACCGAATGGCAGTACAGGTTTTCAAACGGGCAGCAAGCCGAAAGTTCTGTATATATCAATCAGATGTTGTCTGTGGTTTACATATTGCTTCCACGGGACCAAACAAAGCAGAAGTGTTTGTTTACAGTGATGACTGCATTTGTAGTTTGCTCAGTCACTCAGTATGCAAACAGACACAGAGAATTAAATCCTGGACTATGGGGTAAAGATCATCAAAAGTTTAATCCACTCAGGTAAACTTCTAGAAAATGGTGTTTGTAATTAAAACACAACAGAGGTTATAGACCCTGGGCATGGGAACTCATATTACATTATAGACAAACTATTTATACATGAAATGGGTTTGTGTCTGGCATCTGATTTTAGAAGAGCAAAATGCTTTGCATCATGGATGTATGCATGCATAAAATGTAAAGGAGTGGCAGTTGATGAAAGCTACAGTGGTATGTCAAAAAACAATCACTGAGTACAAGATTCAGCAAGCCTTCTAAGTGTCATTTTAAAATCCATTTGTATGGCTATTTACTTTAAAAAGTTTGGAATGATATTTTTACATATGATGTATTTGTACTAGGCATTGCACATTTACTCCTTTCAACTGCCTTTTTTATTGCTGCAAGACTTTTACCACTGGTGAAAACTACCCCACAAATAGACAAAGTTCATTTACCACATCAAACTGTTCTTCTAACCAGGATGTTAGCATAAATACTATTTACTTTTCAATGCTGGAAACAGGAGCAGAATGGAACAATACTATTTCTTTTTAATTTGGTAGATTTGTGTCTTAATGCTAGAATGTACTGGAAGAGGCTAGATGGTATGTTTCGCTTTCAGACTGAGATAACTCAATTTAATTGTTAACTGAGTGATAGTTTACATAGGTTGCTAGGCCAGTGTCGGTGTCCTAAAGGTTTGGTGATGTGACTATGACCAACAAGCTTGGGTTCCAGAGGCACTGGAGGGAAATAAGTTGTCAATGATGATTTATGCATTTGGGGGGACTGAAGGATTTTATCTGGGGGGAAAACAGCAAGAGTCAAGTGGGATAAGCTGATTCTTCCAATAGAACAGCGAGGATTGGGATTACCCAATTTAAATGTGTATTTCAGAGCTAAAGTAGCAGAACATATGCTACGAACTAAGCGCCAACACAGGAATGGAGAAATGAGATTCTACTATTAGGGATGACTGCAATTAGGGATACAGACAATAGACAAGAGGGGGCTTGAATTTATTGAAGAAAACTGGCAAAGGAACCATGGTATTGGGAGCAAATAACCAGAGAGGGAAAGGTAATAGGTTTGGAAGATGCCATGAATGTATTTTGATTGTAGGTTAGAGATTGCCTTCCTTATCAAGGATTGATATCAGAGTATAGACAAAGAGGATGATACAGGGGACCCTAAATGAAAGGACAGCACTGGTAGAATTTTTAATAGAATCTAGAAGAGAAGCTGCTGTTAAAAAGAAATAATTAGTAGAGCATATAAAATATTTCATGATAACTATAAGAATCAATTAGAGGAGGTTAGAAAGGATTGAGAAACTGGATAAGCAATTTATAAAAAAAAAAAAGCAGTGTGGGGGGATATGCAACAAAATCTAGAAGATTTAGGATTTTTGCTTTACAATGGCCTAGCAACCCATGTAAATTATCACTAAGATACATTTTCTTTTTATACTCCAAGTAGACTCCAGAGAATTTTTCCTCAGGTTGACAGCAAATGTTGGAGATGTGATGGGGAAGAAAGAGGTAAGTGGGAACATATTTTCTGGGAGTGTAATAAGTTGGCAGACTTTAAAGATTCCCTGCAGACTGTTCTATCAGAGATACTGGATAAAGAAATTGGCATATCTAGGGAAATGAGTTTTCTGAGCTATGATACAGCCTTACTGAGTCTACTTATGGTGGCTGCCAAAAAAGCAATTACTAAAAAATTGAAATCAAAGTCTAAACCAACTGCACTAGAAGTAGTGAATATAGTAATAGAGAAAAACAACTGTAATCAGGATCTTTAGAAAAGGGAAGAAGCAAATTACATAGAAAAAATGTGAATTGTGGGAACAATACATACCGGGAAGGAATGAAGTTTAAAAGCATGCAGGATTTGAATGAGCTATGTAATGTTTGACTGACAATGATCGGCTAGATTATAAGTGATGTATAATGTTTGTAACTAAAAGGATGTCAATATGGTTTGTGAAACATAATGCTTGCAACTAAGATTATGCCAAATGGTTTGTTTTCATTTATATAAATGTATGATTGCCTATGTCATAAATGATAATTTAATAAAGATGTTTCTTGTTAAAAGAAAGGCATTTGGAATTGGAACTGAAGTGCATGCCATGAGTGTGTTGGGGGGGACTATGCTATGGAACTGCTAACTGGTGGCAACTAAAGACAAGCTTCCAACAAGGAGTTTTGTACATACAAAGCTCACCACAGGGTGTGCAGACACACTTACTAGTAGTATATGTGACATTTATTGACAAACAAGGCATGTTTGTTCATGTTGTCATCAGATCTCAAAGAGAAGAAATCAGCACATGGTTTAAAAAAAATCAGGTTCCTTCCCACATCTGTGACATATACAGCTTCTCCAAGTAAAGAAAATATTGGTCTGAACAACCATAAACAACCATATAGAGATGAGGGATACTGAAGATCAAATATGTTTAGAAAAAAAATTATGTGGGATGTTTACATGTAAAACATTAACTGAGTTAGGTGCTAATATATTGTGAATGGAAGAGATATGTTACCATAACCTTGTTGCTCTTTCTTAAATGCAAGCTCATTCTTCATAGAAATAGAAAAAAATTGATACAGAAACAATATGGGATACTAAATGGACTTTATTGTATCAGAATTTCTTTTAAGTGGTTGTACCATGATTGGCATTTAAAAACACATAAGCAAAAATGAAGTAAAAAAAATATATGACTTACCCAATAACAAAATTAAAAACATAAAAAATATAAACATAAATAAAACAAATTTTTTTTACGTGTTCTGACCCTGAGATCACACTACAGCAGGGAAAGGCCATATTCCCCAATCCATGCTGCACCACAATCCTGCAACACTCTAACACCATGCAAAACACACGCATTCTCACACACATCCCTACCAAACCACTCCACTTGCACACAACACAACATAACACTTTCATCCTAACAATTCACACTAAACAAAAGCACATACACCACTATCATTCACTGGCATTATTGGAATAAAAAATGTCTGCACTGCCATTAGTAAATAAATGATGTTAACTCTCACACACCCACTAAAACATCTAACATACACAAAACCATATATATATATATATAAAACATAGTCATGCAGAACAAATACATACATAAACATTTGCACAGACATACATTTGCACAATTCTGCACATACTATCATTCAATCATTCACACAACACACATTCATATCGTACAAATAACCAGTCGCACAAACCAAATGCACTCATATTACCTATCTATCTATATACATGCTGCATACACACACACACACACACACACACACACACACACACACACACACACACACACACACACACACACACACACACACACACAAACACACACACCAAGCCAAAGAAAAAAAAATGAGAAGTTATACTACCATGGATGGAGTACTAACACCACCCCGCCCCCACCAGAAAATAAATGTACTTTTCAAAGATGTTTTTTTTTTCTCATGACTACTTCAAGGAAAATAATTGCCCTTGGCTTAATGTATACATTAAAAAAGCTTTACATGAGAGTAAAAAGATAAACAGGAGGAGGTCAGTTATGACTAGTTGTAAAATGCAAACCATAGCAGCTTTTGAAACTTTGAAAATATGTTTTTTACAAAATGTTTTAAGGTTTTAACAAATAATCACCTTAATGGTTATGATAAATTAATTTTTTAGAGATGAGAAAGCTGAGATAAATATTCATGACAAAACTAAGCCCATTACAGGAAAAATTACCACATTTTTTTTTAATTAGGAATGAGTCAACCAACCTTACACTGATGGGGCTTGAATCCCACCACTGACAACAAAATGTAGAGAAAGAAGTAGCAGTGGAGGGGTTTTAACCCTGGTACAGCCATCCAAATGTCATACTGGATATGTGAGCGACAGAGGCTATGGTGCTCTGATCCACTACTCTACCCCAAATAAGTATGATGACCACCAGAGGGTGGGTCTCTTGAGTCACATTATTGGTGCCCAACAAGTTACAGTAAAAAAATGCCTCAAATCTTATTCACTAAATGCACCCTGGCTCAAGAGCATAAAAGAAATATGCACTGCTTCCCTGGGTATGGTCTTCTAAAATCCACATCCAGTCTAAGACTACACACTGACCACCTACAGAGATGAGTCTTTGGCGTAGTATCCTTGGTCCCTTTCTCACCATACTCTCTGTGAACCACTGTGTCTTCCACTGTCTCTTACCCATGGTAACTACCCTTCAACCAAATAATTATTTTCATACACAGTTCCTATGGATGTTAGGTAGAATTCTCCAATTTCTTACAATTTTCATCCTGGCAAGGCAGTACTGCTGCCTTAGATTACTGGACTAGAGCCCGACCAACTACAGTGCAACTTGTGATTTATATCCAAATAAAATAATAATAAACCCAAAATAGAAGTGCACTGAGTGATCTGGCTGAATAGAAGCAGATATCAGCAGCTGGACAACATAAAGTGCTAAATAATACCCTTTCCTCGGATAATAAATAATAAATAACTAGCATCTCCAAGTTCTTAAAAGTAAATAAATCAATAATGCCTACACTAAGTGTACACCATTCTGAATGGACAGCATAACACAGACATAACTCACACCGTTTTCTTCCTAATTTTATTGTTCCTACTGATAGTCCTGCAGCTTTAAATATTAACAGGGATTCATTAAGGTAAAGTGTAGACTACATGTACACTTAGTGTAATCTTTCTGAGTGACTAGAAAGCACAAACAATGTTATAAGAATTTTATTGAATACATATTGTGTACACTTAGTGTAGGCTTTATTGAATCTGGCCCCAAAAAAATTTACTTAGACAATAAAGAAGTTAAGATGGTACTGACACAAAACTTAATATGCAGCGGTAAAGATAGTTGCACAATGAAAAGAAAACAATAATCAGCCTCATAGGTAGAATACTTAAAGAAATCACTAATTAAGCTAGATAAATATCCTGACTGTCTCTTATGGAAATGATTACTGAACCCTTAACTATACTTCTTGTTTTATTTGAGATACAAATGAATCTTGCCAAACTGCATATGTTTGTCTTATGATGTGTCATCTCTTCATGTTTTATTGTACTTAGATGTGAAAAGAATCTTACAAAAAATGTTTATTGTTATTTGTATTAATATGCATCATCTCTTTATGCTTTTAGCAGTACGTTTGATACACAGTGGTATCATATGCTATTTCAATGTATGTTACGTGCTTATTTTTCTGGTCATGTTTTTTCTTGTATACAGCTTGAGTTGTTGTTGTTGTTTCTTTCAGCTTTTCCCAGTTAGGGGTCGCCACAGTGGAACTCCGGTCCTCTAATGATTGGCAGTAGATTTGTATGTGCTGGCTTGCCAGGCCTAATGCACAACCTTCAACGAAGGAACGCCCATTCACGCATGTCACCACACAGAAGACGCTCTAACTGAGAATTGAACGGGCAACGTCTAACTGTGAGGCGACAACGCTACCGCAGCACCACCACCGCAGTCTTGTATACAGCTTGAGTATCATGTACTTATTTTTCTGTGAAGCTTTTCTCCCAAGGTCACTGCTGAAAAGTGGTCTTGCATAGCCCAGATGGATTAGCACAGGAAACAAATGCAATTAACCAATAAATAAATAATATGCAGACAGATTGCAAAATAGCAAATTTACATAGCCGTGGACACCAAAGTCTCCCAAGAAAGACTGATTAACTTTTCAATTATGTCAGCTCAAAATACCTTTTCTAACTTATGTTTTTGGTTTTCTGCAGAAGTCAGAGGTGTAACCAAAGAAGATATATTTCCACATTCAGCCCCCCCCCAGATACAATGGAGCCATTTTACATCTACATACTTTACATCTACATACTAAAGACTGCTTTCCTAGTTCTGGTCAGCTATCTCTTTGAACAGCCTTTTAACGAGTCTATATTGCATAAAAAAAAACTCTCTTAAATGAATGGCATTTCATCAAAAATGCCATTTATCGAATGCCCCCCACACCCCCCACTAATTATATATACCAACGTTGGGATTGCACTACAGTGAGGAAAGGACAAAATTTCTGATCTTCACTGTACCGCAATCTCACTATGAACAGTTCGATGTAAGTGCACCGAAAATGTTGCTCACTGAACTGAATTTTCAATAATAGGGACCCCTTTTAACTGCATTTTATTACAATTCAGTTTTATGACATTCCTGTAATTACATGTAACCAATTAATGATTTTCTCTGAAACTGTATGTTCTCAACCCAGTATTGCAGAATAAGGTTACAGCTTTCCAGAATAAATTTCTTCTAATTACATAACTGCATCTCTAGATCTCTAGCTGCAAGAGAGCATCTTCAAAACATACTACTATACAATAGATTTAATAAAATGTAAGAAATATATCTGGAACAAGTCCAGTGTATAATAATGACAAACATTTCCAGGCCAGCCAACCATGGCCCATGGCTTTGGCTTTATTGGTAAACTGTGCTGGTAGAGGCCAAGGTCGAATGACCAATAGGCTTGGTAGTCATTATCAGTATAATAAACAATATCAAGACATTTGCTTCTTAAGACACAACAAACATAATTTCTCATAGAATCATAGGAGGTTACTAGGTAATTGCCCTGGGGCCCTTACAAGCCTATCCAAGAGTTTATCCCCAAAAAAGAAACCCCAATCAACACCTGCCACCCCTGTCATGTCAGAGGCTGACATAGGATTCAATGAAACAATGCAATGTGTTTCATTTTTAGAGAAAGTCAAGAAGGGGGTTAGCTGAAGACTGAAATTTGGCTCACTGGTTCCCTATTCAGTGCCTAATATTCAACATAACATCTATCCGTCCTTTATTATAGACCACAGCAAAGATAGTATGTCCTTCTGTCCTAAAGGATGATTTCACAGACACTGGGCGACATCACTGACCTTCTTCCTGCTAGTTCATGAAATATGTCACAAAATTTATACGATTAGGGTCAGCTCTGTGGCTCACCAGGATAACCCCTGGCTATTCCTCAGATTCAATTAATGGCCCAGGTGCTGGAGGAGCTGAACAGGAGAGGAGAGATGAGGCAACATGTCATTATCTCTCTGTCAGGCAGAAGGGTGGCGAATGGTAACCTTTTCAATTGCTGACGCTCACAATGCGGAGTCTTGGAATGTGGAGACTGAATGACCGAGCATCCAGAGTTGCATATACTAAGTCCAATACTGTTATTTTTTCAGAATATTCCCTTTTCTCCAAGGTATGACAATAATGGAGTTGGTATACATAAGTTTGGAGATGGGGGACTTATCCCCTGGGAAAAAAAAAAAAAAAGTTTAAAGGAGAAAAGTGATGTTCGATATTTGCTCTTCTCCTTTGTTTTTGGTCTTTTTTTTACCATTTTGGGACTTGACAATGCATGTTCTAACATTTCAATAAGAAGCCATAGGGAGCACATGCCCAGAAATGTCAGAATACATACTAGAGACCAGAGATCACATACAGATGCTTACTTCAAAGGAGGCAGTGCCTTCTGAGAGATTACATCAATTTCTGATACGAGTCACTAAGGTCCATTGTGCACCAAACCCTTTTGCATCTATGAGCATAAGAAGAAATGATTTTTCATTCATTTATTTATTTGTTAATCAGGTAAACCGACTGAATACAAGTGTTCTTTTTCAGGGGTAACCTAGCAGTACTGTCTGGTGAAGTGAGTTACTCACAGTCACGCAATTTTGAAAGTAGAAATTTAAGGAATCAATTCCAGGATACCAGGATGAAGCTTATAAGTACTTATATAAATCAAAAATGCATTCATGGCTGCTTGCGTGATGGCCATGGATAATGATCAATGTACACACAATTACCAGATTTCTAAACGTAAATGGAAACCAAACTTTCACTGTGTGTGTGTGTGCGCGCGCGTGTGTGTGTGTGTGCGTGTGCAGGTGTGTGTGTGTGTGTGTGTGTGTGTGTGTGTGTGTGTGTGTGTGTGTGTGTGTGTGTGTGTGTGTGTGTGTGCTGTGCATACATATGTAGGTGTTGTTCAGAGCTCCTCTTTCTCTCATGTAGGCGTCATGCATGCACATTGGCAAAAGACAAAATTAAGAACTGCTTACTGCTTACCATACATTCAATATATTATTTTGCATTGATAAAACCATCTCATGAGAAGGAGCTAACCTTGAAGATTAGCTCACCAAGACCTTAAATAAGCAACTTCAACTTTTGCTTTCTCTGTTGAGGTGAAGCCATTAAATATGTGAAAACTAGGTGCTGGGGATAATACACAGGGGCTTGCAAACAAATTTATATGGTCAGATATATATCAGCCAGGTAAGAGGCTCTAAAGTGTTCAGTACTAATTGCAATACCATGGATGGACCTCTAAATGACCAGCCAGAACTACATAACAACACATAAACCGGTCCTTAAGAATGATAGATTAACAGAGATTATCAGTGCCTGTGAAACAGGACTTTAGCAGGACTTAAGAGATTGCAGCTTAGGTAAGACAGCTGTTGTTTGGGAAGAGGGATACAGAAGAGATGTCAGAGGAAAGAGACTTGGCAGATTGGAAATATGTAGAAAGCATGCCTATCAACATCTTAAAAGCAAGAAATCTGGACAAAGCTTAAATCAATGGGGGAGAACAAAGACCGAAAAATAGGGACAGATTTTAAATATTGCTCTTATAAGCTTATAAAGTTGCTAGAATAACAGGATTTGTGTTAACGTGCATTTCCTGAAGGATATGAAATCTGAAATTTAATGTATGTCACTATTTACTGAGTTTAATTCTAAGTGATTTGCCAGAAAACCACAAATTTTATGCAGAACAGACAAAAATCTGGACAGTTGAGAGACATGGTAGAAAGTGAGAAAAGTCAGGCGTATGAGAAGATAAAATAATCTAAACTATTTGCGGCAGTGTGCTGGGGGCACGGTCAAGATGAAGCCATCATACTTATTGCAGGAGTGGAGGAGAGCAGGATAAAAGAATGCTGGGAGAAGTTATTCTAGAATAAGGGGAAAAGTAAATCCCCGGGATTCATGAAGCTTGCGCCAGGCGCACGCATAGCATAGGCGTTATAACGCCAAATATGGCCACCGAGCGATTCAGGTACGATCCAATTCCATGTGCACTACTGGCGTACGCCAGATCTGCGCAGCCCCCTGTGTAGGTATGCAAATCACCCCATGTGCAGTGTTGCACCATGCAAATGAAGGCATATAGTGATTCATGAAGTGGTGCAGGCGTAGCGTAAGCCCAAGGAAATGTAAACCAAAAAACACGGTTTACATTTTCCCCCAAACAGAACATCAGAGCTATGGAAGAGGACCAGACCCAGGTATCACAACATTAACATATGCCAATGGCGAAATACACAGCCAATGGCATAAGAAAAGATGCACAACACGTAAATAACAACATTTAATGTCATGCCCACAGTAACGCACAGCATAACCGCAGGGCATGTGTGCGGAAGCTGTAACATAAAGAAATAATATAAAAATGTCATAAAATCGTAACGTAATAGAAATCAGGTTTACAGCATAATACACAATGGCAGGCATGGAACACCACAACCAAGGTGCAAGGGTTGCTAAGGGCTTGCGATAGTGTTCGGCGCAGTAACTATGAATTAGTAGTCAATGCCATGCAAATGAGGCAGATAATACTGAATCGCAAATGTCCCGCTGGATGAAGGTTGTACCATACGGCGCAGCAGTATAACACTGAGGAGTGGCTCAGATGAGATACATGACATCAGCAGAGGGGTGTGCCACCGTAGCACTAAGCACATTGGAGCATTGCAAATCTGGCATGTCTGTTGCTAAGCAAAGCTGCAGGACAGGGGTGGGGAGGAATCGTTTAGTTGAGAGCACACATGGTGGCCAAAAGCGCATGTGGACGAGGATGAAAATGTGCCCGAAACCCAGTAATCGGACGCACATGCCACAAACAATAGCAGAAACAGGAAGGTCAGGGGAAGAAAAGAAGGAAATGCAGAAGTAGGGTAATTGGAGTACTAATGAGCAATCAACACCAATCGATCCACGAAGGCCAATTGACGGCAGCTGACAGGTCCGCTTGCAAAAACCTGCAAAACAGGATAGGGGAGGCATCTGAATGCAAAGAAAGGAGGGGAGGTATTGGATTGCAAAGATAGGAGACCTGACACAGCAGAGCAAAGCAAACCGACAGCAGACCGGCAGTAGCACACATTAACGCAAGATACATCAGGTCCAGGAAAGTACAAATGAAAGTAGGCTGCAGGATGCACGCCAGAAAATGGTAGGTGCAACGCGCAGAAATGTAAAGGGAAGGTCAAGAGGTAACCCACGGCAGGCAAACGTAATTCAACACCAAAGGCACCATAATAGTAGTTCTGGCAGTAAAACACATAAGATAACCTGTAGCTACGATCGTACATACACACCCTATGACATCATCGGTGTTCACAGCACAATAGTATAAAGTGTGAAAGCACCCAACACACACCTGTGTATTCCCAAACACCGCACCATAGGTGTAAACACACGGGGAACTTTTAAAATGTACATGTTGGGAGCTGCCATAGCTGTGATTCATCAGCATGTGTTAGAGACTGACGGTGTTGTGGAGGATGATGCCGATAACCACCGCAGGCCTCGGAGGAGAAGGAGAGTGTTCAGACCAAGGGTAACCTACCAGGGGCTACATGACCTGGAGATAGTAGAGCATTACAGGGTGGACAGGGACATCTTACAGCAAATAGTGGAGCTGTGCCGGCCACGCCTGAGAACCAGAAACAACAGAGGGGAACCCATACCAGTGGAAACGAAGGTATGTGTAAGCCTGCGAATACTGGCCACAGGTACCTTTCAAAGGCCAACTGGAGATATAATGGGTATCTCACAGGCATCAGCATCCAGGGTACTACACCAGTTCCTGGATGCCATGTTACCACATGCCATTGAGCAGATATACTTCCCCAGAACTCAGGAGGAGTTGGCCAGCAATATGCGTCACTTCCACCGTGTGGCACACTACCCAGAGGTACTGGGTGCGATAGACTGCACGCACATACAAATCAAGTCACCACCTGGTGAGCAGGGTAGATGCTACATAAACCAAAGGGATTCCACTCCATCAACTGCCAGGTTGTGTGCAATGCCCAGGGCATTATCATGGATGTGTGTGCTGGCAGCCCTGGAAGCTACCATGACTCCTATATCTGGCATGCCTCACAGCTGTATCAGGTATTTGTCAGGGGGGACATCCCACATGGCCATCTCGTGGGGGATGCTGGCTATGCACTGGAGCCATGAATGATGACTCCCATCAGAAATGCACACACACCCATGCAAGAATTCCATAATGAGGCACATGCACAAACCAGAATCATCATAGAGTGTGTGTTCGGGATGCTGAAATCACGGTTCCGGTGCTTGGATACATCTGGTGGAGTCTTGCAGTACTCTCCAGGCACGTGTGCCCACATCGTCATAGTATGTCCCATGCTACATAATATGATCCTGTGGAAGCAGCTGCAGCAGGGACAAAATGGTGAAGGCCCTCATAGCCCACCGCAATTGCCAATGCCATTACAGGCACAGAGTGATTCAGACCATGAACACACTGTGCCAGCCCAAGTAGGCAGACGGAGGCATGCCCAATATGCCTACACCTTGGCAAAGAGGGAATGTATAGCACATACTCTGACAGTGTAGGCCCCTACAGACTGACACCTCTCCACCTGCGCACACAGTAAAATGGATGGCACACAAACATGACCACCTGTAAATTGTAATGTATAGGTGGCCCGATGTGTGACTCCTACATAGGCAGCCCTCAAACATTGCAAACACAACAGCCAGTGGAACACGGAATGCCAACACCTGAACAGTACATGAGTCTTACAGCATATGGTGGTGCTGTGGGCCTGTCACGTTCCCTGCCAGATATATATATATATATATATATATATATATATATATATATATATATATATATATATATATATGTACACATATGCATATATATAATACAGATAGAAAGGGCAATAGAGGGATATATGGTGATATAGATGGATTCAGCGATATCTGCAAATATAATAGATAGTTCAATGACATTCATAACATCTTGGAGGTACAAATAAATAGGATACCACCAACCATGGAATGTGTAACATACCGACATGCGTAACCACGAGGCTGTAAGACCGATAGAACACAGTACCAGAACAGTACATCCGCGAGTAATAGTATGATGATATGAAGGGACAGTTAGTCACCGCTGACGGTGTCGTGGTCCACTTAGGTACTGTGTTCAACTGTGTCTGTGAGTGCCGTAGTCTGTGTAAGTGTGCGTTGAGGATGCCGTGTGCATCTCTGTGTGACTGTAATGTGTGTGTGTGTCTGCAACATGTGTATGTTGGTGCCATGTCAAAGGCAGATCAGTATGGTAGGTGTGGGTATAGCTAGCCGTAGGCATACGGGTACTACCTGTACCACAGTAGGAGAGACAGCCCCACCCTGGGCAGGTGTGTCCTGACATAAAACAGTACAAAGGGCAAATGTCCGAGATGGTAGGACATAAATATGTCCCATATATAATGTAACAGTCGTATTTAATAGTTATGCCTGTATGTAAGAAACTTAAATGTTACATGCAATATGATAAGTAGCCAAAGTCACACAACAATAGGTATGTAGTGAGGATAAAAGTATGTGCTACCTGTGTACTGACCGTGGCTACATGTTGCCTGTAAACACCGCTTTGTGTCCCACAAGTGTCCAACAATGACCATATGAAAAGGTGGCAACCCATGGCAAACAGGCTCTTTTAACAACACAACCACAATGACTGCAAATATCTGGGACAGAAATACAAGGGATAGCTGTCACTTACACATATCCCCTGATATATCGCTGCAATTATGGAGGTATACAAGTAGCAAGCTCACCTGCGGACGATATAGAAACCAATTAACAACGGCCCAACGTACAATCCCGTAACATAAGTCTACTAACTGTTAGCTCTCTAATTAGGGACGGAGCCCACACACATATATATGGATTATGTAGAAATGTAAGGCCCACAAACCATATATGTTACGTACAACCACCGACATCCCCCACACTAGAAACTAAAGCAATACAAACTGTAATAGCAGCACAAACATCCAGTCAGTCAATTACATCTGCAGAACCCTCAACATACCGTGTGAGAGACACAATTAAAGGCGTCATGCAAAATTGCAGGTGTTGTATAATGGAACAAACAGCCATGTTACAGGTTTTGATTGCAATACTCCGTTATCAGACGTCTGGATGACAGGTACACCCACATGTTGAACCAAATACTCTACCTGTCACACACAATCCACGGGGGACATGAATCCAAACTATACTTGTTTTCATGCATAGCAGTTGCAGTTACACATAACAAAACACAATACAGACCGTCTCCCCGAAAGTAAGGCAAATAGGCAACGCCCAAGTGGAGAATCCAATTATACCCCACTGTCACCACGTAATTGGCGAATGGAGTAGCTGCACAGCTGATATGCAAGTAATTAGTCACTCAGGAACACCAATTGGCAGGAAGAATCCACATGTTTCAGGTATCGACGTATATAAGGATGACTTGCCAGACATTCAAACTGTATGCTCATACCGAATAACAGTTGAAACACTGTGAGAGAGATAGAAACAAAATGCCGTAACGACATCAAGGTATGTAGAATGCCCGATATGTAAGGTTATGTATAGCATGATCTGTATTAATTAGTTTTACTGTATGTATAGCCTGGTTTGCATTAATTAAACTTGTCCGCAATGCATAAAGTGGGGAAAGGTATTTATGTAATGATGTCTTGCTGAGCATACTAACGCTTGTAGAAACTGTGCATCCAGCAGTGGGACACAAGGTACACAGCACAGACACCACAAGGGATGCTACATGAGGGCATTAAACAGAACAATGCCATACAACCCGCCATCAGTGGTAGGGTATGTCCAACAAGGACGTGCCATAGCAGGGGATAGTATATGTTGATATACTGTCACAGCACGCATGTGTATGGGCATATAACATTAATGACATATGTAAGGTGGTCCCGCTGTGCAAGTATTCTTTGCATTATGGGATACTATGTGAAATATGTGTAATGTATAGTATTATATGTAGATATGACAGATATTCTACACAGCATAACAGGCATATCATGCATACCACAGGTATCGTCTATTGGTATGTACAATAACAGGATACATATGGCCTGTAGGTATGGGACATAGTAATAGCATGATAGCTAATCTAAATGGAAGGGCTACCAAGTAACCATGCACAAAGAACATGTAATAGCTGCACAGGTGCATAGTGGGGTACTATGCAGTCTGGCAAGTCAATGTGTAAGCACAACTACAGTGTTCACACTAGTGGCACCTCTCCAGGGTAGTGTCCTGTGAACAGCAGAGCCAGGTATCACCTGCACCACTGCACAGTACAGCCACTGCAGTGATCCCAGGCCTACATGTGTCTCCCAACCACCAAGGGAGGTATCACATCAACAGTGCTACTGAGTGTCCCTGCGTGATGTACATAGGACTTATGTTCCACAGCATGGTGAGTGTCCAGTTTGGGAATGTAACCCAGAAGCACATCCCACTCATTGTGGCATGTGTGCACATATCCATGAGCATGTTGCTCACAGTGGCCTCTGCTTATGTTGCGTATGAGGAGTATATCCATCAATAATGTTGTGGACATGGGCCCTGTCTGATCAGCAGAGGTCACCCCTGAGTATGTAGTATGCAAATGTGTACAGATGTGGTGTCCATAGTGCAGCCGCATATTTAAACTGTTGGAGCTCAGTAAACGTCATGGCGTGTTAATGTTGTGGCATGTAAAGCTGTAGCTGTTGTGTAAGGTACACCCTAAATGGGGTGGTGTACCCTTGAATGTGTGTAGATGTCTTGAGTTCAGAGGTACAATGGGTGCCTATGTACCAGTTACACACCCAGTACAGATAGGTGTGGCCATGTAGGAGGATATCCACGCCACAGTGGCAATACGGGAACCACAGGAGTGGGTGCGACATATGTGTGTACTGCAAACATGTACAATGTGATATGTATGTAGGGGACTACCATCCATGTGATAGTCAGTGGGTGAATGGTGTAATACAAAGGTGATGTGCATGCACCTTGTGTCATGCAGCTTGATGCCATGATAGTCATATTATGTATCTGTCAGAGCGACACCCGTATGGTTGGAGTCAGTATCAGCTGGTGGAGCAATCATGGTGCTTGGTATGTAGGTGTTTGAAAGCTAGGCAGGGAAAGTCCCCTGTGCCAGCCTGTTCCACAGGGAAGCATATACTGAACATGAGGGGCCCTATGACTGAGGACCGTGGTATGCCAAATGTACCTGACATGTAGTAGGTACTATGGTATGCTGGCCTCACTGTGTGTCCTGTCCATGAGCCACATAGCATAACATCCTGAGACACAGGGTACGATGTGCAGGTGGATGTGTATGTTGTCAATACCAGAATGGGGAATGGTGCTGAAAAGCAATGAGAGGACAATGTAGGATGTGTGGACTCCCGTACCATCAGCAACTGCCCTGGTAACTGTATGAAAGGAGTCCACCATGTGTAGGGGCCATGCTCTAGCCTTAACAAGCCCAACCCGGGTGGCAGCAAAGGACGGGAGCCCAACAATGTCTCTGAGAATGACATTCTTGATGATGTGCCCCATAGCCATGCAGAACAGTCCAGTCAGGTGTGTAGGACTATAGTCCCACTTGTGCAATGCTGCTGTGTGCAATTCAGGGGCTACAATGTCTGAAACAAGGCTATTACTGAATATGGTGGCCTAGTGGGGAGACATGTAATTCAGAGGTTGGTGGACATCACAGCCTGGGACGCTGGAAGGTGACATGGGGCCAGTGTCCCAGGACATATAGAGTGTAGGTCAGTACTGTGTAGGTGTGACCACAGGGACACCACAATGTTCATGTATGGATTGCGACCCTGTAGTGAGTGAGAGGGTGTACTGTCAGCATTGAATCCATCCTCCAGCATGTTGCCAACAATACCTGGGTCTGCAATGTTCCTGAGTGACTGTTGTATGTGACAGCAGATGTGGGTGTTGCCATCGAATACTGACATACCACCATAATGCCTGGTGGTACACCCCGGAATGTGTGGCAGTCATGTTTACGTAGCTAGTCTTCGAGTATGTGATGAGGGACCCTGTGGCCCCACCACGGCTGACCAGTGAGCCACCCCACACATGGGAATGTACACCACTGTGCAACAGCCTACACCTGTTGTTGTACATCATATGTCCGTGGAACATGACCACCAGAGTGGCGTCTGTTATCTGGTGTGTACCATCATGGCTCTGTGTGGAATAGCATGATCCATGCAGTTGTGTACATGCTAATTAAGTGCACTGGGGTATGTGTCAGCATTTGTATGTGCATTGTCCATCTGCACAGGTGTCATGATGTTAACAACCGCTGTCAGCAGACGTCTGTAGTAGGTGTTGTAGTACACATGTACTGTGTATGCTGTGATGGGTGTGTTGCCGGGATGTGGTTAACAAGGTTGATTAGCATATGTTCGGAATCCACCAATGAGGGGATAACCCCAGGTGTGTAACACCAGTCACATGGTAGTAGTGTTCATGCCAAGGTCTTGGAGGTGGTGTGTATGGGTTGATCCAGCAGAGCGGAGGGTATGACTCATGGATGTGTCGGTACATGAGTGGCTATCCCAGTGAAGTGTGGGGTAGTGTCAGTCACACATCAGTAGTAGCTGAGGCCCACTGTCCACTATACCAACATAGAAGGTATGTTACTAGTGGGGTATGATGTTGACTCTGTCGCTTGTTACAATGTGTATAGCGGTCCCGGACACAGTTAGCTGCACGTGGAGCACCTCTGATGCATTGTGCTAAGCAACTTGCCAGGATGTGTGCAAAACATAGTGGGATATGGGAACCCCTCAGCTGTGGGTGTGCCGGTCCAGGTATGTGCCTGAAAGGTATGGTCTGCCTATAACCTGTCATTGCAGGTGTGCTCTGCAGAGCCTAGAGGCATGTCCCAATCACTGCAGAGTTGTTTGAGTGGTGCATTATAAGGTGTGCCTTGCCTGCGTGCATCACATGACCCCATGTCGCGCCTGCCAGTTACTGCCCTGCCGGTGACAGTTATTGGAAACTGTGCAAGACAGGCAGTATAGAAGCAGCAAGAGCCTTACATGTGAGCTGTACTCCCAGGGCTGACAGGTGCAGGTCATCTGTGCCACAGCATTGTGTTTGACCAGGACAGTCATAGCGGACAGATACCACATGCCTGTGGAATGACAATAGGAGCATAGGCAACTGTTGAAGTGACACAGTCGGTCATTGTACAGTGGTATCGTGTCCAGATGAATGCAAAATGCTCCCCAGGGCTAGGCTCACACCCTCAGGGCTATAAGACTGGTGAGCTATTGCATGTCCCTGCACACGTAGTCTGTGAAGTGGCATCACAGGGCAGTCACACTAACATGGCGAATGACAGACATATCGTACCTGGTGAGGTGTGGCATGGGTGCATAGGTTATGTTGCAGAAGCAGTTCCCCGACAGCAAGAGGTAAGTGACTAACGCCTTGTGTAGCCTGCTGTGTGGAACTGCAGTGTGACACCCTACACAGTCAGCAATGACTGGTGTGTTGTGAATGTTATAACTCACTATTGGCTGTATGTGGTGGGCACACATGAGTCTGTGGGCTATAAGCTGGTGATGTTGTCTTCCATGATGGGGGCTACCTCTGGTGCCTACAGTGAGTATGGAGACGTACTGCACAGGTTGTCCTTGTAGATGTGGCCAGTGGTGTAGATCATGTGAGACTATGTGATGGGTGGGGTGTGTTGCGAATGTTACACATCCCCAAATGACTGTCAGGTGCAGTCAGGGTTGGCAACAGCATTACCCCCAGCCATAGCTGTCAGCCTCCTGTCCCCAAACTGAGGAACATTAGCCCTCATACCATGTGACAAATGGGCGAAACGTGGAACACTTACAACTGGCTTACTAACAGCGTCAACTAGGAAGGGCATATGATGGCTAAAATAGGCTGGTCTTACGTATAAAACAGATATTCCAATGAATTAATATGATTCCCATCTATTTAGCCATGGCTAGCAGGTAAACTATGTACAACAATGAATGTGTGACAGACCCTTCCAATGTGGATCCTTGAGGAACATGCACCTTTTAGAACCCCAAATGAGGTACGTTCCCCATAATGAGGTACACCTGAGAGCTATGGGCCCAGCACAGCTGCAGAAGTGCATCCCCCACAGGCTGTAGTGCCGTATGTTGGGAGGTGAGCATTGAATGTGTACATGACACAATTGCTCTATTGCCACATGTATGACATATCCCTCATATAGACAGGCAGTAGCACTGGTACATGACAATTGGACATGCCTGTATATACAACCATGTCCCACAGGATATGTGTGTTATGTGTGTACAACAGCTGTCGTAGCTTAAACAAGCTGGGAAGTGTTGGACAGCCAGTGTACCTGTGGGAAATGGTGTGGAATGGGCGCTATAGTAATCAGTAGCTCATGACATGCTCACATGTTCTGAACAAGTGCCTAGCATGACCATACAATACAGATAGGGTGTTGGATAATATCAACCCACAAGTGGTGATGACAGTCATTTAGGGTGGCATTGCACTATAACCCTGCTGAGTATGGTGTGCATGTCCATGAACCATTAGCACGGTAGATCTTAGCAGTACAGATGTACAAGACAGCATGGATATTTGATTACAAATACCTTTGCATGTCACAGGAGTGTTCCACCAGTGGTCTGTTGACAGACTCACAACTACAAAATGTGCAAGAGTGACATGTGCACAGCACATCAGTGCCAGATACAGTAGAACAGGGTTAATGTGTTGTACCCCACCCTCATTGTAGCCCATACCACACAGACAAATGTTAGGCATCTGTGTATGTAAGGCTGTGAATGGCCATGACCTATCAGTTTAGCTGTGTCAGTGTTGTGAACAACATACAGAATGGGCTGTGTGGGTGAGGTGTGTGACATATGTGCACAGTCTGATGGATGATACCAGCAGTGTCACTGCTAGGTGAACATCCCTATACACATAAACTACTACCTAGGCTGTGGTCAACATTATGGACACTGTGTAAGGGATGATGCTGTGCAGTGCACCTCCCGACATGGTGACGTCTCCAGGCCCCTTAGGTAGTCATATGAGGTACCCATGTCATGTCAAAGTGCCATCCATGAGCACGGAGATCACTGGACAGGCATATACAGCACTGTGGTGACCAATATTGGATCACATACCACCTGTAAGGGGTAATGGCTATGCATGGATGTGCAATACCAGCCTTCACAATCCACACCTCCACTATGCAGCATGCTGTCTACCTTGCAGAAGGACATTTGCTACACCATGATGATGGACATGCTACATGTCCATATCCTGATCTATATGACATATGTCATGGACAGCCACCGTCCTAATACTAAGATCACCACAGGCTGGACAGATCCCTGTGCCATATATGTGACATACTCCCACCATACCATGCAACCCTGTCCATCAAAGCTGCAGATGTCATCCCAGTCATACATGGTGTGATGGCCGCATGGTAGATGTACTATCAACTGACTGGATCATTAATGTGGCACTGATGCACCTTGCGGTGACACAATAGCTGTCTGTTACAGCGTGGAAACCATGCCCGCACATGCTATGGTTGATGACCATCCCTGCAAATGTCGTCTGACAATCCATTGTCCCATGTCTATCACATGTGTAATACAGGCGATCCGTGGCAGGATGTTGAACAGTTGTACAGTGCTGTGTAGATGTATATGGCAAAACACATGCATGTACAGGTGTCCATGCATATGTGTGCATTGTCACTGCTCAAGTCCATTACAGCTGTGGCTGTGTTAATATGTGACATATACACAGCATCCAGGTCAACAGTAGTACCGTGGACACATCGAGGCATGTGCAGATAGGTAAGAACACAAGTGCAGGCAAATAGACATGCCCACAGCAAGACAGCATTTACATGGAGTATGAACACTGTAATGAGGTGACACACATATATGGTGATGATATCCAATGCATAATGGGTGTGACGTGTGACACAAACACGTCAGTCATGTCAGTGTCATGATGCTTTGCAAAGATAACTGTGCAGATGCAGTAGATGTCATAGAAATGTATGTGCAGCAGTATCTCTGTACATCTCTAAAACTGTAACCTGTCACCATCATTATGTTTTACAGATAATGCCCCGTACACGCCTCCCAGCATACACCCACCAGGAGGATGATGTCCTCATCCCACAGCTCCATGACAACTATGACTTGTTGTTCAGCCATGTGCCACAGCATGCCCAGCAGCGGGATGACCTGTGGCAGGATCTACGCAGGAGGGTGAATGATGTGGGTGGCCATAACCGCACCTACCAGCAGGTGCGCAGACACTGCACGGACCTGATATGACATGCAAAACAGTGTGCCACTGCAATCACCAGGGAACAAGGTGGAACAGGTGGTGGGCCACCAACCCAGCCCCCACTCACACACACCGAGGCGCTACTGGCCAGTCTGGGGACACCCAGGGAACAGTATCCAGAAACACTAGTTGCCATTGTGGAGGTGGGTGTCTCCCAACCAATGAGCCTGGAGTTGCCTAGTAAGTCAGTACTGTACATATGGCTATTATATCCCATGTAGTTGCATGTGTCACTGTACATTATGTAAAGTAACAACATATGCCAGGTATGTGGACATACATGCTGCATACTACAGTATGCTACGTTGTGTATGCACACATGTGCATACTATATGCTATTACACAGGTGAATGTGTTCACATGCACAGTGCAACCTGTGGCTATCATACAGTCATGGATAATGTTTATACTGGTGATTCACCCCTATACAGGTACCTCTGGCATGCCACACAGACATGGATCCGTTGCAGGTGAGACTGTCATCAGTATCAGGCATGTTACAGTGTAGATCTATTTACCATGTGGCCAGTTAACACTTGCACACCTGATGTTTGTTCCAGTCACGCTATGCAGGTCGCACCACCCTTCATTCACACACGCCACCCATGTGCAATATATATACAAATGTAATGATACACAGACTTGAAACCACAGTACTTGTCATTGCAACATGTGTGGTCAGCTGTGCATACAATGGTGGAGGTGTTCTACAATGGAGGCATATGTAGTATGCATTGGAACAACATGTGTGGTACGCATACAGTACCACACAGTGAGCTGTGATATGGGCAGCCCACAAGTGTCACCATTGTGTCATATGCCCCTGCATTGGGTGCACACATTGTGATGTGCCACCTGACATGTCCGAGACATGAAGTGTTCTGTTGCAATATTGTCACACTATCGCATGACCTATACCCCACATACCAAACATACAACCAGTTGTCTGCATAGCCCTGTGGATTGTGACATATCTGACATGTATGGGTGTATGTCATATGGGACAACACAGACATGTGGAGAAGATGCCCATCACACACAAATGGCCAACACATGTGCACACATGGCCATGGGGGATGGCCAGAGACATGTAGCCACACAGTACTTGGTATGTGTATACACCCTGTTGCACATTGTCCACACATGGTCCAATTATAGCCTTAGTTGACTGATTATACAGTTGATGTGGCACACTGGACAACCTAAAAGCCTGTGCACAGCTACTGGAGTTGTCACTGAAGTCTACCATATATGATCTGTCGAACATTGCGACTGTGTTGAAGTTATGGCTATGCAATATGTACATATTATGCATTCTACAGCAACATACATGCCTCATGTTGCCATGCAATGGCACAGTGTCTGTACTTCACACTGTATAGCAATGTAGACGGCTCACACTACCCTCCCATGCTCATGCACATTTGCTAAACATGCATTCTATCTGTAGGGCATACACACAACACTGCAATGTGAAGCCCATTATGATGCTGTACATGTGTCAGGACACCATTGTGTCAAACATGTATGCATGTTAATGCACATGTCAGCAGAGTACATGTCAAGGTCACATCAGCCATGTGTACTGTTATCCTGTTCTGGGCCACATGGTGTATCACGGGGATGCATGCACACTACCATGCTTATGTAAACTGCATGGCTACTGATATGACACCTGCTTGCTGTAGTGTGCACCCCAGGGAGGTATGCTTACTAACACTATTAATGTCTGAGCTGCATGCCCTCTGCTGTATCGCAGGCATGCTGCATGCCATCTGACAAATCACATGCATGGTGTGTCTGTGTGTGTCTGTGTGTGTCTGTGTTTGTGTGTCTGTGTGTGTCTGTCTGTGTGTGTCTGTCTGTGTGTGTCTGTCTGTGTGTGTGTGTGTGTGTGTGTGTGTGTGTGTGTGTGTGTGTGTCTGTGTGTGTGTGTGTCTGTGTCTATTGTACTTTACAGTATTTCTTTGCATTCACAGGTGATGTAGGTGCGTTACCCTCCTGAGGTCCATCTGATGTTAGTGTCCCCACAGATACTAGCGGTGATGAACATATGCATGAGGTACAGGCAGGGTTGTCAGGGGCTGAATCTGTGCCAATGGTTACCATCCCAGCTATGTCCTCCTCTTCCCCGCACACAGTTCTGCTGCCAACACATACCGCATCACCAGTGGCCATAGAGGAAGGACAGTCAGCATCTGTTGGCGTGGAACAGGAACGTGTGGTGGCTACAGAAGGTGTGTCTACACACCATGGTGTCAGTGTAATGACTGCAGATGTGCCACACAGGCATGTGGCCAGTGCTGCTCGTAGGAGGACCTCTGGCAGACATGCACCTGCAGGACAGAGCGCAGCAGCTGGTATCACCAGACGCATGTTCCAGACTGTAATGGTGGCACAGGCACGTGCTGAATGGCAGAACAGAGAAGGGCAGAGGTTTCAGAGGGCTGCTATCCATACCCTAAATGACAACATCCAGGCATTGGCAAATGCTCAACAGCAGATTGCTAATGTTCTGGATAGGCGACTAGGTGAAATGGTCAGAATTCTTGACCGAGGCATGGCAATCCACGAACGGGAGCTGTCTGTACTGGAACACCTGGTAGGAGTGAGGCATAGGCCACGTGGACATAGGCCAGCAACACCACCTAGTGTAGGTCGACGTGAGCATGCCACCTCACATGCCCGCTCCCATAGTGCCGGTAGCAGTAGCAGTGCAGCTGGTGCTGTGTTGTCAACACCAGGACACAGCAGGCCACGTGGACGTGGCCCTGGATGGTCTCAGTGGGGACACGGTTCCAGTGGACATGTGTCGTCGGACAGTAGCCACTCTGTACCTCCACCTGGTAGTGCCCGTGCAACCCCAGGCAGGCACAGGTCACGTGGCCGCGGACGGACACAGTGAGCTGTACAACCTGCACTGTACAATCTGGGGCTGTCAATTATACCCCATGTAGGCATCACAAATGGCAGAACCGTGTACAGACATACACGCACACAGCAAACACAACTGTAGGGCTCCACAACATCCACATGCATTCTGCACAGACATGTCCAGTCAACTCACCGGCCCTTACACACACACATGATGTTATCCATTGGTGCAGCCTATGCCCCTGGCAAACATATCAACCTGTGCATATGATGAAGCCTGTGCCGCATCCCTGTCATCCACACCATCGGTGCAGGGTTATGCACAAATATTCTGATGCACAGGGTGAACAGCATAGTGAGAGGTGTATGTAATACCTGTGTATGCATAGTGAGGGATGTGTATGTTGCAGTGGTTGTGTGTTAATACTGAGTTGTGTATGTGACATAGGTTGTGTACTGTCGACATGCACCAGTCATACCATGTAGTGCAGGTGCAGCATGCATTGTGATGTGTTCACGGTATGTGTCTCGGTTACATCTGTAGCACCATGTTGGTCGTGATACCCTGGTTCCTTCCTATGGTGTACTTGCATGTGTCTACAGGTAGCAGTGTTTGCAGTCCCCCACGTGTAACTGTGGATTACAAACAGGCACGCCTGGCAATATCAGCATGCTACATGTACCCTCAACCTGACTGTTGGACACACCAACATGACACAGATGTCCGCACATATACTGCACCTGACGCATGTGGTCGGTGCCACAGGCTACACTGGACAGAGATGTGACATACATAGCAGGACACATTACAGGTATGGTGACATGGTGCAGGGGTTGTACACAGCGGCCTAGCCAATGATGATGTGAGGTGTCACTTGGTAGCTGGAGGCCACACTGTGCAGAAGTAGGACCCTGTAACAGTACGGGAACATGGCCGCATTCACGGGGTGTACACCACTATAATGCACACCCCATAGTGTGCAGCTGGGGACCCTTGCCTGTGTGGTCATCACCCTCACAGTACTATGCACCCACACGACGTGTCACAGAGAAGGGACATGCACAGGTAGCCAGTATGGTTGGGACCTATGGCATCAACAGGGTTGTGCAATGCATCACCATTACGGGTTAGTCACCACGTGGGGTTAGTGATCATTTCCCACTGTATATTAGCATACACCCTCACACCAAGCACCAGACATACATACAGACACACATACACTGTATGTGTGTGATGCACCTCACCGGCCAACGTCATGCTTCCCACACTGACGTATGTACAGATCTCTACAATGGTGTACAGGGATGTGTAGCAACTGGGACATATTCCCCACGATATGTGGCATCCCTGGTCACATATTTGGACACACATGGCAGTGCTGGGAATGATACACCTGCCATATGATGACACGTTTGATGGACATGCAGCGGTATTTATTGCATTATGTGTACCAATGCTATATCTTGCAAATGTGCTGCTATATGCACACGGGAGGTTGTAGGTGTTACAGGTGCCATGTGACATATAGTTGTTAACACCTGACCACTGTGTATGCATTATGTCAGTACCATCACGTAACAGTGACATAGCGTACTGTTTGCACATGGCATGATAGGATGGTGTGTGACACAACTGTGAGCCACCCCCTGTACACATACATCTAGACAGGTGGTTCACCACATTATGTACACACATCCCTCCATACGTGTTGTTTGTATGTCACCGTATACAGGTGTCAATGATGGGTCTGCATTGCGTCTGCATGTCACAGGTAGGTGCAACTATGTTACAGATATTGGCCACTGCACATGCATGTTTGTTGCATGCACAGTACAGATGTCACATGTGTCTCCTGTTGCCATGTCTGTATGCATTGCTATTGTTGGACATGTGTGTTGACATACATAACACATGGACTGCGTGTGTGTGTGTGTGTGTGTGTGTGTGTGTGTGTGTGTGTGTGTGTGTGTGTGTGTGTGTGTGTGTGTGTGTGTTTCCAGCTGCCTGGGGACACAGTAATGCTTTTAGATGCCTCACAAACACATACATGATGTCACCCACCTAGAAGTATGCCTCTGGGAGTGCTGTGTTCAGTAATCTCGGTAGCGCGTTCTGTAAATGCGTAATGCTGTAGTGTGTTAGAGTAGGTAGGTGTATGTTCAACTCCCGGCCCTTCCAAGTGTGTGTATGTGTGTGTGTGTGTGTGTGTGTGTGTGTGTGTGTGTGTGTGTGTGTGTGTGTTTCCAGCTGCCTGGGGACACAGTAATGCTTTTAGATGCCTCACAACACATACATTCCCTATCGGTGTCTTTGCCTTTGCGGATGATGTCACCCACCTAGAAGTATGCCTCTGGGAGTGCTGTGTTCAGTAATCTCGGTAGCGCATTCTGTAAATGCGCAATGCTGTAGTGTGTTAGAGTAGGTAGGTGTATGTTCAACTCCCGGCCCTTCCAAGTGTGTGTGTGTGTGTGTGTGTGTGTGTGTGTGTGTGTGTGTGTGTGTGTGTGTGTGTGTGTTTCCAGCTGCCTGGGGACACAGTAATGCTTTTAGATGCCTCACAACACATACGTTCCCTATCGGCGTCTTTGCCTTTGCGGATGATGTCACCCACCTAGAAGTATGCCTCTGGGAGTGCTGTGTTCAGTAATCTTGGTAACGTGTTCTGTAAATGTGTAATGCTGTAGTGTGTTAGAGTAGGTAGGTGTATGTTCAACTCCCGGCCCTTCCAAGTGTGTGTGTGTGTGTGTGTGTGTGTGTGTGTGTGTGTGTGTGTGTGTGTGTGTGTGTGCGTGTTTCCAGCTGCCTGGGGACACAGTAATGCTTTTAGATGCCTCACAACACATACATTCCCTATCGGCATCTTTGCCTTTGCGGATGATGTCACCCACCTAGAAGTATGCCTCTGGGAGTGCTGTGTTCAGTAATCTCGGTAGCTTGCTCTGTAAATGCGTAATGCTGTAGTGTGCTAGAGTAGGTAGGTGTATGTTCAACCCCTGGCCCTTCCAAGTGTGTGTGTGTGTGTGTGTGTGTGTGTGTGTGTGTGTGTGTGTGTGTGTGTGTGTTTCCAGCTGCCTGGGGACACAGTAATGCTTTTAGATGCCTCACAACACATACATTCCCTATCGGCGTCTTTGCCTTTGCGGATGATGTCACCCACCTAGAAGTATGCCTCTGGGAGTGCTGTGTTCAGTAATCTTGGTAGCGCGTTCTGTAAATGCATAATGCTGTAGTGTGTTAGAGTAGGTAGGTGTATGTTCAACTCCCAGCCCTTCCAAGTGTGTGTGTGTGTGTGTGTGTGTGTGTGTGTGTGTGTGTGTGTGTGTGTGTTTCCAGCTGCCTGGGGACACAGTAATGCTTTTAGATGCCTCACAACACATACATTCCCTATCGGTGTCTTTGCCTTTGCGGATGATGTCACCCACCTAGAAGTATGCCTCTGGGAGTGCTGTGTTCAGTAATCTTGGTAGCACATTCTGTAAATGCATAATTCTGTAGTGTGTTAGAGTAGGTAGGTGTATGTTCAACTCCCGGCCCTTCCAATTGTGTGTGTGTGTGTGTGTGTGTGTGTGTGTGTGTGTGTGTGTGTGTGTGTGTGTGTGTATGTGTGTGTGTATCTATATATATATATATCTTTGTAATATGTATGTGGATATTAGCACTATTGAATGTGCTGCATTGTCTGTACATGTTTACCTTGGATGTATCTGAATGTGCTATGGCTCTGTGATAGTGCACATACTGTGTGCTGTAGTGATCCTGGGTTATAGTTGTGTAGTGACCTGTTATTTTGTTGCTGGGTATTACCAGGGACATTGAAAACAATGATAGTACAGCACCTTTAAACGGCCATGTGCACATCTCAGCAGCAGTCAGCAGTGGTTATTACTTTGGAGGATGACTATGGCTCATATATCTATGTATTACATGGCAATACTATGCAAATCAGGTTAACATTACTGACACCCGTTTATCCACAGGTTGTAATACAGATCCCATGTATGTATGTGTATACATTGCCAGGTGCAGGACTGGACTATGGTTGAATGCATGGAGGGGTGTCCATGGCCAGGAATGGCGATCTGTACAGCCTGGCAGGTACAGTCTGTGACTGTCCCACAACCTCCAGTATATGGCTGACACATGCTGAAACAGTGTACATGCAGAGACACACATAAAACAAACAGCTAGGGATAACACATACACACACACACACACACACACACACACACACATTGCATCAACATTGGGCCATGCAAAACCTGTTGTCCCTCACACACACACAAATGTATACATGTTGATTGGCTGGTTCACTGACATGCTCTGGAAAAGGAACTACATACCCTGTGCATATGATGACACCTGTGCCACCTCTTGTAATGTGTAACATTGATGCAGGTATGGACTAACATGGTGCTGATGCACAGGGTGGCTTCATAGCACTGTAATAATGTTACAATGTTAACACAAAGTGTGATTTCCTTCTAGGTGTATGTAAGCAGGCATGATACATTCCAGCTATGATCATCAATGTAGTATAGTGTACAGCACTGTTAATTCTGAAGATGTATTATCCATCCATGTGCCATTTGACTGACGTGTGTAGTATTGGCAGCATGTGTTACAGAGTGTGCAGTACGTGTGAGATGTGTGTAGTACAGATTTACATGTATCTATATGTGAACATGGTGAAGGTGCACTGTCTGCATCTACATGTATAGTAGGCACATTGGAATGGTGACATGCCCTGTATTTCACACTGTTAACACGTCGTACTTTCTATTGGTGGCCAGTATGCATTATACTACACATATTGTTGTACTTGTCTACACATGTGTGATTGCTATGGTTTTACACTGTGCTGTGGGTGATACTGTTACTATCTGTCATAGTTTTGCATTATGGTAGTAGACACGACCTCAACAGTCTGAATGACCAATTGTTATATGATATTTTCACAACTGTCCCACACATGTAGGACACACAGTAGCATGTGGATCCTACATGTACTATACTATACCAGTTCGCACTGGTATTGACCGCCACACATTGCTGGGACCATTACTGTTTGACATGTAGCCATGTTAGTTACAAGCAAAGACAATAGGGATATTCCTGTCCACATCTGGGAATTCATACTGTGGCCTAGAATGCATTCTGCACATGACACAGTTAGTCTACACAAAGGTATCATACAGACAGATACATGTTATCCAACCCATGCTGTACACCTATAAGGCTAAAGAGAGTCAGTTATCCACATTTACTTCACACACTTTACCAACAGTAATACATAGGTATTACACCCCAATATGTATAATGGGTAACAATGTGTACATATAGATATGTGCTATGTCATTTGTCATTTGATATTTGCATTTACAATGGTATTGTGAAGTACATCACTGTATCACATATGCAATGAGAGTTCTGCATGCATATCCTCCAAGGTGGTTGTACAACTATGATGAATGTCCATTATTGTCATACTTTGCTGTGTTTGAACTGTTCTGCAGTATTACACATACATGAACAGTCACTCACACTATGTATATAAACTGTCTTGTGTGTGTGTGTGTGTGTGTGTGTGTGTGTGTGTGTGTGTGTGTGTGTGTGTGTGTGTGTGTGTGTGTGACACAGATGACCTAGGCCACAGACAATTCTGATACATGTAGTTGACAAGTGCGGTAATGCTCCACCAGATCTGTCCAGGCACCAGAACTGTGACTTGAGCAACACACACACATGCTAGAGTAAGGTTTCTGCATGTGCGTGTGCCTCATTATGGCATTCCTGTTCATGTGTGTGTGCATTTCTGATGTGTGTCGTCAGCCACAGCTGAACTGTACATCTGGCATCCCCCACTAGGTGACCATGAGGGTTGTCCCCATTGCCAAATGTTTTGTGCAGCTGCGTCAGATGCCACATATCAGAAGCATTGCAGCTTCCAGGGCATCCAGCACACACATTCATTATTACGGGCTGGCCATCACACACAAACTGCCACTTCATGGAGGGGAAGCCCTTGTGGATGATGTAGGCCCTACCACACTCACTGGCTGGTGCTTTGATGCATATGTGCGTGCAGTGTATTGCACACAGTACTTAGGGTATTCCACTATTGTGTGGAAATGACACATATTGCTGCCCAATACCTTACGGAATTGGGGATATATACATCATCACTGACATGTGCTGACATGGCATTCATGACCTGGTGCAGTACCCTGGATGCTGATGTTTGTAAAATCCACATCATATCACCAGTTAATCTCTGGAAGGTACCTGTTGCTGGTATCCTTAGGGCAACACATACCTTGGTTTCCACTGGGATAGGTTTCCCTCTGTTGGGTCTGTGTGTGAGACATGGCCTGCACAGATCCACAATCTTCTGCAGGAGGTCTCTGTCCACTCTATAGCGCTCTACTATCTCCAGCTCATGTAGCCCCTGGTAGTTTACCCTGTGTCTGCACACTCCTCCCCGTCTACTCACTGTGTGATGCTGAGCAGCAACATTGGCACAACCCTCCACATGTTGCATATGTTGACGTATAATAGCAATGGCAGCCCCTAACATTATGTTGTCTCAGTTAAGCTTTTACAGTTTGCACTTCTCTTAGTATACTACAGTGTTGCAGTGTGTCTGAGAATAAGATGGTGGACTACTGTTTCTAGAGTTGTAAGTGCTGTGCTGTGCTGGCCTACTGTACTGGCTGTGTAATATACTCAGTCTGATCGTTTTCACCTGCTAGCTGTGGTAGTTCTCCTTGGTTAACTTACTGCTATTTGTTTACATTCCTTTTCACTGTTTGTGTCCACAGTGAGCGGCGCCACTCATAGGAGCACAGTGAAGTGCATATCCGCTTCCACGTACGCACATAGGCTTATACATGTGTACAAACACTTACACTGGCTTACACAACATTACACGGGCTTCAACAATCTTACAGTAGCTTACTCATTCTTCAAGTCACGCACACAGGCTGACACACATGCACACATGCTTACTCGGGCTTACAGGCTTGCACGGGAGCAAACACACTTCACCAGGTTTGCAAGGAACTTTGGTGATATCCATGGCGTACACCATCACTTTACTGACTTTACCTAGGATAAATCATAACACGCCTCTTCCACTGATGAGTCACTGACAGCAGACATGTGACACACTGCTCCAATAAGATTACAGTGTTTTATACATACACACTCATGATGTCACCTATCTTCTATGCTGATAGTCCCCTTCACCTACTCTTACACTGTAGGGGCTTGGCCCGTATGGCATGACAAATTGTGCTTCACTATCCTCAGCCTCAGTTGCAAAGGATTGCCTACTAATGCTTGGTTACATCTCTGAATGTGCGCTTCCACACATAGCAACCACTACTCAGTAGCCATGTTGTCTTCAGCTTGCCATTCCCCTGCATGACGCAATAACTTTTAACTGACATACAATTTGTATGTATATTTTACATATTTGTCTTGTTTTGTATTCACAGCGCGTACTTGGAGATCGGGGGAGAACAACTAGAGTTTTATTAATTTCCAATGGTAATACATGCCACTGGCCTTATATTTGGCCATTGGCATGCTTCTTCAACTAAACCATCCTTTATTTGCAGATGACATTGCTCCGTTTAGCTACTTGCAGAACGTTACTCGGTTAACATCCGTGTACATTTCTGCACATACCTCTACTCTTGCACAGACAGCTTACTGTTTCATGTATCACATATTTTACATCATTTGCATAGCTTTCACCTACAAATGGGGTAATTTGCATATCCTAACATTGTCCGTGCAACATTCGTTTGAGGGGCTGTATTACACGCCCCTACAGGATATTGCTGAAAAGCTCGGCGTACATCTCACCTTGCTCTACTCTTACTCTACTCGTACACCGACCAAAGCTTTGTGAATCCTGGCCTAAGCTTTGATGTGTGCTAATATGTCTATTTGTGGAGTAAGCATGGCTGTAGGTATGTTTTGACCTGCTACATCTGTCATTTCTACAGAGCACCTCCCACTTTCATCATTTGTAGAGGTGACAGCCCTATAGGGACTATATGTACAGCTGTGACATTTGACAAGTCCACACATACCTGCGGTCAATACTAAACTGACTACTTCAGCACTTTTCATACCTTCAGATTTGTCTTGTAGTGGTATAGTCGATGATACTGTTTCCTATAACATGTATCTGTTTCTGATACAAGATATGTCATTTTATTACACCACTACACACAATATATGGAGACATCACAGGCCAGATGCCATTACATTCCTTTTGTAGGACACACCTGCCCAGAGTGTTGTGTTCCTCACAAAAGCCAACAGATGCTGATCAAAACATATTCTGCTATCATCTACCTTATGTGTTCACCGGTATTTGCGCTTTCCGTCAGTGGCAGAACTCACATGCATGTGTGGGAGACTGAACACTGTCTCGAGGACACTGCACAGCACCCTGAGGGACACATTTATGTTGTTTCTATTAACCTTCCACATTGACTATCACAGGGCATTAGTATTCATCCAGATTTGTTGAGGTACATGCTTTTGACTTATACATGTTTTGTCATTTGTCATCACGTCTTTCTTCACACCTGTCCACCTAATCGCACTAGTTCTGTACATTTATTTAGGTCAGGGTTACCTTCATACCTCTCAACTGTACACATTTTGGGTAAATGTCCCGAAGTTAGACGTCTGATTTTGTTCCTTTTTTTATAATATTGTGCAATGCCTTTCTGGTAATTTAGTGGGAAGTCATTTGGGACTGTGGGGTTAGACAATAATGACAGACATTTGTTGTTTATAATTAATAACCCTCAAAACAGTCATACTATTGACTGATCCATTATTCTATCCACGTTCTGACTTTGTAAGAGGAATATTTGAGATATTCCCTATTTGTACTTATTTTAAAATGCCTTTGTCCAGATGTCTTATTCTGATTGAGAGGTACGGTTACCATCTTATTCGTACGCATGTACGTCCATGATAATCGCTTACACGACACTAATATAACTCCCTGCGTCTTCCCCCAATAGTTTACATGATATCCGGTAGATGGGTTCTTCATTTTAGGAAGTTAGAGGCGTCTGCTATACCCACATAGGTATATTAATCACTCCCATGGGGCGGACCTCATAAATCTGTGCCAACCAACACCTAGGCACCTAGGCCCATTATTTCATACCCATGATTCCCAGACCTGACACCCCTCCACAGTAGTCATAACACATATTTAATGTGAGCGATAATAAATTATGACGACACTTCTAAGCACTATCCACTCTCCACATGTCGGTACATATGTCTTACAGTCTGTCAACCCATGTGTTATTACACTTGCACAAGCTACTGTTGCATGTACAGCTGTATTGTAGTTGCGGATGACACTTCTTTTCAGCAATCATTACAGGACAGTGCATTTATAGATTGACTATTTTTGGAGTCCTGCAAAGGACACCTATATCCATGTTTAAAGAGTAGGACTTACAGATCTGGCACACTGATACTTTCCAGGTAGTAGTTTTGAGAGCAGCAGTGTATTTACCTTAACTGCATGTCTGTTATGTGTATCCATACTAGCTATGGTGTAACCTATTTATGTACATGTGTTATATCTACGAGGACATTTGTTTATATGTTTGTTAGGTATATATCAATTGATGTTGTATGTGTTTGAGTGTATGTATATATATATATATATATATATATATATATATATATATATATATATATATATATATATATATATATATATATATATATATATATATATATATATATATATATATATATATATATTTATATATATATATATATATATATACATATATATATGTCTGTACATTCTTTATTTCATATATTTATTTAGTTTAAGTGTGTGGATATATATATCTATACACAAATGTATATATCCATATATAGACATTACGTAGAAACCAGCATTCATTTGCTATGCTGTGAGCGGATTACACATGCACAGGCACACTTGCATTTCCTTATTGTGGGTTACGGCGCAGGCCATATGCATATCCTTATTGTGGGTTACATATGTTTACTAAGTCTTTGTGCTTACGTGGGCTTTATTACTTGTGACAGTACCAGTAAAATATCTGTAATCCGGTTAACGGACATATGCGAAACACACGTTCACCTTTACATATTTAAATGTCTGTACAGCACAGACGCATTCATTACACTTTAACATTATATGTGCTGCAGTCGTAGTTGAACCGGGACTGCATTCACGTTGGCCGGATGCTGTAACCACTATACGGTTGGTGTTCTGACTCATTTATATGCATACCCATAGTACATAGCTACATTAACATATGCCTCACCGCTTCACTTACGACACAGGCATCCATTCTCCTGCTGGGAAAAATGCGGTACTACATGTTACACATTCCCTATTCCCTACTGCTCTGGACCCAAACTGCATATTTCATTACTGCAGGGATATTCAGAACCCCAAGGCTTATAGTCCTGACACATACAAGTGTTTAATTGTCAGGGTGTTCATGTGGTGATCTGGGTTTAGGCTTGACCGCCTGGTGAACGGAACTGCTCTGACCGTGTTCAAATGTCAGACAAAGCACATGGACAGGGTTTGTCCATTTTAAACATTTTATCTGTGTTTACAGACACAGGTGTTTGGGCACCTGTCAGCAGCTTATGATGTTGGCAATACATAATATGGGTGGGGGTGGTTACAATACATAATCCAATGTGAGTGGTGTTCCCATTCACATTTGACTATTTCCTGTATTTATTCTTACGAGGGTTATTATTTTGCAAATGACTTAACTATGAATTAACTACAGGTATGCAGTAGTACAGTCAACATATGTGCCGGTTTGTTACAGTATAAATGTACGGACCTCTGTAATACTGGGGACTACCCCACATCCTACACAACATTTCATGCTTATGTACATACTATTATTCTGTGAACTTTCGAAGTTTCTGAGAGCAGTAATTACATCTGTCCCTATTTGTCCACCCATCCTTTTAGGCTTTGTCCAGATTTTGTTGCTGTAATAGGTTGAGAGGTGGTGTCGGTATGTGATTGAGTTGAATATATACTGTCGATAATTCAGTGGGGAGTAGGGTTACCACTTGTTCCTCTTTGCGAGGGGAGATCCCACTTTGGACAGTTGTGTCCTGCGACGACACCTAAGACATGGCAAATGTCCTGTGATTTTAAGACAATAATATATTTCTTATTTTCTTTACTAGTTGCATGATACAGGTATTTTGTATCTAGTACACATAACTATTATTTGGGATAGCATAAGCTATTCAAATGCTATGGAATAAGCTTTTATCTTGGCATACAAGTGTAATTCTGTCCTTTGCACTGGCCAGGGGTATGTTTTATCCTGCAAATTCTCACATTTCTACAAGGGATGTCCCACCTTGGCCATCTGAACAGGTGGCAACCCTAGTGGGGTGACCTGCATGGTGGACAGCTGTTCCATCCTGCGTAGTATGTTTTGCATGTCTGTGTAGAAACTGAACAGTACCGTGACTTCACATACATGTTTTGTCCAGATGTGGACAGTAATGGACACCGTGGCGTGTAAACAACACTGAGGTTTCAACAGGTTACTTATCCCATGCGGGATGTACACACATTTTGCCGAAACATTAACGCGGGCATTTGGATTTACATACCTGTGATGGGATGTTTACAAACGTGGGATACATATTTGCAATCCTGAAAATGCCTAGGATGATACTTTCTACTACATATGGGGAATACTCGCTATGTGTAGGTGTATGGCTGCGCAAGGCTGGTAGCTGGATTTGGTGGACATTCAGACATGGGTGCGGGTTATGTGCTATACAGGGGTTGTTGCGTATTGCATTTGCATGCATGGGTTCTGCTTTTGGATATCCCGGTTCCGCATATGGCATCCTATGTGTATGTGACGGTTACGTTCCTGTACATGTGTATAGCACATTTTAATATACATATGTTTGTGTGTGTTTGGTATACAATTTGGACTGTCAGGTTTCTTTACGGTTGTTATATAACCACAACTGCCCAGCTGTGTACTATCACTACCACTGTGGGACTGCTGGTGACCATGCCCATGGGGCTAGATGTGTGTATTGGTGGCGCGCTGACATGCTGCGCTTCACTTCCACTGGGTATAACTAATGACAGTGCAGTACATTACAGACACACAATTTTAAATATCATTTGTTCCATGGACGGAAACTCATATTGTGTTGCATGCATTTCTGTTTGGTTCTCCATTTTGTGCCACCGGGAACTGTCTTGCATGCTTTGCATACGTTTCATTATCCACGGACACTGATAGGTGCGATTACTATTGCAGGCAGGCTATAATATTCAGCAGTTTAGGTTGCTCATCGCCAGCCGACATTGACACGCCTCCGGGCACAGCTTAGCAACGCCCCATGTACTCGCGCACGTGTCCTATGCATGTGGATGTGGTAGCGGCGCACCTTCATTAATATGCATATGGCACTACTACACCATTTATATGCTGCACGGCCAGTGCAGGCCTTACACTGGCCTTGCACCGAGCTTCATGAATCCGGGGGAATGTGTTTAGTGAATGGAGTGGTGGAAGAGAAAGAAGGGAGGGGGTGGCCTGAACCAATAAATTTGCTTTGAAAGCTAAGTAAGTCAACTGGTAAAAGTTAATTTGGACATCAAAAAAAGGTAACATATAAATGAAGAGTGTGTCATGGGTTCTGTAAATATCATATATGTACAATGATATTTTAGGTCATAAACAAAAGTTTGATTGTTATTGTTTTAAATCATTTGAACATGATATTTTTTTCCAAAATCTCTTTATTTCAATTTTCTTTTTTTCCAAATAATAACAACAATACAATAACTGAAAAACACAAATAAACAATACAAATACATATCTAAAGAAAACAGACAACAATCTCGTTTTGAGAAAATTATATATATATATATATATATATATATATATATATATATATATATACAATATATACACAAGAAGTCACTACATCGTCAAGTAGAGTATGAGAATTCTTATGTTCATTTGGTCTCATAAGGGATAGTGGAATGGGGATAGTCTATATAAAAAGTAAAGATAGAAATGCAACCATTTAATGTATGGTTAGGGAAAATATCTATATATACATATACTAAGAGAAGGGGGAAGGTGCAAGAAAACTGGTTATACTACATTCATTTCTTATTAAAAGGTTAGCTTTTCATGTCAATTTGTGGGCAAATTTTATTTGTCAAGAATTATATCTAGTAAGTAACCCCAATATTTTTGGTAATAGCGTTTGTTTTTTGTTTTTGAATAAACTAATTTGTGAGATGAGATATATTTGATAGCAAGATTGCTAAAATTTTCCCATGTTATTGGTGACATGACATTCCAATTCTTTGTAATAAAGAATTTAATAAGGGCACACATCGTAATAAAGACATGTTTTAATATTTTTGGAAGTTGATTGATGTTAATGTGCAATATAGCTGTCTCCCATATTTGTAACATAATATAAAAAATTCAATAGAAATATTTTCATAAAAACAAAGTCTGAATGCTCAGTGATTCAAACAAGGTTGTAGAAGGGATAAGAGAAATTATATATAGCTGGCGGAAAACAGAATGGTATGACAAATGTTTCACATGTAATACTGGCAGATGTGTTTTACTGTAATTCTTATGGTAAGAAATTACCAACTTTAGACTGCTGTTGTGCTGCAACATTAAAATTGTTTTAGAAAATGAAAACAAAATATTTACTGAAGGTTACAGCTCATATTTTATATGGATATTATAGCATTTTAAGCATGGAAAGGTGATGAGACAGCTGAGGGAATCTTGGTAGAAATGCTTGAAGTGGTCAACGGCTGGTACAACAACATGCCAAATGTCCGTATCATCAGCTCCAACTAGCCATTGTTATACAAAAGTAACTCAATTCAGCCATGTATAGAACCAGGGACTCACTGTAGGTGCTACATTCATCTGCACACGTTAGGGCAATTATTTGTTTACATTTTTTGTAAGTCTAACATATAGATGGGGAAAGGAGGCTCACCTTTTACCTTGAATTAAAATATATCTAGACTTCAAATCAGGCTTTCTATTTTTGCTATGTTAAACCTAGAAGAACCTTATGCAAAAAGGAGGTAAAGGGATAATTTACCTAGTTTGGTCCAGTCAAGCACAATTCATAAGTCATAAAGGAAAATACACTTCCCTTTTCACTGGCACACTCAGGTAACAAGTTACTTATTAAATGACTGGGGATGAGCAGTTTGGATTCAGATCAGGATGCAGCACAACTGCCCCAATGTTTGCAGTGAGACCAGTATTTCAGAAGAAGCTAGAAATGAGGAAAGAGACCAACTGGGCATTCCTAGACTTGAGGAAGCATATGACAAGATCCCAAGAAAGTTGATTTGGGCAGTCCGGTGGTGGGTTAAAGTCCCAGGAACATTGGTAGAATTAGGGAAAGCTATGCACAAGGACCCAATAACTCAAATACAAACAGTGTTTGGCCTCCCAGAGGGGTTCCCAGTGGTGGTGGGTGTTTATCAGGGTTCAGCTGTGAGCCCACTGCTTTTCATACTAGTGATGTACTACACTAGCAAACAGAATAGAGGGGACAGATCATCAAACTTGCTATATGCAGACAATGTGGCATTACAGGCAGAATATAATCAAGAACTTCAACAAAGGATAAGGGAATGGACTGGAAACGTGGAGACACATGGCATGAATCTGAGTACAGATAAGAGAGTTGTGATGGTAGCAAATGGGGAAATCAGGAGAAGGTGAATTGATATAAATGAGAAAAAATAAAGCAGGTTAACAGCTTCAAGTATGTTTGAGGGGTGGTTGAGGAGAAGGGAATCCTGAATGAGGAGGTCAAAGCTAGAATTAGAGGGGCTGCAGCAGCCAACTGGTAAAGGGTGTCGGGTGTAGTATATGACAGAAGAATGCCAAAGAAGCTGAAAAGTAAGATGTACAAGACAGTGGTGCAACCAGTACTACTGTATAGTACAGAAACCCCAGCAGTAAAGCCAGAGCAGTTGAGGAAGCTAGAGGTGGTAGAGATGAAATGCCTGTGAAGGGTGGTAGGATGCACACTGTGGGACAGATGAAGAAATGAAGACATAAGAGCAGAAGCCAAAGCAGCTCCAATTGCAGAAAAGGTCAAAGAGAACAGATTCCAGTGGTTCAGGCACATGTGCAGAAATGCAGAAGACAATCTGGTGAAGAAGATTTGGGATAAATGCAAAGAAAGCAAGAAGAAATGAGGGTGTCCAGCAAAGAGGTTGATGGATTGTGTGTGAGAAGACCTGCAACAGTCAGGCATTAGTGTCTAAGAAGGCAGGAGATTGCAACTGAATAGAGAGATGGCAACAGCTGACACAACACTTTGACCCATATAGAAAATGGGAAGGGGGGAGGTTAATGATGATGATGAAGCCTAGCCTGCCTTATCTTTAAGGCTATGGAAAGGATTATTATGGAATTAAATAATGACATAGGCAACTGAGAAACTCTTGAACAAAACCAGCGTGGGTTTATCAAAGGCACATCCTGCCTTCTTAACCTGGTTGATTTCTTCAAGAAAGTTACAGAAGAATGGACGAGGGCAAATCATTTCAAACCACATGTCTAGGACTCACCAGAATGTTCAACACCATTCCACAATATGGTATCATGGAAAAACGCTCCCAGCTAAATATAAACTCACATGTAACTTGTTGGATAACAAATTAGTTATCAAGTAGTATCCACAAATTAAGGTGGGAGACTCTTTCTCTTCACTGTCACTAGCAGTGCACCCTAGATTTAAGCCCTTGGGCCAGTCCTATTTGCCATTTACTTCTCTGAGGTCAAGGCAAATGTTAAAGATTCATGGCTGACCAAGTCTGCTGATGACAGTAAACATGATGCCATCATAAGTTCCACAGGGGATACCAGGATCCTCCAAGAGGGCCTCTTTCAAATAAATGGATGGTGTCAAGACCACGAACTGAAACTGAATACCAAGAAATGTAGAATGGAATCCTTTGCCATACTTCCTTGTAAGTATCACATTGATATAACCCCCTGAAAATTGATCATGTAGTCAGGGATATGGGAACCTATGCTGACAATGAACTGTCCTTGGATCACCATGTATCCACTACCATCGCACGACTCATATCTAAAGATATGGAGTCCAGGTCCAAGGATGTAATTGTTCCACTGTACTCAGTTGTCATTAGGCCAATCACTGAATATAATGTCCCTTTCAGTTTGTATTTGTCCAAACATTTGTCACAACTAGAATGACCACGATACTTTCTCACTGAAAAAATCAAGGAAACACCTCAAAGCCTTATCTCTCTTCTCAATATCATACAGGCTACTAAGAGGTGATCTCTGTTTCATATACCACATCCTGTCAGATCTCTTACTCATTTGCATGTCCAATAGTAGTTTGAACACCCACTCAAAACATCTCAATGTCTTTTGCAACATTAATACAACTTGCTGGAAAGATAGGCATATGTCACAGAGAATATTGCTTCTATAGAACTGTCTTACACTCCACATAAACTGAAGTACTTTTCTTACTCTATGCAAACCTAATTTGGATGACTGCATGGGAAACCATAAAGTCACCCCAGGTTTAGCAGCCATGTTCCTCATGGACAGGGGAAATAAGTAAATGTCTCATCCCTCCAGGATATTCCTACACAAAATATAAGGACCAGAAAGATGGGAATATAAGATTTTAAAATACTTTTAAAGATCCCACAGATCCATAGCTTAGTAAGTACTTTTGAACCTATAAACCTATGCATGTTCATCATTTAGCAACATATAGGAAAGTATAGAAAACAGGAAAACAAGCATAAGTGGAAATTGCTAATGAAAAGGATGGAGGAGGGAAAAGTAGGGTAATTTTTGAGGGACAGGTGCCCATTTCATACATACCAAGAAGGTAAGCTGAGGAAAGAAGTAAAGAAAATTGAGGTTGTAAGAGGTTCAAAGTAGTTAGCAGGGGGACATACACAAACACATAAGGCAAACAAGACTGTCAAGGGAAGTGCTGAAACAATGAGGGAAGGGGAGCACAGTGGATTGGAGAAACAGACAAACAAAGGGAAGATGACAGTGAGGGCTGCACAACAAACAAGGAAGGTTATAGGCACAAAAAGGAAGGGAATGATCATGGGCGCCCACAGGCAGGTGCAAGGGGGTGCACTTGCAACCCCCCCTGGATTTTGACTTGCTTGCTGAGAGTCTGTCACATTAGCTTTTTAATTTAAAAAAATATATACTGTTTTTGTTTATATGGGAGTTCTTTAAGAACGTTCCAGTCACACACACCTGTTACGTCATGCACTATCGCACAAACAGTCTGGTATTCCTTTCCACCCGCACGCAAAATTTTAAATACAAGATGACGTTCTGCTGTGTGTGTATAAACGCAAGTAAAAGTTTCCTTTTCTTTCATCCTGGGCAGGATTTGAGTCATTTATTTTGCAGCAGATGGCGTCCATGCATTGCAGATTTATGCAGACTATAGAAATTGGTGTTAGGAGATCTGTAAGAGAAGTGGAATTCTGTGGGAGAGCCATAGTCACAATCTGCAGGCAAGTGTTAAACCCAACAGCGTTATGTTTCTTTGTGCTCATCATTAGTTCTGTTTTGAAACTTCCCTTGAGTTTCCATTTATTGATTTCTCTGTCGCTCATTGCATACCATTTCGGCACCCACGTATAACTCACACCAACCGATAAAACAAACTAGGAACCGCAAAAAAACAACAAATGTCTTCCAAAGCAGAGGACTTTTTGGTAACCATTAAAGTCCTCTGCTTTGGAAGAAGTCCGTTGTTTTTTTGTGTACCCACGTATAATTGTTTCATTGTGTATATAATTAGTTAATAAGTATTGCATTGCATTGCTTAAACTAATTAATTGATTAGGAATGTGGCTTCTGCATACTGCTGACATAACTTTGCTGCAATGTCCTGGATACTCTGTTCCAGGTTATTGGGACTTCTTTATAGATTGCATTGATCATTGGTTAATAATTGAATGTGGGTGTGTATTTATGATATATCTTTGTATATCAGTCTTTCTGCCCATACATATATCTTTGTGTAATGCAGGTGCAGCATTTTCCTTCCAGCCCTTCAATTCTTTAGTGCAGAATTTCACTATGGTATTTTTATGTTATCTCTCAATTACAGGCAACAATCAGTTTCACACAGAAATGCAATTATGCTGACAGAAAGAAACGAAAACTAGTTAGTGTCTCAGTTGCAGCTGTCCTTTCCTTGTCTTAACCCCCACTTTTATTTCATCAGCCCCGTGCTAAATTAAAGCCAGCTGTTTTTCTTAGTGCCATGATCTCTTTCACAAACATGTTGCTCTGACTTGTCACTGTTTATTACTTATTATTCATATTTACATTTATACTTTCATATCTTAGAGGGCTGCATGTTATTGAGGGTCATGGTGTGAAATATTGTGATGAAACACAGAAAATGCATTTCACTGTACATGTATAACACACTGTGCTAGCATTAATGCTAGTCGATCGATAGCAATTGTGAAGAGATATAATATTATCATGCATACATTATTTACAAAACCAAGAAACGTACAAACTATTGCATTACATAGTTGAAACCTCAGATAATGTTGAAGAAACTGCCACTGATATTTTATATGTACACTGTTCATTTTAACAGATATTCAGTGATATTTATAGCATTAATTTTTTTAAAGATTTCTGTAAATAACTCCAAAAATGTGAACTCAGAAAGGAATTTCATGCTCTCATGGGAAACCTCATGTTTGTCTAAACAAAAGTGTTCTGACTCTGCATATGTCTAGGTTGTAAAATATTCCAGCACAGGAAAAGTTGTTTGTAAAATTTTAGAAAAAAACAATACAAATCTCTGTTTAGGTGCATTATAACATAGTACAGTACTAATGTAAAGGCTGTGGATACACTGACTACTATCAATGTAAAGAAGACTTTTTGCTACTAATACTGCTGTCTGTAACTTTTTAATTGCATTTACTTCTTGCAAGATGTTTGCCTTAGTCTATTTTGTGTTTTTAACTTCATTTTTCAGAAAGTGGTCTGGAATGTAAAGATGTATGTAGGCTGCTAGAGGGAGACATTCAAGAGCTCAAAGATGTTAATAATTTAAATGTGATTCACAGTCACTGCAGACCTTCAGTCATAGCTCTCGTGTGTCCCCATATTGAAGAACATCTCTGATTTTGCCTCGTATTTTTTGCCCTGTCCTTCATAAAATGTTATATTTCCTAGTAACTCGTTAAGGGTTGTAATCATTAAATAATGCCAGACATTAAGAGTTTTCTACTTCTTAATCTTCAGAAAGTACATGCTGGTGCAAAACTGTTATTTTCACTTTCAAAGGGAATTAGAGTAACATTAAAAAAAAGTGTTCCTGATAGTGAGTCTTTGTCACTTCTTATTTTGGCTTTGTCTGTCATTCTTCAACAAAGAAGCTGAAAGCCACTCCTTTTGTGCACTTAGAAATAAATATACTATTTCCACAGGTGGCATGATCACCAGCATGTTATCATTCTTCAAGCAACCACCAGTTCTAAACCCAAAGAATCAGAACTAATGAAAAGTATTAACAAACACACAAATACCTACAAGCAACTCATACAAAATGCAGCTGCATTTATCTATGACTTCATGTATGCATTCTCTCAGTAACTTTATAGTCTCAGTGGCACAAATTGCAGTTTTGTATAAACCATTATTTCTAATATTGTTTTCTCTCAAAACTTATCAAAAGGAAAACAAGCCATGCTTTACAAAGAAATAAACCCAGAGGGTTTTTCTGCATTGTTGATCTCCCTCCTATGTTTCTAAACCTGTTTTCTAAGACAGTAACAAAGCCTATTAAAAGAGTTGTTAATTAAAGTTTCATGTTGAAAGTAGTACCCAAACAATGGAAGTAAATGCTCAGCGTTTTTCCATAAAACTGAAACTCTACAAAATATGCATACTTTTAGATTCATTACCATCCTGTGTCCTTCTGAAAATATACTAGGAAGGATAGAACTTAAGCAACTCTGAAACAACCTAATGCATAGATACAATCTGGTAATCAGCATGGCTTTCATCTGGAACATGGAGTTCAGAGCAGACTGGGCACTTAGTGTCGCACACACATTCAGAGATCACCTGGATACGCTGTAGTAGAGCCTATTTAATACCTTATTGTTCTTCTACTGCCTATCCCTACAATCATGCTCTGTGAGTCTAATGCCATGCATTTCTGAATTCTGCCACTGTCTATGACAATATTACATCCTCAGGAAGGTTGTTTCAATCAACTCTATTTTTTAATGAAAAAAATGTTCCTGTCTCCACTGAATCCTACCCTTTATGTCTTTAAATTCTGTATTCTTATTCCCATTTGAAATTTGCACAATCTTTTGAGATACTTAAATGCTTCTATTATACCCCCACTGACTTTCTTCAAAACTATATGTATTACGATCACTCAATACTTCTTTCCATGGCGTCTTGTAAATACCAGTCACGATTGCATTACTTATATTATATGCCCTTACAGAAATGAGCTTTACAAAAATGCAGACAATACTTTAGGTGGTGCTAACAAACTGTCTACAAGGAACAGTGTGCTTTTGCCTTAAGTGATGCACACAAGATGTCAACGGTGAAGGACGATACATCCATGTTTTAGATAGTGCTCAAAGGCTTTCAACAGCAAGGAGCAATATATTCTTCTTTTCAGTTGGTGTCACCTATTACTGTGCATATCAGTAACCCATCTGCTTTGTCACGTCATATGCTTGATTACCTATAAATCATCTGATAAGAGTAACCGATTCTTCCTTTGTTATTGCCGTTGCTTTCTTTCCAGTCATATTTCTCTTTTGCTTGTCAGATACAGTTTTATTTTACACAGATTCATGACACCTATTTTTTAGACCCTTCATCCAGTCTTGTGAAGTATCTTAACACAAATCCTTTTAGTCTAGCAATTTTCTAAGTTCATGAGAGCAATACTTATAATCTGTCCCTATTTATTTTAGGCTTTGTCCAGATTTCTTGCACTAAGAGGTTGAGGTGTGTGTGTGAGAGAGAGTGAAATGCAGAGTTAGCAGGTAGAATTTATTTTCAAGTGCGTTTTCAAGGAAATGTGAACTTCAAGGGAAGAGAAGTTTACTGCTGCTCACGCTAAGTTTGCTTAAAATGTGCAACTGTTTTGTTTAGCAAATGGTAACACTGTTGTGGTATAGAGTTTTAAAGCAGTGTTAGTAGCACAGCTCGTAGAAAACATGCATCTTGATGCAGAGAGCTGTAGGTTCTACTCCCACGGCATGTAGATTTGTATTTGAAGGGGGTGGGTGCTGCATTCTTGAGTATGTTTTCCTTTGGATGAGATGCCTAGTAACTATGAACCTGTTTTTCAGCTTGCCACCCATTCCCTATTGCAATTTACCTGCTTACCATTTCTTTTAATGTAACATAGGAAATTTATTCTTCAAGAGCAACAGGCACTGAATTTGTAAATGAAACACTGAAATATAAAGTTGTTTTCTAGCAACAACCTCTTCATTGGTTTCAGATCTCTTTAATGTGGAATTATTCAGATGACTTTTACTTCTGCAGAGATTCTGCATATTGATTGATATTGATGGATTGCATTACAGAAGTTTGAGTGGCTCTTTACGGTTGAAATGTTCTGAATGGGGTAGTTTGTCATTATTGGTTCATATGATTTGTTTCATTGCTTAAAGGAAAAATGTTTAGAACTATAAATTTAAAACACACTCTAACAAGTGGAGCTGTATTATACAAGGGATATAATTCAATTATTATATAGTATAATTAATACAATCAGGAAGGTGAATCAAAGAATTTTTGCATGGTTCTAAAAATGTGTGCAAGGAGCCTATGATTTGAAAACAGCCCAAAAGTAAACTTGCCCTGCCACTGGCCAGATGCATTTTCTTTGAATGTGGGTTTCATTGCTGTTTCAATGAATGTGGGTTTCAAAGGTAGAGAAGTTTTAATGCTAAGTCTGTTTTCATTGTAAGACTATTGCTTTGTTTAGGTTTAGTAAATGCCTATCTGTGTTTGTGCTATAACATTTGAAATAAAAGTTGTAAATTAAATCCAAATATCTGTAATCATTGTAGAAGTAAAGCATAAAACAGTATGCACACTGAAAGATTTGAACAGTGTCTATGGCAAATGGGAAGAAATAGCCAAGTAATTGAACATTGGAATGGCTGTGTGGGTGGGGCTGCGTGGGTGGGGGGAGCTGTGTGGGCGGGGCTCTAGGTTTCCACCCCCCCCCTGGAAAAATCCTGCGGGCTCCCTTGGGAATGATGGGATAGGAAGTAGGGTATGGATGACAGGAATACACGCCCTCACCACCCTCACCACTGGATCCAGGTTGTGATGGAATGGCTAGTGGAAGGCAGGGATGCAAAGTTATGAGATGCAGAAGGAGATTCTCTAGGTGACAATGTAAGCATCAAGACTCTGGACCATAATCTCTACCACCACCACCATGGCCAGCTGCTTCTAAGTGACATACTGCTTATCTCTGCTGGCAGAAGCACCAGTGGGAACAAAAGCTCATCCAACGGGTGAAGCACCACTAGCCATGTGGAGGGCTATAAGGCCTATCAGAGTCTACTGATGCTGTTTCTGTGGAGGTGGCCCTGGTAATCTGGGCTGCAGATTTTGTCGATGGTGTAGGATGTTGGGGGCTGGTAGTCTTAGAAATAGCCACAAGGACTGCTCTGGAGAAAAACAACATAACACAAAAATTACTTAAGAGAAAGGATAGTGACAAGATGGTAGGGAAGAGAAATGCAAACACGCAATGAAATGCTGTACCACAGAAATATTACAGTCTTTATATCAATAACACCTGCAGTAGACACATGAAAAAACATCAGTGGAACTAGCAGGTGTGTACTACATATAACAGAAAAATGTAAGCTATGTATGACCATTATAAAGTGTATCATGTGCACATCCAGTTCTTACTAAATGCACTTTCTGTGACATTCTTACTTGGTGGTACGAAGAAATACAGTGATGGCACTGTATGGAAAACCTGTACTCATATATTCCCCTATGCACTACAGATGCATACAGGACTAGGTATGCATATTATGTACTTATGTAGGTATCTGAGTCTGAAGAGGTTATTTCACTATGCCATTCTTCACTTAGCATTGGGTATCCATGTGTAAAATTGGCTAACTATGTGAAATTGCTCAGTGTAACAGACACATTAAAACAACTGCTGAGGAATCATGTACATCAGCTGGAGTTAACAGCTGCACAGTCAGACTCTGCCCTGGATAACAGTTTAATCCAAAAGACAATACACTCATATAATACCCCCGCCCATTTTGAACTGTAGGCACTATAATATAAAAGGGATACAGCACCTGCAGTGAGAATAGAACCTACATACATCTGCACCTGCATCACAAAAGGTAGTTGCCTTACATTTGCCCATTTTGACAGCACAACTACAGTCAAACACCCAGCCATGATCGAACACATATATACAAACGGTACTGCAGTGGCCTAAGTGAGTGCAACTGCAAGACAGGCTTTGCACACTGAACTAAAGGTAGTAAAATACCCATCCCAGTGAAGAAGACTAACAAAAGTACACTGAATGACTTTTTACAATGATTGCACTGATTAAGATATTAGTATATCCATACCTCTAAACTCATTTTCACAAGAGTTCTGGACAAAGGCATAAATAATATTCAAAGTTCCAAAATCTTAAGTATTACTCTAATTTACCTAAAAAGTAAATAGAAACACAGATTGTACATCACTGTGCATTTTCAGCAAGAAGAAATATGAAACTCTAAAATTGTTATGAGGGCAGGACAAAAATAGGAGGCAAAATTCGACAGTCTGCAATGTCTGGGATAGTAGAGAAGTATAAGGATTCTTAACCATGTACTGTGGAAAAGGTGTTTTCATCCCTGCATACAGGAAAGCACTCCAACCTCCTCCTATACAGCTGGGCATTGTCTGCAATGGCCTCCACTGCTGTGGATCAAACATGGAGATAAATAAGTACTGCGTACCACACAATGCTATGAGAGGAGTCCAACATAAAAATACAATACAATACTTCAGAACATATCAGAAGCTGCCCCTGTGACATCAGCCTATCATCCGCAAAAGAGCTCTGCATGTTAGCTTGTGAGGTCACTATAGTGATACCTATTCTACTTGCCCTCTTGTGGGATGGCAGTATCATCAATAACTATCCTGGTGAGACAGTGCCAGGCATTCAACTTACTATAGGGACCCTCATAGATGTCCCCTAGCAAATGGTCATGGTAGACTTAATGGAGAAGATTCAGGAATATTTTTGCCTCCTGTGTGCAGCCCTGAAACTAGCACTGCCCACATAAACCATGGAGCAAGACTAGGTCATAGCAGAGAAGTATGCCTGGGACCTTGCAGCCACTCCTATTTTCAGTGGCAAGGGTCATTGTGCAATATTGTGGCAAGATTCAACATGGATGATGTCATTCTGTGCAGTTTCTAGATGGTACTGGAAGGTGTGAAATGACAGTCATAGTTTTGCTGTTCAGCATGGACTGCAACCATTACTGTGACCATTATAGAGGTAATGTTCCGTAGTGTCTCTATTCCAAACAGGCAAGAGCAAGGAAGTACATAGAACTACATGATCACAGCTGGGCATGTGCGCTGAGCTCCACAAGAGTTCAGGCATGTGCACAAGGCTGAGTAGACCTTTATACAATATTGTGGCCCTAGGAATGATGTGGAGAATGAGCAATTCAGAGGTTCTCATTTACATAATCATTATGCTCAGGTCACACACACACACACACACACACACACACACACACACACACACACACACACACACACACTCACTCACCACACATGAATGCCATGTTAGTGCAGACACTTGCAGTCAAAGAAGTGTGTCACCTGCATGGTCCAGGCATCAATGTGTACTATGTGACCTCTTGGAGTGTATGCCCTGTATGCCTGATATTAAACTGTCTTATTTTTTTCTTTCATCCTTCTTACATTTTGCTTTTTGTTTTGTTTTCTTTTGAGTATTTTAATCATATGATTTTAAATAAGTGCGCATTTTTCATTTAGTTACTGACAAATCATTGTGTGATGTAATACAAGACAAGTCGTTTTTAAATGTTTTTCATTTCCTATAACATAATTTTTCTTTTTAATTGATATTTGGGTGATTTTGAAGAAGTCATGAGTAATTTGCATTTGTTGTGATTAAGTGCTGGTAAAAATAAAAGTCTAAAGCACTTAATTAACTTTTGTTGTTTTTGTAGTAAACTTTTGGGCAGTTGCCATATGGGGAGATGCATTTTTGTGTTTTGTTTTTTGCCTTAAGTGTTTTTGAATGTCCTTGACATCCACCTTTGGCTTTGTGGTTTGTGAATATAAGATATTTGGCTTTAAGACAGGCAGATATGAAATCCAGCAAACCAAGTGCCATGGTTCTTGCATCTTATTTATCCTCTATCTCATTTCAAAGTGTTTCTGATGACATTAACAGCTTTTTGAGGAACCTGCAGAGGTTTGTGGTTTTCTGGGGCAACAATTATGTCAAAGGGAAGGATATTATGACTGTATTTACTATACTCAATGATCATTTTTATTTGAGAAAGACAACTCAGCAGGAAGGCTGACTGTTCCATTTACATATATTACTTTGTTAAGAAATTTGATAAGAAGTTTCATATGCCCAAATCTTAAGTGTTAGACAATTTGTACATTGCAAAGTGCATTAACCACAGACAGGTCTCTATAGGGCTACACTTTAATACATTTCTGAATGATTTACAAGAGGATAGTGGGCTGTATAAAGGTCAAAACCTCCTACATGTACACAAACCCTTACACCCACCTGGCCAACTATCACTATCCCACACCATAGCCAAACTGTAGCACTCCCTACCCTCCACTACGTAACATACCTAACCATAATAACTTCAAATCCATGCTTTTCTCCCATCTGTCCTCCAAATGGGAATATCCTTCACATGCTCCCACCTAAAACACCCCCACCACTAACACCTCACCTATATCAACTTTTCTTTTCCAAAACTAACAGATTCCATACGTTTTTCTCTGTATATCTTTCTTAAAAATTATTTACATGCAAGCCTCTGACTTATCTTACACATACTCTCAAACTGACATCCTCTTAAATGTAATGCAGTATATATATTATTGTAAAACTGTGATTTCTGTACAAATTGTGATATGTAACTCATCTTGTCTGTTGTAATGTGGTGACTTTCTATATTTTATAATGTTATAAACGTCTGTATTTTATACTATGTACTGGAGCTTTTCTCCTCGGGTCTCCACTGAAAAAGGGCCACAAGCCCAGCTGGACTAACCCGGCTAACAAACAATAAATAAATAAATTTATGTATTCATTGTGATAATACTAAGCATGAGCCCATGTTGTTTTAACTAAACATAAGGAAATTGCTATAAATTCACTGAGGCAGACATTGAAGAATTTAACAATGATGCTGTTAATGGCAGTTTTACATAATTTCTAGTTATGATAATGTTTTTATTTAATTGAATAGACAAGAAGTGGCTATTATGGACAGGAAGTATATGAAAATAATGAGGGTTCATAAAGATTATGAAGAAAATCGGGCATCTAAAATACTAGGTATTAAGACTCTGATCACTCAAGAAACACAAATCAATGCTGTTGAAGAAACATTGACCAATCAAAATCAACAGGGAGATGTTTTTATAGGGTAAGAAAGCAACCAGACTTTAAAAGTGAGATCTCCATGACCAGCAGGATTATCTGAAAGGTTCTCAAACAAAACTGAGCATAGGATCAGACCCATCAACAACAGCTCAGAGCTTACCAGATCTGAGAACTTACATACAAGTAATGAGAAAGAAATATTCTGAGAGGGGCAGCAAAATCAATGCAGAGGTGTACAGACCTGAAAAGGAATGAGATAAGACAAAAAACACAGAATAGGAAGGGGATGAAGATTTTGAATAGAAATACTTATTTTAATGTATTTACCTTGTGTTCTGTCCTTCTTAGTAATGAACATTTAAGATTGTTAAAATACTTTTTTTTTCATGTGTCCCAGCTAAAAGGTCAAACTTACTACCAACTTTTATTGATTTTAGCTGCACATTGGAAAACTGAATTTTATGTAACTTTTAAATGATAGTAACACTGGTACATTTCTGCAGTCAAAAATTGTTAAAAACACAGCACCTGGAATCCTACTTTAACACAATGTTTGGCAGTATTTGAGAAAGCTTCTGAGATGGAGTTTAGATTATTGTTAAAGAGGAGCACAGACATTATACTCTCAATAAAAATCAATGCAAAATTGTTGCTGAGATCAGAAGTAATAGGACTGCAAGATACAATAATGCTAATAAAGAATTGGACTGGTGTAAAATGATGTATCAGCAAACAATGAACTTGTTTCTTTACTTAAAGACATTGTATTTTATAAACAGATCACTTTGAGGGAAATTGCTGCAGGTTATATTAGGTTGGATATGGACTTCTTAGAACTGTTTCATGGTTCATGGTTGGAGTCTGATACATATACCTTTTTGAACATGGATCATTAAAAATGAGGTCCTATTCAGGATATCTAAAAAGTTCTTAAGAATAAATAGGATTCACCTTTTAGACTAGTTTTATTCAGCCCCGGGATCTAAGACTTAACCTCTCACTCTATTTCTTGATTAAGGAAATGGACATGCCTGCTTTGGGAAAAGTTTTTTTTATGTTAACAACATATATAAAGTCATTGCATACAGAGAATACACAAAATTTTATTTCAGATATTGCTGAATTTAGCAATCATAAGATAAAAAGCTATTGTACTGTATTAGAATCAGTGCTGAATACGCTGCTTAGTAATCAATAATATGGAGGCTACAAATAATCAAGAAAGAAAGTAACTGAATGAAAGCAATTGCAAAACTATGATCCAGTGCATAACCTATCAAACATAATAAACAACTGACTGCTAACATAAATGAAATACAGATACTGAAATATAAACCTGGTGAACATGTATCTGACAAGTCAGCAAAGCCACAGAGAGGAGAAATAAAACAATTGCAATATGATCTTGTAGAACTTCATGCCACCATATAATAACATTAGCAACTATTGCAGATTCTCTTGAAACTTCAGAAACGATGACATGCACAACAGTCTCTGACAAACACAAATATGTACACACATCTTAATGCAACTTCCTAAATACCAGTGACAGGACAATCGTGCAGCAATCACACACAAAGACTTTCTCGATCAGTCAACATTTTAAACTTGTACACTGTCAGTTATCAATCTTGATATATATATTGCCATAAAAGTTATACTGAGTGTCCTCTTCATCAATGTTCAAAACAGCAATTAACCGCATCACCATTACAAAAGTACCCTGATACTGCCCCAAGTCTGACACATGAATGTGCAGGGTCCACCTCTAACCTCTTGGCTATTTGTTCCAGTTTCCTGGACAAACAGCTACTGCCTCCTTAAAGGCAACCCTTTTCCTCATCATCTCTATAACTTCCTTTACAGATAAATGCCACAGATTGCAAGTAGATTTGCATCTATATAACTTTTCACCACAACATAATATCATTAGGTATCTACGGCATGTATCTGCTAAAGTCATAGGGCATTACAGATCAACATCATCCATCTACATTTTGCACCACGTACAGTAAATGCAGCTCCGTAAGACTAGCATCCCCTTACAAATATGTCATGTTCTTGCGCAAATAATTGTATCGCTTGCAGTACTGCAGCTAAAGGGTACAGAGCAGGTACAAACCAAAGGTTTTATTTTACATGAAGTTTTAATTTCCAGCTTTACAGGCTGTTTCATTTACATACACTGTAATCAAAAGTGGACCAAACACTAGGCTTTCTAATATACCAATTCTTACTTCAAGATGGGAAGAAACAGTGATAATCCACCTCTTGTTTTGGTTTCAGTTATTTAAGTAGAAAGACAAATGCATTGTCACTTTTAGCAAATAAATCATTTCCAAGATGGATAAATGTTTTGAGTCTTATGTGGCATCAGAAGCTTTAGGTAGATCCAGAAAGACTGAGACAACATATTGATATATCTCAAGGTCTTTAGCATGCATCAAGAAGATCTAGGAGGGAGGTGTCACTGCTGTGATTTAACAAAAACATAATTTGTGTTGAAAGAAGATTGGAATTTAGGAGGTACTCTAAACATTTTGTGTGTGCTTATGTTTTCTAGAATTTTAGAAAGGCCATAATAATGAAATGACACAAAAGTTGTGTAGCAAGACTTACTGACCACAGTTGTGTAGTGGAACAGTTAATGACCATTTCTAGCTGACTGGTATTTTCCTTCTTGATGGATTTTCTGAAAAGTATGGTAATCAGGTAGGTAGTAGAAGATGCTCTGAATTTTAAGAACTATACAGGGAGTCTGTTTAATACAACAGATCTGTTAAGTTATTTGAGGAAAATAATAGCAACGGTGGCTTGAAAAATAAATGGGTGATGGCAAGAGTATGCATCTGCCTTGTCTTTATTAGAAGAAACACTAGATGCAAGTTTCATAATGTAGACATGAAAGTGGGTAACAAATCCTTCTACTGTGGAGGCATTATCTAGCCGGGGAAAGGTCAGGTAAAAGTTAGTTTTACAATATTTTTGGTCATGTATGGTCTTGCTTAACTATTATCATTTTATTTCAGTTGTGAGTCAGGGCAAAGAACTGCTACATAAACTTTTTCTCTAAGAGATGGAAACTTATTTAGTGAAACTAAGAACACTGAATTGAAATAAACAGCAGCATCATTCAAGGGAGAGTGAGTACAAGAGTCCATTTGGTGTTTTTTAGAATTTTAAAATTAACATTACAATTTTGCATATTTGTAGTATATACATTTTTTTCCATCCTGTATACCTTGACAAGATTCCAGATGGCAAATGTCACTGCATGACTACTTCTGGTATCCGACTAGACAACAGGATGATCTGTATTTTTAGGAGAAGGGTCCAGGATCCAGTCTAATGACTAATTTGTAATTGTTTTTTAAATCTGTATGGCTTGTAGCAGTAATGATATGAGTAAAACATACTGTCATATAGAGAAAATGAGTAACACCATCAGTGAAAAGCTTCCGATGTTTGTAGAAATTTCCCTGTATAATCAGTTAAGGGTTGTTGTGGGAATGGGACCACTATAATATCTTCTCTGGTGTGTTTACATTCTTACCTGGTCGTATTTATGTACAAACAATAGTGAGGTGTTTAGCTTTGTTAATTTTGACATTGATGATCATGAACACATGGTTGATAGATCTAGGTAATGGCTTTCTTTGAGGTAGTGATTATGATGTTTTTATATGAAGTGGCAATTTCTTTACCTTGATGTAGGATATCTTTCAAAAGCATGGTATACAGTGGAGGCATAATACTGTTGTAGACATCAAATTCTTTAACTACATCTTACAAACTTCAGGTATGCCAATTGATACAGGTCAGTCCAACTCTATGTCTGATAGATATTGTTATATACACATGCTGAATTGATGTGTACTATTTTTAAATATTCAGAGTTAGCCCATAATTTCTGTGCTAGGTCTATTGTTGAACTGTACGTATTAGCAACAGGATTTTGGTTGACATCACCAGCTGTAAGAAATGAGACAGGACAAGGGGTATACTGACTAAAGTAAATATATTTAATTTGTATATCAAATTTTTAAATAGCAGAACCTATTTTATTTTTCAAGAAAGTCAGCAACTTGGCAAAAGCATAGCAGAGTGAGTGGATTGTTGAATGCCAGACTAGATTTTCTTAATTGAATAAGTGATTCACTTGAGCAAGGGTCTATAAAATTAGACCAATGTTTGATAGTAGATATGGATATGGAAATTTTGCTTATGTAGTATTCTGTTTTAATAGCATTTATTTCCAGGGCACATTGAGTTAATGTGGATGGGGGGTTAGCAGAATGGGGCTAGGCATTACATGACTGAACAACATTGTTCAGATCTGATTGTGCATATCTGCTGGGCTTTCACTATTAAGCAATTACAGGATAGTAATATTGTCAGTGATTATTATTACTTTTTGTTGTAACTGCCCAAGTAGAAAGTGAAAGGGTTCTTTGGATTGGTTTACCCACCTGTTTAACAAACAAGTAAGTAGGTATGCCTACTATGATTTCACCCTTACATCAGGGCATTCCCCTCATTCAAAAATGTTATCAGCATACAATCTAATTAGGCTTTTCATTTTTAGGGGTTGTAGGCTATTGTGTGGAAAGATCATGAGAGCTGTAGGAGTTTCGTGGCTATTTTAGTCTATAGGCGGTGTATACCTTGCCAATACCCACTCTCAGGCTCTACTAGAGAAGCCAGTTAGTCCCGGGGTAAATTTGAGAGAACCAGTCCAGTTATCCAGGTTTAGTCTGAATGAAGAAATTGAATCCCATTGTTTAATCAGCTGAAGAAGTTTATTCCAGAAAAAGTGAATGCAATGGGTGATGAATCTATTTCTCCATCTTGTTCTGTTTATTTGCCAATGAAGATATACATCTGGTTCTAGTGATAGCTGTGCTGTTTGACGTGTTGAAATATAGGAGATCAAGAACCATCAGGTTTCTAGTGGTGTGATAAGCTTGACAGAGATCACTTCTCAGGAGTCTACTAAAACAGAATACAGGGACAGGGCTTCCAGTCTCTCCTGCTAAATATGATTTATAAGCCCAGAGATCCTTTAAATTAGGAGTCTCTGTTTTTTTTTTTTTTTTTGTTTGTTTTTTTTGTTTTTTTTTTAGTTTGTTGATATGTCAAGTGGGGTACATCCTAAAAGGAGCACTGTGCTCTATAATGGGTCTGATCAGTGCTGCACAGGGAGGACCATGGTGGAATAACATCATCTTTGGATCTAGGCAAAATAGCTTTGGCTATTAGTTGTGGTAAGAAGAAGGATTTCTTGAATACAGCTGTCACATTCTCAGGTTCTTGACTACCTTTTTGTTTTGTAAGGGAGTGTTAGTTATACCTTGTGTTATGCGTAATACTCTGTGGTGTGGGAGAGGACAAAGTATAGACCCTGTGGGACTCCACTGATTACCTTAGTACTATTCGAAGAGGCACATGCCACATGAACTATGCAGGTTCTGTCTTTCAGCCAGCTGACAAGCCATCTTACTATATAAGGATCTATCTTAAAGGCATATTGTTTCCTTAAAATTCCAACATGAGGTATGGTATTGAGTGCTTTGGTCAGATTGAGATAAACTGTATGAGCAGCATGACCACTCTCAGCAGTTTGCATGACCCTCTCAAAGAAGTTAACGAAATTTAACAGGAATGATCTCTCCTTGATGAAGCCAAATTGTGTATCAAGTTTAAAGAGATTCTTGATATCATAATTAATGAGACTAGATAGGATATGCTCCATAGCGTTACAGATCAGACTTGTAAGGCTGATTTGTCTGTAATTTCCAGGATATGTGAAAGAGTCAGTCTTATGGAGCAGCATCATCACAGCACGGAGCCAGAATTCTGGAGTGCAGCACACGGCTAGGCTTAGGTTAAATAATTTAAGAGGTTTTGTGTGCTGTTTATTAAGCATCCAGGTATATTGTCAGGACCTATGGAGGAAGGGTTTTGATCTCTAATAACATCTTAAGAATATGTTTCTCAGTGATGATAGGGGATAAGGGGATACTGGGATGAGTAATATTTGAATAAGGGTTTTGGGGAGCGGGTGAAGCTTGCAGTGAACTTGTTTGCTAGTATATTTGTGATGTCATTTTGGTTGGAATGGGGTCCCATTAGGTAAAAGGTCAAAGCAATGTTAAGTGTAATTTTGCTAAAGAAGGACTTGTAATTAACCTTCACTTCAGAAATGGATCTCCATTCTTGGGTTGCTTTACTGTCCTTTTTAACCTTCACTTCAGAAACGGATCTCCATTCTTGGGTTGCTTTACTGTCTTTGTAGTACTTTTCAGTTTCTTGGTGATATTTCAAACTATCCTCATTTTGATGTGTTTTAGCACTTACTGTAGTTTAAGGAGTGTGTTTCTTTTGTTATAAAGTTTATGTATGTATTTGGACTACCAAAGGAGGTTGTTTTTAAATTTTCCATTGCATTTGGCTTTAGTTGGAAGTGTTAGATCTATTAATTTGTCTAAGTGGGAGTAACACTGCTTACTGAAGTTAGCTGCTGTGTAGAGCTCAACAGTGGTGATGTCATGGGTAAATGCAGTGATTTAATCATATAATGGTATACGTTTCACCCTTCTGAAATCCTTACATATATAGACTTTGGTTACAGGGGGGTATGGTGGTTCTGACAGTAGTACATTCATTTAATGAATTACATCATACTTCATGCAAGTTGTTCATATAATGCATTCCTGAAATATATGAAGCATTCTATAAAAAACAAAATTCACTAAATGAATGTGCCACTTTTACAGTACTCAGTAAATATAGTAATGCTTGTTAGTGTTATCTTTCTTACCTCCTGTGAACCCAGATATTTAGAAGCAAGTAAAGTTGCATACTGCCAAAATTCCAGTTAATGAAATCCTTGCTTTTTTGTTAGTTACATCAGTGACTTCACATGGCTTCATGTCAGGCCAACAGACATGAGAACATCCACTGCTTACATGATCTTCTAACAGAAAACTGATTCCAACAGTGTACTTTTAAGAAAGATTTTTAATCCATCCATCCACAACCCCTTTTTCCCATTTTTGTACAAGGGGTCAAATTGTCACGTCAACAATGACAATCAACTAGAGCCAAGGTTTACACCACTGGGTCATTAGACCTGCCACAGTAGTTCTTCCGCACCACACACCTGCACACACAATCACACTTATGGCCAGTTTAGAGTGTCCAATCCATCTACAGCATTTCTTTGTATCATGGGAGGAAAACAGAGTACCCGGAGGAAGCCCATATAAACACAAGAAAGACATGCAGACTTGCACATAAGGCACCCCAGCCAAGAATCAAACCGGGGAACGTCTTGCTGTAAGGCAACAATGCTAGCCACCATGCCACCTTTTTTTTTTTTTTGCAGATTCATGTTTGATTTTTCATTGTTGTTGCTAAAACTTTTTTGACATTTATAGACAGCTATCTGATATGCGACGGTAATTTGTAGTTTATTTCCATTCAATCATTCTGCAAGTGTAAGATAATGAGATCACATGATTCAAATGTCAGAATGGACTCAGTGGCTAAGGTGGACTTGGAATTCACTAATAATATACATGCTTACTGTCAACAATTATACTCCATGCAGCCAGATTAATAAATATGGTCTAGGCATCTCACTCGTGAACATAATTATGAGTCATGTGGTACTGCAGGAAATGTAGAGCAATACTGGGCATGGTCATTCTGATGTAATTTCCCAGAATGCACCCAATACTACCACAGGTGAACCCCTAGCCCAGCAAGGGAACACAAACCTTAGTAGCATGTGTGTTCAGACAATGAATGTGGACAGTTGGAGATCTCAGAATAATGCAGCACACCACATGAACACACACACACACACACACACACACACACACACACACACTAGTCACTAGTCCATGCATGAGTGTCTCCAGCAGCAGTGTGCTTTGTAGATGCATGAATGCATGGAGCAGTCTGTAAGTGTACACCATTGTGTGATCTCTGTTACATGGAATGAACTGTGCAGTCCATGAAGGTTTGACACTGCATGTAGCTCATTACCCATTACTGAGTACAGGCTGCATTTGTATCTCATTATAAACTTATCCTCCATCACTGTTTTCACTGTCTGGCTACATTTCAAAAACCGACTGATCATTCTTGTAGGAGGGTCAGCCCTCCCCCACTTATTTATCAAAGCAAATGTAGAATATCAATGGTCCAGCAACAGTGGAAATAGGTTATAAGATTGCTGTTTTGTATCTTTGAATCTGTTTCCACTAGGTCTGTGAGCATATAATGTATAGAGCTGTATACACTTATATCTGTGCATCAGCTGTACATCTCTGCCTGGGTTTGTTTTTATGGAGCTATGTGTTTTTGGGGACTACCTTAGAGCTTGGGTATCTGCATGTTGACACCAGCAGCTGTTCTGCACCTTCCTGTGGGGGGGGTATATTGAGCATTAGTAAGTAGCTACCACTAACCTCCACTGTTGGGTTAAGAGAATCCTTAATAAGCAGTATAGTTGTCTCAGAATTACTCGAGCAGTGCTGTTCATGCAGACTACCTTACCTACATATGCTCTGCAGGGTCTATATTCAGTCACTGAATGAAAAATCCATCGAACCTCTGTTCATCAAACTTAAAACATCGAATGTTAATGTCAGCAAACATTCAATCATCAAATATTTTACTCAGGAAATGGAGTTGGTTGGCCAGCATTAGGAAATTTGCCCTTTTCCCTACTGCAGTGTGATCTTGGGGTTGGTATATACAAGTGGGGGGCTGCGCCCCCCCCCCACACACTGGGAAGTGTGGAGGGTGTAGCCCCTCACCTGGGTGGGTTTGATATACTGCAATGTGTGTATGAATGTTGGTCCACTGCTTCTTTTCTCTGGGTAAAATATTTGATGCTAGAACATTCACTGAAGTGAACGTTCAATGTTTTAAGTTCGATGAACAGAGATTCGATGGGTTTCTCATTCGATGACTGAACATAGACCCATGCTCTGCATACTATAGGTGCATGTGGTATATGGTATCACATGCCGACAACAGCAGTGGTGCTCTGCTTTTCTGAATTATGTTCTGTCTTTTTCTCTACATTTTCTGGTGTACCAAACTAGCATATCTATGAATCCTACGTCATTTTCCTTCTCTAAAGTTAAAAGCTGGAGACAGAAGGGTGCATCTCACAGACAGAAAACATTCTAATATAGCCAGCCCATTGGCATAGACACAGGGTGCCTGCCAGTGCTGCTAGCAATCCAAGATCAAGTAGCTGTTTTGGCATTATAGAGCTGGCTAAAAGAGGGATAAATGAGTATCCAACGCCTGCTGGTATTCCTAAAGGGAGGTTAAGGGAAAATCCTGTTTTGGTGTGACTCCTATTAGAGGCTGGACTTTAAGCTCCAGGAGCACATACATTCAGGAGCAGTGCCTATCAGGGTTGCATAGGAGTAAGCATGCCTCTAACCACCCTGTTTGGCTCCAGACATGCTACACATTTGCAATGAGTATATGTGATGATTTAAGGGCCTAAAATATAGCAAGTATCCTTTCAAGACTCAGACTTCATGTTGAGGTACTTATGATATAGTAAGTCCAAGGCAAGAGTCAGTATAACAAAATGAAAATTGAATGCGTAATGCTATTTATTAACAATATGAAACATAGCATGCATACCATCATACGGTCACTGGATCTATCCTTCTCAAAAGGAGATCAACACTGATATTTTTCATATTCCATTACCTCTCAGAATGTTCTTGTTCTCATCTTTATTATTGTGACACAAATTACCTATAATCCAATGCCTCTTGCTGAGCTGTGGGAATCTGTAGTATATTATCTCTGCATTCCTATATCCTCTCTTGAGTAGTATTTGCATGACTAATGATGATTTTGTGAAGAAGAACCCTGTGAAGACAGCACATTAGCAGCATTTAAAGGACAACCACGGGATTCTATAAAATGCTCAACTTCTCTGTCCTTTTTCTCCCTATTTCCAGCCCCTGCTATGAATAAACAAGAATACAGCATTTAAAATATTTTAAATCGACTGTTTCTCTCCACTAGAACAGTACCTCACTGTACTATGGTGGTTTCACTTTCAAAAAACTTTTATCCTGCCCCGGAAAAGCTTGCTGCAGTCCCCAATTCATTGATATCATCAAGGCCAATGAATACAGGTAGTTTTCTGGACAATTCCCACCCCAAACTGATATCACCACGACTGTCCTAATAACCCACCCATGCTGTGATGTTACAGCTCCCTGGTCCTGGCCCTACCCATATAGAAAGTAAAGGCTAGAACAAGGAAACAGTACATGAGTCAAGTCTCCTGCTGTGAGCTGTCAATCACAGCAGGCAACAGCTCAAATTACCCTTTGCTCTTTGACAGCTAGGGAAGGTATGTGTGAAATGGGATGGGAGATGAGTCGAAGTAGTACAATTCAGGCTTCACAAAAGACTGCAATTTAGCCATTCTAAAAAGAAGCAGAAGTAAAAAGAACTTTGAAAGTCTGTTCTGTGGCATTTGCACTGTGTGTGTTTTAAGTGATCACTGAACAGCATGAAATGTTACTTAAACCTAACTAACTGAAAGACAGCAGTGTATGCATGTAAAATAAATGCTGTGACAGGAGCTTTAGGAAGAAAGAGACCTGTGCAATGTAATTTTTTACAGACAAGCACTGCATTGCGGGATACCTAGAGGCAGACTAAACAATCAGGATCACTTCAACATGCTAGACCCCATGTGGTCAGACTCAGAAATTATGTATAAAAATATTTAAAAACCTGTAACTAGTCCCAGAATGGTGTTATGATGTAGGAAACACCAAACCATGATGAAATCAACATGTTTTTGAATCTGTGGGTGTGGTTCTCCTTTAAGATGTTTTACAATTTATTTATTCATTTCTTCTTCTTAAGAAGTTATTATTAAGCCTTGTATGAGCAATTGCCTTTCTGTGGATTCTCACACTCTATCTAATTACCACTTGAATTAACTTTTCTTTTTTTTTTTTTTTTTTTTTTTTTTTTACCTTTAGGATGCTTCAGGTAAAAGCTACCAAATATCAGGGATGGAGACAATGTATGTGCCAATGAATGTTGACCATATATGCATCTATTTCCATGCATTGCTGAGTTCATAAAAAGAGAGTGAAGGTGGCATTTAGGGAAAGATAATTTAATGTAAGTGTACTCCTCGATGGAGACACATATGTGCTTAGACCTGTGGCTGTAGAGGATTGAGTAAATTATGAAGTAGTCTGTTGACCCTGGCAGCATACACTTGTCACTGTCATGATGTTTAATCCTATTAATAAGTTTCATAACCGGCTAGAAACATCCACCATTTCTCAGTTAGTGTCCACTTTTGAAAACTAAATTTGGGGGAATATCTTCACAGGTCTAATGTTACAGCCTATATGTCTTATATGCTGAAATAAATTATACAGGTTTACTAATACAGTATTAGAAATGTCAAATCATTTAAGCATTTAAGATAGAATTCAAACAAGAGTACAGTTCTACAGTCCTTGAAGGAAAGTTAAATATGTGATAGTTATTTCCTTCATCATTTGAAGATTTACAATATAAAGTGATATCTCATGCCACTATGCTCCACTGTGATTTTCAATGAAGTGCGTTTTACTTCATCTGATAAAATCTTACTCCAAAAGTAGCGACCATTATAGATCCAGTTCAACAAAGAAACATTTAACTGTAGAGTCTGTATAGTGATTACCTGCAGACACAAAAAATACCCCAAAAGGGTTTTACAATAAAAACATGTAATTTAAGTTTATAATTTTAAATGAATGCACACAGATTGTAGAAAATACTACAGGCAATTTTATCATTCTGAATTTAATCAGTGAGTAAATAAAATATGCTTCAGGCTAAGAAATAATAGTTTATGCCTTTGTAAAGTGCCTTTGTAAAGTGATAGCTGGTTATTAAAAATGCTTGGGGCTTTTCCCTTCATTTGGTTTTAAACAGATGCACAGGAGACATTTATCTTAGATTTAATGCTGTCTCTGAACCTGTCTAGTATTTCTGTCTTGTAACATAATGCAATAATGCAGGATATCAAACAGAATATCATGTGTTTTGTAGTGGAAAAAGACACAGTGGTACTTTTATATGATAATAAGTATTACATTGGTGTTCTTTTGCTTAAGCATTTCTAAGTGACATATACTCTCTCAGTTACATCCTTTGCTATTAAATTAATGTGAGGTAGACTAGGTGAAACTGTCATAAGTGTAATATAATTAGATTCATGTGTATTGCTGTTCTGGTATACAGTGACAAAGATGTGTTAGAGCAACATTTGCATTCTCCGAGAAAGGTGACATAACACAAACTAAATGATATAGCGTAGATGGCTTTAGGTAGTTGGAGGCATCAGCCTGACAATAAAAAGCAGAAACTTAATATAGCAGAATTCAAAACCCAGTAAAAATAACCCTTAAAAATGAGGACACTTTGCTGTACTAATTTTTATATCACAACTGTGACAGGTCTGGCTGTTTAAGAGGATTTTTTTCTTTGTTAGAGATCTGATTTATGTTTCTGAGTATTAACTGCCTTCAGTTTCTGCCATTTCCAAGAAACATGACATAATATAATGATAGAAAAAGGGTGGGGTGTAGTGGGTGCCTGGAAAAATTATATAAGTAGTGTGCGTGAGATTAAATTAACAGATTGTTATGCTGCAACAAATCTGCCATATAAAGCCTTCAGACTTCATAAGCAACATTTTATACTAAGAAAGGTGTTTTTTAAAAGGCAGCCTTTGACAATACATGGTAAGGAAACAGATCATATTTTGCTGCTCTTATGATAGTTATATGATTGTGCCATGTCACTGGTATTTTGGACAGGGCTTATAAAATGTCCTCTTCCCAAATCAGCATTTTTGCCTCTCCAAACTCAGTATGTTCTGTGAAAGTTATGCTATTCCAGGGCTAAGTTTCATTCTGCATGCACTTTTCAAACTATTGGCCACTAATAATGTTTTTCTCTGACATTTTTTCAGGTCAGTTATATGTTTTAACAGTATAGTATCACTGCTGGTGAGTTTGCAGTAATAAACCACACTGAGGCAACTACAACTTCCAGATCATAGCCATTCACCTTTACTACACACATTTTACCCTTGCGGGGTCTCTCCAAACCACTCTACCTACTGAAAAGTGACTGGAACATCACTATTATAATCATTATTAATGTGCAGAAATATCGTAGTTTGCACAATTTTTCCTTCCTAGCATTTCAAAATGATTTGACGAAAGCCATTGAATTTCTTACTGTGCATAAATAAAATACAGCCAGTTCACTCTTCAGCAAACTTTTTACTATATGCAAACTCCTTCATCCTCTGGATATCCCATTAGACCTATGATCTTATCCAAAAAATACTAACCCAACCTCTACATAACTGAAATTCTGACTGGAGAAACTAGAACTAACAATTAGCTATATAACAGAAAAAATATCTACTCCTTGATACACAGAATAGTGGCAATACTGTTTATCCCTCAAGTAAATTCACACAAAAAGTCAACAAATGCTTCAGTACTTGGCTAAGTCCAGCCTTATTTTTCAGTACACACACAAAACATTATAAGTTCAAGAAACTACTCAAAATATCTTAATCAAGTACTTATAAATACCAAAGCGTTGCCAATAAAAAAGTGTTTCATACCAGTAGTAGAACACTATGTACCAATTACAGCAAATAACACTTTCAAAATACATCTGCAAATGGTTTACTATCGTAAGGTCGAACCGGACCCCATCAAATGATGGGATCATCGACCCACGTCCATGAAAGCAACAATGTCAAATTCTGACATTGTTGAAATATGACTCAACTTCAACCTCGGAACGGGCTTTAACATGGGTCAAGATGGGGGCAAGATTCGTACTTTGACAATGTTGGGTTCGACATTGCCGCCGTTTGGCATCCTGATTTCGACTGAAGTGGGTTCGACCGAACCCACTTCAAACTTACGATATAAAGCCTCTGCAAATATGTTTAAATTATGCCTGTTGTTCCTTTTTCATCAAATTAATAATGCCACTGTGTCACCTTGCAAACAGTCTACTGAATTCCAATAAATCTCAGCTCCTATTTCTTAACATGCATTCCTTTTCAAGCTTCTGTATCATTATGACTGTTTATCACTAGCACAAAAATTCACATACAAGGACTCTTCGTTAAATGATCCTTCTACAATCCAACATATCTCTTCTAGTGTACCATCCGAAATGAGCATCAAAATCATTCCCACTCACAAGACCTCTATTGTGGAATACACTCTTCTTGTAGCAGTCAAAAAAAGTCATACTACACTAATCGCCTTAAGTCTGCAGTACAGTTTCATATATTTAAAGTAGTAAATTGCACTGGTGATCCCACCTGAATACTGATGCAAAATACCCGTCTAATTAAAATATACCCCAGCATGCAGTCCAAAAGGTATACAACTAACGTGAGGCTTTGTTATTATTTTAAACATATCTGTGTGACATAACACGGGCCTAATATCCTTTAATTTTGTTAATAAGCTCTATAAAACACATAAGCTACTGCATCAGTTTATTCACCTAAATTTACCATAAACACATGCACACATAATTGGACTTGCACTAGAAATTTTCCGGGGCCCTACTATTCACTTTAAAATACAGTATTTCATTATTTATATCTTCATATTAGCTAAACTAATTGGCTCACAATTCTAGCTTGACTGATGTTTGAATTTCACAGTGTTGTAATGAACTATATTTTCTCTATTGTATGTACTTTTTACTGTGTTTGTGACTTTTTCTTCTAGTTTTCTGTGACCTGGAAATATATACTTAACACAATCATTTACTTGATTATTGCACTTTATATTTGTGGTTGAAAATGGATCCTTGCGGCCCAAATGGCCAACTTAAAAAAAATACAGATGCACCCGGTACTAAAATTAGTCATTATAGTGTGCATGCTTCCAGAGCCTTTGAACATTTATTCAACAACATATCTTTACGTTCTTTGTCCTATAGTGATTTTCATATGGTCCAGTTTATATGGGCCGACTGAAGACATTAAATATACTGTGAGTGCAGGGAAAATTAAAAGTGGGTGATATGATTTGGATCTCCCACAACAGGTTGATTCATAACCGAGTATTCCCTAGATGATTTAATGTTAGTAAATAATACCCCTGCCATGGTAACAACATAAAAAGCTCTTTTTTGCAGGGTACAAAAGACCATTGCAGCCCATACTTGAAAGTACTAACTGTGAGGAAGAGATACACCTTACAAAGATGAAAAAAGCCTTAGCAGTACAGAAAACAAATATAAAAACATTTGTGTGGTATTCCATCTGTGGAACTGGAAGTGGGGAGATTGTGTTGAATGGTAAATACCCCAATTTAGACTTTTCATTTAGCACGGTTTTGGTTAAAGATTTTCGGGAAGTCTATTAAAACTATGGTTGTTGGTTGTAACTTAAAAAGGGAAAGTTAAAGTGTTTTATTCTTCTGCCACTGCCATCATCTGACCTTTCTACCAGATTACTTTCTATCAGTTCAACATTTGTTTCCACATAAAGAGAATATTTCTGAGTGCTTAGGATAACTCCCATCATGCAGCAACAGTTTATTTAAGCTATGTCTTGTATTCCAGCCAGTCACAGTCTCACAAAGCCCTCCATTTCCTAAATGTGCTTACTTCAGTGTGTCTTGCCAGCAGAAAGGCAGCTAGCACAACCAGGGCCCTGTGCCAGTATCACAAACCAGCACTCTACCCCCTCAGTTCTTTAAGTGAAGAAAAAAATAAACCCTTCATTGTAATTAGCCAACCACTATATTGTAGTGATTGGCTTATTACAGTTAGATCCACACACACCCCCCAGCTTTTCTGTTCTCATTTCCGTGCCTTCCCTGACCCTCAATCTACATTTTTAATAAAAAAAAGATTTCTTCTTTTAAACTGTAGTTAACTGACAGTTTAGACCACACACAGAGCACTACAGGTTTGATCACAAATGCAATACCAGCTTTTAAAAGTCAGTATTGAATTAAAGAGGGATCTGGATTGGCTGATCTCTCCCCTCAACATTTTGCACACAGAGCAGTTGCCCCTCTCACCCTGCCCCAGCTACAGTGCTGTGGCTAATGTCAATACTGAGCCCACAACACTATTTTCCATTAAAGAAAACAAACATCTCTCATAACATTTGTCAAACAAAGATATTAACTAATTGGCTAATAGTCATTTACCGAGTCATGGCTGCCAGCTTGTGAACAGATACTATTTTTGCTATCTTCCATGAATCAGGGACAATGCCATGCTGTAGAATATAGTTAGACAGCAATGTAAGAGGTTCCCCTAGATTATTTCATAAATTGCAAATAAATATTCCAAGGATACCATCAGGGCCAATACTATTACTTGTTTTAACCTTTTTTTAAAGATGATACAATTATCTGTTTAATAATTAATGGACACACAAAACTGATATGGTCCATTACTATGACTACATCAATGTTATGCAATTAGCTTACAAAAATAAGAATTAAATGAAGTAGCTACATCATCGGGGTCATTTGCAGCCTGTCCTTGATGCAGCTGTTGAATAGCATGAGTATTCCTCCCCCTAACATTATTTACATAATTGTAATCATGTTTACAGATAACATCTTTTTTAACAATATTTTCTTCATATTCTGCTTTGGAACTTACAGCCATCTTCATATTTCTATGCAATTTGTTATTCAAGTGATGGTAGTCATAATAACTGCACAAGTACACAGAAAGTATGGGCACTGGTTGTGTGCAAGTACAAGATGGGATTCATAGACAAGCTGAGCGTGCATGCAACTATAGACTTGTAACAAACTTCATAAGCAAATTGGTACATAACGAGATGTAAATTAGGAATATGTGCAAAAGATGTGACCAAACTATGTTAATTAGGTATTATTCCCAGCTTTTGCAACTCATAGCTGTAATTTGTTATGTAGCTTGTCTTATAAAAACAAATCTGTGCCTTTTACACATACTTTGCAATCAGCAAAGAATTTTGGTTTTGCTGCTAGTGTTGCTGTATCCCATTTGGAGCTGCTTTTCTCAATTGTATCACAGCCTAGTACAAGGAAAGGTTTACCTATTATTACTTTGAGGGTGAATAGCTGTTTGACCAGTTTAAAATGGATAAAGAGATTATAACAGCTTTGATGAGTTTGTATGGTTCACAAACTTGAACTAGGGGAAGAATGACCTTCCTCTTCCTGTGAGTAACAGGATATGTACTGTCCTCAATATACTTGCTATGTAGCCCTTTCAGAGATATACTGGAGATATGCTGGGTATCTCACAGGCTTCTGCCTCTAGGATACTTAAGTAGTTCCTCAATATACTTTTGACCTATGTGGATGAGCATAGCTATTTCACGGTGTCACCATGTGAGTGAGCTAGTACCATGCATACCTTCTGTAAAATGGCGGATTTCATGAGGTGTTTGGTATGAGAGTTTCTACCCATGTGACTATTAGCGCCCCTCATGGACCACAGAGGGAGAGATAACACAATAGATGGGGCAATGATTCCATCAAGTAGTATGTAATGCGCATGGCTGTATCACCAATATATTGGCCTAGAATCCAGGTAGCACCCATTTCCAAATATGGCACACACATTCAATACAATCCTACTTTCTGCACAGTATGATACATCATGGAAACCTAGTAGGTAACTGCACCCTAACTAATTTATTTCCTAAAACATTCCTTTAAATATTAAGTAAGGTACCATTTAGCAACCAAACTGTTAGGTTTTCTAAGTGATGCAAGCTACCCACTTAAACCTTGTCTAATGATATTAGTCTATAATCCACTGGGAGTTGCAGAGGAACATTTTAGCACTGCCTGCCCCAGGCTCAGTTAGTCATTATACAAATGTCTGCCTTGCTAAAAGCCTAGTTCCTCTGAGTGGATTAGTCGGGGGGGGCTTGCTACAGTAAAAAAAAAACAACTTTTTTTTTTACTTTGTTCTTGAGATGACTAGGTGGGGCAGGGTGGGGCATGCATCTGGCTTAGGCTGCCAGTAGAACAGAGTGAAACATTTATTTATTTATGAAAATTTGTATAAAGCAGAGAACCATCTAAATCAAGAAAAAGTATAAATGGAAATATTTATGGAAGACTTAAGTATGCAAAGGTTAGCGATTGGTGAGGCTCAACAATTAACAATTAAGATATGAGATGAGATAAAAACAATGAAGTATAATCAATCTATAGGAACGTCGGCGGGAATAGATGGTATTCCTGTGGAAGCTTGGAAGCTAGGAGGGAAGAAAGAGATAAAGATCTAGAAGGTTTTGTTTGACAGTACTTTAAAAGGAAGGGAAGCACCAACATCTTGGAGAAAGCTGCAGTGGCTGTAATACCTAAAGATGGTAAAGACTGTAAAAGGCTAAAATGAAATTGCACGTGTTCTAGAAGGTTAGTGTATATGTGTCCTAAAAGGGTAGTGTATATGCTAGAACAGCATAGAGCATTTCTTGGATTAGCAGGCTATTGTAGACAGTGGACATCCAACTATGCTGAATAATTAACCCTTTATTAGAACTATTGAAAAAGGACACCCCCGAGCCCCTCCAAAACTACCCTGCTATGAACAAGCTTTTACTCAGTTAAAATCACTTCTTTCAAATATTCCAGCATTAGGATTAGCACAGAAAAGAAATGATGGCTTCAGACCAGTTGTTTATTACAGTACACATCTTGAATCAGTGGCAGGTGCACTTCCCCCTTGCCTTAGAGCTGTAGCCACAACTGCCTAGTTAGTTGATATGGCAGCAGCTCTTACTCTGGGTCATAATACTTTGTTGCAGTTTGACATGCTGTTAATGCTTTGTTATTAAAGATGAAAACACTGTATCTTTCTGCTTCTAGACTTTCCAAATATGAGCTAGCTCTACTTAATAATCCTCCTTTGAAAATTATTAGATGCCATCTGTTGAATCCAGACTCTTTTATCCATACTGCTGATGAAGGTGAACCTCATGATTGTGTTTTTGTTGTTAGCAACATGCTTCATCCTAGACCTGATCTCAGAGATACTCCGCTGCAGAATCCTGACTTAATTTTGTTTGTCGATAGATCATGCATCAGAAGGGAAGACAATTGATAGCTGCTTTTGTGGTCTGTAGTATTGATTAAGTTTTACTGACTAGACAATTTCAGGTAAATGTTTCAGCTCAACTAGCTGAATTAGCTATTACTGAAGCTTGAAAACTAGCATAGGGAAAGAGTGTTCCAGTGTGCATAAATTCCAGATATACCAGTGGAGTTCTACACGATTTTGGGAATTTGGCGAGATAGAGGTTATTTAATCTCTGCAGGGATAAAAATTAAAAATCCAGTCTTTATAAGTGAATTGTTAAATGCTCTGCTTCTCCCTGGGGAAATAGCTGTTGTTAAATGTGCTGCTCATAGGTCAGATAACTCATTTGAAACAGTAGGAAATACCTTTGCTGATAGAGCGGCAAGGCGGGCTGCTTTATTAAATCCTGTTCAGGCTTCTTTTTTGCAGCCTCTTCGAGTTGAAAATATGCCTGTAACTTTGCAAGTGTTGTCTATTCAGAACCAAGCTGATGACCTGGAAGGGTAAGGTGGATTCATGATGGCTGCTGTCATTCCCCCAACTCACTTTGGTGCCATCTGGATGGAAGGTTAGTAGCATTACAAACTCTTTTACCGCAGTTGAGACAGGCTTACCATTTGGCTTCCCATCTGGGAAAAAATGCTTTAATAAGACGGATTTTGACTGACTGGTATACCCCTTATACTTCAGAAGTTGTTCTACGTCTTGTACAAACATACAATAAATGTCTTCTACCTATTTCTAAATCTTTAACAGTTCCCACATAGCATATTAAAAACCAATGGGGACCTTTCTGTTGTATACAGTGGGATTTCATAGAATTATCAATGTGTACAAAGTCTAAATATGTACTAGTTTTGATTGATGTTTTCTCTGGTTGGGTAGAAACATATCAATGCATTAAACATTATGTGGTCTCAGTGGCCAGGAAGATTTTGTATGAGTTTAAACCCCATTTTGGGGTATCATGATGTATTCAGTCAAATAGATGTACCAATTTTACGAGTCAGATTATTCAACAAATTTGTAAAGATCTAAATATTCAGATGCAATATAATTGTCTGCACAGTCCTCAGGCATGGTATTAAGAATTAATCAAACTCTGAAAACTAAGTTAGCAAAGCCTACTGCAGAAATGGGTCTAAAATGGCCAGAGGCCTTGCTCTTAGTTTTATTTACTATCTGCAGTGCAATCAGTGCACCTAGAAAGTTCTCCCCTCATGAAATCCTCATGGGGAGCCCTATGAAGATGCCAGCCACACCCCTACCTGCAAATCTTGATCTACAGTTAGTTGATGAGATAATGCTTACTTGCTGTAAAAATAATTTCTGTTCTGCAGCATCTTCCTTCACAGGTAACCTCCACAAAGCTCCAGCCTGATCCTTATGCAGCACATGATGGTAAACCAGGAAACCGGGTACTTGTTAATTTCTTCTCCAGACAACATGCCCTCCAACCTCAATAGAAAGGCCCATTCCTGGTGCTCCTTGTCACAGCTACAGCCATTAGACTCGAAGGGTCTCAAACATGGATCCATATCTCCCATGTCCAAAAAGCCGTGCCAAATGAGGGAAGCCAACCAATTCCCTTTGACCTGCCCTCTGCAGCCTTGTTTGATGATGAACTAGTTTTTTCTTGAACCAGAAGAAAAAACAGAGACTGGGAACAGAACTGATGACTGATACTGTGGGGACATCAAAAGGGGACATTTTCCCTAAATCAGGTGACCAAGCACCACTCATGGGAGCTAACATACAACAGCAACCTTTATAGAGTGTATTTGGAGTGCAGCAGCAAGCTATTCATCGCAAAACAAATTTATGCCTGGACATTTTTGAAAATCCGCTCTGACTCAGACCAGCTCACTATTCATGTCTGATTGTTGCCGTGATGCTGAAAGACTTTTATTTTATTTGTGGCAGTCTAACATATCTCTGGCTGCCAGGAAAATGATCAGGTGTTGTTATATTGGAAGAGTTCTTCCAGCCATTTGACATGTAGATGCCCTACCGAATGGTAAAATTCATAATATATGAAATACTCAGACTGCAAAAATATGATTGGAAAGGTCGATGCTTTGTGGTTTTTATCATCATGATTTAGAACTAGCTTTTAAAAGACTTCCTCATATAGACCTTGGTGATTATTTCTGAGGCTGGCATTTTACCTGCTTACATACCTCTCAATTGTCCAGATTTTAACAGAATGTCCAGATTTTCGGTCTGTTCCTCATGAAATATGTGATTTTCTGGCAAATCACTGGGATGATCTGAGGACTTGAAGTCACTTAATAATGGTACACATTTGTTTCAGACTTCATATCCTTCAGAGAAATGCATGTAAGACAAATTCTATTGTTCTAGCAACTTTCTAAGTTTATAAGAGCAATATTTAAAATCATTTCCTATTTTTGGGCCTTTGTCCTCCCATTCTGTCACGCTTTGTCCAATTTTTTGCATTGAGAGGTTTAGAGGTATGCCTGCTTATGGGACTGTAAAATCAATTTGGGAGCTGAAACCGCTCTCTAATGCAACTTTTGAAACTGTTATTTTGATTACTTTAGAGCTGAGTGCCATGCATGCAGTAGTACTCCAAAATCAGATGGCAACTGATTTTGTACTTACGTTAAAGCCAGGTACGTGCATGCTCATGCATGGGGAATCCTATTTGTTTATTCCCGATAATGAGCACACAATGCATAGTCATTTGGAAATCATCCAAAAAGTGGCTGAACTGTCAGATACCAAAAAAGTGGATGGTTCACAAGGGGCTTAGCTAGTCAATTTGTTTTCAGGCTGGGGAGGCAGTTTGTTGAAATTTATTATGCTTATTGCTATTATTATTATTATTGTTATTATTATTATTATTACAATTTTGCCTTTGCTTTTATTTTTATGCAAAGCTTTAATAACCAAACTCACTGCATCTCGATCAAATCCATTGTTACAGAATTTACATGTTAGAGTTTTTGAAAAAGTGTAATTTACAGATAGTGCCAATTAAAGTGAAATAGCAAGTGAAAATGGAGTTAGTTTTTGAAGGTTTTGGAAAAATGTTATGACAATGTATTTAAAGTGAAAAAGATGTTTTATGATATGAGGCTCAAAAATTAACAGTTAAGATAGGAGACAAGATAAAAACAGTAAAGTATAATCAATCTACAGGAACATCGGCGGGAATAGATGGTATTCCTGTGGAAGTTTGGAAGCTAGGAGGGAAGAAAGAGATAAAGATCTAGAAGGTTTTGTTTGACAGTACTTTAAAAGGAGGGGAAGCACCAACATCTTGGAGAAAGCTGTAGTGGCTGTAATACCTAAAGATGGTAAAGACTGTAAAGGGTTGAAATGAAATTGCACGTGTTCTAGAAGGTTAGTGCATGCATGTCCTGAAAGGGTAGTGTATGTGTTGCAAGAGAATAAGCATAAACATGGAAAAGTACAGAATGTTAAGTTTCATTTCCTGAGCCTGAGGCAGAATTCTTTTCAAATCACATGGTGAAAAGAAAATTATTCCATACTATGCTAGAAACATAGATAAGACATTTCAAATCTATTTTTACTAAATTTGACGATTTCTATTAGATATTTAGTAATTGTCTGTAGAATAAACTGTATTATACAATGACTGGCCATTAATTTTCAAAAACGAGCACACTGATTGGCCAGCCCAACTAGTGTGCCCATTTTAAATCCGAGAATCTACTAATGGAAAAAGGTCCGGTCAGCCAGATTTTTTCCCATTAGTATATCTCGGAATTTTTTTTACTTTTCTTTCTTTTTTTGCACCAATAAAGAAATCAGAAGACCTGAAATGAACAAGGGAGACAGCACCAATGAAAATAAGGATAATCAGGTGCATTCTGCAAAATTAAAGAAACTTACCTCATTATCCTTTTATTTTGTCTGTCCTGGCTCTCCCGAATGTAAAAAGTCTCCCGATTTCTTTTTTTATTTTCAATAAAAAAAAAAAAAGCAACAGAGATCTTCCTTTCTCTGTTGCTACCTCTGCACAGCAATGATGTACTGCATAAGTATGGAAACACAAGTCCCATATGCATGCGCAGTACATCAGAAAAAGCCCCAGGTTACTGGAAAAACACGGAAGGCCAGCATGGAGGCATTATACAAAGACATTATTTAAGAAAATTAAGTATTTTTTTTCTTAAATAATGTCATTGTATAATAGCAATAACCCATGGCTGGGTGTGGGCAATTGCTTCGTCCTTGTGACCAAACCACACCAACCGTGGGTAAATCCAGCATTACTCACACCCAGCCACAGGTTATTGCTTAATTATGAACTGTATTAGTTAGTATTTTTCTGTTGGATGCTAACAGTGGTATGTTTGATAAAGTTTACTACTTTGTTAAAGTTTTCCTATAAAAGATTATGAATTCTTTTGTTCAGCAAGACATGACTTCCTGAGTACTATCTCCCACAAGTATGTGTTATTTCTTTTAATAAATTATATTTTAGTCTGGCAATGACTGAAGTGTATTTGATTATAATGAAACCTTAATAATATCTATCAGATACAGCTTCATATAGACCTATTTCAATTTTAAACCATAATTATAGTGTTTATGTCTACAATAGCTAAAAGAATGGCAAAGGTATTGTCAAAATGGATAGAAATGGATCAGTGTCATATTATGCAGGGGAGGCAAACATCTGACAACATTAATAGAACAATGATGATGCTGAAGGAAGCAGACAGTAAGAAAATACCACTGGTGTTGGCGGATCTTGATGCAGAGAAAGCATTCAGCACAGCAAGATGGGATTTAATGAGTAGGGCAATGGAAGAATTTGCATTCCCTTATACAAAACTAATGTTAATTAGGAGGATATATGGAGGAATTGAAGGCAAATATTAAAGTGAGGGGGTTCTTCTCTTATAAGTTGTGTCGTAACAGAGGAACCAGGCAGCGGTGTCCTCTTTCTCCTTTTGTTATTTGCATTATATTTAGAGCCACTGGCAAAGAAAATAAGGAGCTCAGAAATTCAAGGATATAATTGGTATGATAAGCAAGAAAAGTTGTCTTTATTTGCAGAAACATTATTTTGTACCTGATAAAAACAGAAAAGGACATCTCATTGTTGTGGAACATTCTAATACAGTTTCAAGTCTTTTTGGGATATAAAATTAATGCAGCTAAAATAAAACGCTATAGCTGTAAACTATGTACCCTTGCATGAATTGGTTCAGCAATACCCATAATTATATGGAAACGATAAAATGAACTATTTGGGAGTATGGGTTAAAATGAATTCTGTTATGGCGGCTAACAATATCTAGAAAGAGACTAAACAGAAGATAATATCAAAACTGAGAAACTGGAAGCTCTTGTTTATAGATATTGATAGCAAGATGCAAGCAGTGAAAATGTTTTAGTCCCATTAGTTTTATACATAGGTCAGGCATATTTTTATCAGCCTGAGAAGTTGTGGATAGTAATTAATAAAAGAGTTAAAGGATTTTATCTGGGTAGGAAAAAGTGCAAGGGTCAAGTGGGATGGGATAAGTTGATCGTTCCAATAGAACAAGGTGGTTCAGGATTACCTGATTGGAAAGGATATTTTAGAGATACACAATTAAGAGCCATATACATAACACAACCAGAAAGCTATAAATCCACCTGAAAACAGATAATGATAAAGCAAGAGAAAAATTCAAGAAGTAAGGAGAGAGTGGGATTTTGGATATGGATCCTTAAGGAGAATAACAGCAATCATGCAGAATATTATATTCATAAAGTAGCAGGAAGTATTCTAAGAACTAAGCCAAAGCAAGAATGGAGAAAGGAGATTCTGCTGACAGCGATGTCTGCAATTAAGGGTACAGAGAATAGGCAAGAGGGGGCTAGAATTTACTGGAGAAAATTTGCAAAGGAACCAAGGTATTGGGAACAAATTACTAAAAAGGTAAGGGTAATTGAATGGGAAGAGGCCATGGAGACATTTGGACTGCAAGCTACAGACTGCCTTCCCTATCAGGAATTGATATCAGAGAGTACAGGAAACGAAAAAGGGATATGGGAATCCTAAGTGAAAGACCAGTACTGGTAGAGGCTTTGGCTGAATCTAGAACAGATACTGGTGCCAAAAAAATGAATAATTAGGATGGCATATAAAATATTGAGCAATGACTATAGATATCAATCAGGGGAGCTTAGAAAAGATCGGGAAGTGAGACTGGATAAGCAATTCACAATGAAGCAAGAGGAGGCTCCATGTATGGTTCCCAAATGTGCAACAAGATCTAGAAGATTTAGGATTTTTATTTGGAAGTGATTGCATAGATATTTTTATACCCCAAGCAGATTCCAAAGAATTCTTCCTTAGGTAGATGGCAAATGTTGGAGGTGTGATGGGGAAGAAAGAGGTAGCTGGAAACATATGTTTTGAGAGTGTAATGAACTGGCAGACTTTAAAAATTCTCTACAGAGTCATCTGAACAAAATATTGGGTGAGTAAGTGGCGTAACTAAGGAAATTATTATTTTTTTCTACGCTGGGATACAGGATCTGAATTGCCTAGACATAGTAAGGATTTTTAAGTTTAATTCTGGTGGCTGCCAAAAAAAGCAATTAAGAAAATGTAAGTCAAAGTCTAAACCAACTATACTGAAGTAGCGAATATTTTAACAGGGAAAAAAGAACTGAAAGTGGGATCTTTAGAAATATGTAAGAGCAAATAACATAGAAAAATGGAAAATGTGGGAAAAACACATGCAGAATAATGTTGTGAAGGAGGAGTGATGTTTAAGGAAAGGCAAGAATTAAGCAATTTATGTAATATTGGATTGAAGATAATTGTGCAGAAGACTATATTTATTTTATTTATTTATTTATTTATTTATTATATTTGTTAACCAGGAAAATCTGACTGGGCCAAAAGTCCATTTTCAGCAGAGGCCTGGGGAGAAAAGCTCCAGTTAAAAACAGCATACAATAAACAGTAAAAAATGCAAAAATACTAGTCAGTACAATTTTAGCATATGGAATTTTATACATAGGACAATTATAAAAACACACAGAACTCTATATCAAGCTTAAGAATAGAACATCAATGATGAATGTATAGAGGCAAGATAGCAAATAAATCAAATAGTATGTAACATCAGAAATATAAGTAGAAATAGTCAAGAAATATGTACAATCATAGGAAAAATTGTGTGAACAGTCTTATATAGGTGGAGTTAAGACAACCAAAAGACCATCAAAATAATCCAAGGGAGGTAGTGGTAAATGAGATGTTGAGTGTAGAAGAGCTGAAAGAGGTAGGACAGGCTCAGTGGGGTTAGCCCGGAGTATGACAGGAGTGGAGCCAGTGACTAGTAAGGTAGTTATGAAGTAGACTTTTGAACTCAAGAGGGTGTGGATTTTTAGTGATGGTTTGCAGGAGGGTGTTCAAGAGTTTGGTAATTTTATTGGAATAGAGACAGTCCTCATAATAGTTGTGGGAGTAGATGACGTTTAGCATAAGTTTATCAGAGGATCTAAGTGGCTTGGGAAACTAGGTTGGACAAGATTGGAGAGAGCTGGACAGTTTGAGGGTTGGTGGATTAACTTGTGGGCCATAGTAAAATGGTTAAGAGTTAATAGGTTTGGGAGTTCAAGCCAGTTCAACTGGGAGAGGGCAGTACAGTGGTGAGACCTGTTTGGGGCATTAGTGGCAAACTTGGCAATTTTGTTGCAGCAAGATTCTAGGTTGGTTAGATCAGACTTACAAAGGCTAGTAAGAATATGAGATCTGTAGAGGAGGGAGCAAAGCAGGAGAGATTGGACAGTGGCGAGTCTGATGTTTTAGGTGAGATATGGTCTGCCACGATATAAGGTGCCAAGCTTGATATGTACTTTTTTGATTGTGAAAACCAAACAAAACAGTACTAAACTAGGAAACCACAAAGTGCGCTGACACCACAGGAACAATAATAAAATTTAATGTTGAGCGCTTTCGTCACAAATTACAGTTGACTTCTTCAGAAAAATCAGAGTATCATCCCTCAGCTCCTTAAATACTCATTACAAAGACATCATTAACAGATGGGTGTTAAACACCATTTACATTTAAAGATACAGACTCCCTTTTTCTTACATAAAAAACTAAAAGTCATATTGCACTGCTTATGATATCTAATAATGTTAAAAACTTCAAGCCTAAGATGTTAACATAAGTTATATGAAATGATAAAATGTTCTAATAATATTGTAATAATGTAATAATAAAAGTTAACAAATTACATAAAAAAGTTTGCTTTTAGTTTCAAAAAACTAGTCAATGACACCATGTCTTTCAGTCCTGGGTTACTGTTGGCATTAACCCTCAATTGCCATAACAGTTCTTTATATTCAAGTTAATATTCGATAGGGCCTCCTCTCTCATCTACCATAAGTTGTTCAAGAACTGTGAATTTGAAATTGTGACCTGGGTAGATATTGACATGTTTAGCCAGTGAATTTTTTTAATTCACTTTCCTAATGTCATATAAATGCTGGTAAATACGTGTTCGAAAGGCATTCTTGGTTTTGCCTATATAAAAACAGGCACATGTCTGACAAATACCAGCATATATAACATTCTTACTACTACAATTGTACTTGTGTAGTAGTTTCACCCATCCATAACCTTTAGGGAATATGCTATCACCTTCCAAGATATTTCAAGAACTGAAACAAACAGAAAACCAGCAAATAACAAAGTGAAGGGAGCCCTCACCGAACAGCAAACCTGGAGCAAAAGCAGTAAATGCAATCACTGTAAATGTCTAAAGCCGAAATCCAAGGCTTTCCAAAAGTCAAACACAGCACAGCGAACTCAGTGAAAAAGCTGAACGCTAATTTTATTTAATACAAGAAAAAAGCGTTTTCGCTATAGACACTGCTATTAGGGGTCACCACAGCAGATCAACTGTTTCCATTTATTCCTGTCCTCTGCATCTTGCCCTGTCACACCAACCACCTGCATGTCCTCTCTCACCACATCCGTAAACCTTATCTTAGGCCTTCCTCTTTTCCTGTTACCTGGCAGCTTCATCCTTAGCATCTTTTTCCCAATATACTCTGCATCCCTCCTCAGCACATGTCCAAACCAACATAATCTTGCCTCTCTGGCTTTGTCTCCAAACCATCCAACCTGGGCTGACCCTCTAATATACTTATTCCTAATCCTGTCCATCCCCGTCACACCCAGTGCAAATCCTAACATTTTCATCTCTGCCACGTCAAGCTCTGACTCCTGCCTTTTTGTCAATGCCACTGTCTCCAACCCATATAACATAGCTGGTCTCACTACCCTCTTGTAGACCTTCCCTTTCACTCTTACTGGTACTCGTCTGTCACAAATCACTCATGACACTCTTCTTCACCCACTCCATCCTGCCTGCACTCTCTTCTTCACCTCTCTTTAACACTCACCATTACTCTGAACTGTTGATCCCAAGTACTTAAACTCATCCACCATTGCCACCTCTACTCCCTGCATCCTCACCATTCCTCTATCCTCCCTCTCATTCACACACATATAATCTTAGTCCTGCTGACCTTCATTCCTCTTCTCTCTAGAGCATATCTCCACCTCTCCAGGGTCTCCTCCACCTGTTCCCTACTCTCACTACAGATCACAATGTCATCTGCAAACATCATAGTCCACGGGGACTCCTGTCTGATCTCGTCTGTCAACCTGTCCATCACCATTGCACATAAGAAAGGGCTCAGAGCCGATCCTTAATGTAATCGCACCTCCACCTTAAACGCATCCATCACTCCCACCGCAGACCTCACCGCTGTCACACTACCCTCGTACATAACCTGTACCACTCTTACATACTTCTCTGACACTCTTGACTTCCTCATACAATACCACAACTCCTCTCTAGGCACCCTGTCAAATGCTTTCTCTAAATCCACAAAGACACAATGCAACTCCTTCTGACCTTCTCTGTACTTCTCCATCAACACTCTCAGAGCAAACATCACATCTGCAGTGCTCTTTCTGGCATGAAACCATACTCCTGATCACTAATCATCACCTCCCTTCTTAACCAAGCTTCCACTACTCTTTCCCATAACTTCATGCTGTGACTGATCAGTTTAATCCCTCTGTAGTTACTAGAGCTCTGCACATCACCCTTATTCTTAAAAATTGGTACCAAAACACTTTTTCTCCATTCCTCAGGCATCCTCTCACTTTCCAAGATTTCATTAAACAATCTAGTTAAAAACTCCACTGCCATTTCACCTAAACACCTCCATGCTTCCACAGGTATGTCATCTGGACCAACAGCCTTTCTGTTCTTCATCCTCTTCATAGCTATCCTTACTTCCTCCTTGCTAATACACTGCACTTCATGATTCACTATCCGCAAATCATCCAACCTTCTCTCCCTCTCATTCTCTTCATTCATCAACCCCTCAAAGTACTCTTTCCATCTGCTCAACACACTCTCCTCGCTTGTGAGTATGTTTCCCTCATTATCCTTTATCACCCTTACCTGCTGCACATCTTTACTAGCTCAGTCCCTCTGTCTAGCCAATCAGTACAGGTCCTTTTCTCCCTCCTTAGTGTCCAACTTTTTATACAACTCTTCATATGCCTTATCCTTAGCCTTCACCACCTCTCTCTTTGCCATGCACCTCATCTCCTTATACTCTTGTCTACTTTCTTCATCTCTTTGACAATCCCACATCTTCTTCGCCAACCTCTTTCTCTGTATACTCTCCTGTACTTCTTCATTCCACCACCAGGTCTCCCTGTCCTCCTTCCTTTTTCCAGATGTCACACCAAGCACCGTTCTAGCCATCTCTCTTACTAGCTCTGCTGAAGTTACCCTGCTATTCGGTAACTCTTCACTGCCACACATTGCCTGTCTTAACTCTTCCCTGAACATCACCTCACAATTACCCTTTTTCAATTTCCACCATTTGATCCTTGGTGCTGCCTTCACACTCATCCTCCTCTTCTTGATCACAAATGTCATCCTACAAACCACCATCCTATGCTGCCTAATTGCACTTTCCCCTGCCACCACTTTACAGTCTCCAATCTCCTTCAGACTGGCCCTTCTACACAAGATATAATCCACCTGTGTGCATCTTCCTCCACTCTTGTATGTCACTCTATGCTCCTCCCTCTTGTTAAAATACGTATTCATCACAGCCATGTCCAGCCTTTTCGCAAAATCCACTACCATCTGAACTTCTGCATTCCTTTGCTTAACACCATACCTACCCATCACTTCCTCATCCCCTCTGTTCCCTTCACCACCATGCCCATTGAAATCTGCTCCAATCACCAGTCTCTCACCCTTGGGTACAGTCATCACCACTTCATCCAACTCACTCCAAAATTTTTCTTTTTCATCCATCGCACACCCAACTTGTGGAGCATATGCACTAACAACATTCATCATTACACCATCAATTTCCAGCTTCATAAACATCACTCTGACGCTCTTTTCACCTCCAAAACACTCTTAGCATACTGTTCCTTCAGGATAATGCCTACGCCATTTCTCCTCCCATCCACACCATGACTAGTGCTCAGTGTATTTGGCGTTTGCAGTACAAATCTTATATTATCTCCCAGGCTTTCCTTCATAAGTAGGCATGTCACAAGGCCCTACACTAATAGATAGTACAAGTGCTTCTGGCACAGCTTGTGCTGAGCCCAGTTCTGTCAGACACTGTAATGATGCTATAACATAGTGACACATTGCCCATTATGCACCATGTGCTACTGATGCTGCTTCCTCTGTATTCTTCCCTGTAACTTCTATTCAGCACTCCAATCCACCCCACTTGCCAGGCTGCCAATCTTCATTACAACCATATGTTTTGAAGCATGGTGCATATTCTGCTGCATATTGCAACTTATTCATTGAGGTCATCATAGCACCAGAAATGTCCCTTTAGAATACCAAACAACTATTCCATTGGCCACCCATGCTAGGCTGTGTAACCACTTGTAACTGTTCTCAATGCCATACCAGGAAAATTGGATAGAGCTCATCAGATAGTACTGCACCATACAGTTAATATCACCTGTAAAATACAACCAGGTCACAGTTTAGGTATCATGTGGTGCATGTAAAGCTCCCTGTATCATTTACATTCCATGTGAAATATACACATATATGACACAGCATAGATACTTTCATCTTATCAGTACATTGCATACCCTTCCATGAATGCCTGATACAGGTCATTCAATTTCAATACATGCGCATCATTGGCATTCTCAGGACATTTGTGGGATGAGTCACTGATCATGTGATTTGTATTTCAGACTACCTGGCAATAAACAGAGTGGAACCCTTTCTGATTCAAATATGACTCTGTGAGTACAGTCTACGGTACCCAGCACCACTAACAAACGGGTTACCCTATGGAATGTTTTCATGGTGGTCCATTGCTCCACTGGGGGATTTCTCTCAGAAGATGATATACTTCCCATATGCTGTAACTGACAGGTGAGGACTGCATCAGTCATTCCTAATGTAGATGATTAATGAATGTGTTATACTTTTTTTGAGGGTTGTGCTCTTGTCGATCATTTAAGCAAAAACTAAATGTTGCTGTTCATTTAACAATAGTGTGTTGTATTGTGCAAGCCAACAGTGCACTTTTGGAGGGCACTTGCAGTTTTTTTCCACTGTATTGTGATTGTGGAACTGATATATGTAATTTATGGAGGGGGGAGTACAGAGTGCTTGCCCCTTTCATGTATCATTCATGCATCTGCCATGTCTGTTTTATATTTTATACTGCTATTCAATATAGATTATGGAGGACAGATTGCTTCTTTTAGCAAGAATATTTAACCTCTTAAATGTTTGAGTACCATGTCTAATATTTAATCGAACCATCTGTGCATGTGATTAAATGGACCATCTTGTTTTTTTATACTTTCAGATTGAAAGTTTTTAGACTTTATGTTTTAGAAAACCATGAATCAAAATTGTGAATGTTGATGGAATTTAGGTAAACTCTCCTATAAATTACCGGAATGTCCTTGCAAATAAGGTCCTTATTGAGTAACAAGAAGGGCAAAAGCCAAACTGCAGTTGGTGTATCATTCAGCTGGCAAATGCCACATATGGTGTCCAGTGTAACTCTGTCCATCGTGTACCACTCAAAAAGCTCTTAATTACTCAACATGTCTATGTTATGTCCTGCACAATATTGTCTCTGTTGCTGCGCAGTGGCTGGGTGTGCAGCACCTACATCTACACTATGTCTCCAGTCTACCATTACCAGGGTATGCAGCACTTGCATTGCTCCATTCATTTCCTTCCTTATGTTCTAGGCTGCATGTATATATTTTTCAAAATGAACTGCTTATCTATGTGTTAATTTTTGCTGTGTCTGTATTCTTTGTGACATATTTACAATCAGATGATGACTTTAATTTCACAGTTCTATTCCTTTTTCTGTATTGCTGTCAGTTTTCAACAGTATGCCACTACGTGGATGCATGGAGGTACACTGATATATAGCAGTATTTTAAGAACTGCAGATATTTTTTTTCACTGACATCAAACATTATACTGCGTCACTTTTCACAGTCATTTTAACCTTCATAAGTCTCAGGGACAGTTATGAAGTAGAAATTAATTTTATTATTGAGGGATCTGTGCTTATCTAGAAAAGAGTATTGCTCACTACTTAGCAAGAACCCATGACTGGGTGTGGGTATCACAGGATTTACCCATGGTTGGCATGGTTTGATCACATGGTTGAAGCCAAGGTAATTAAATAAAGCCAACTGTGGGTAAATCCTGTAATACCCACATCTAGGAGTGGGTTATTGCTATTAGACATTGACATTATTTAAGAAAAAATTACTTACATTTCTTAAATAATATCTTTGTGCAACAGCGCTTTATAGTCTTCTTCTGCATTGTCTTCTGTTTGCTGATGTACTTCACATGCATATCGGACTTGGTTTCCATGGTTGCATAGTACATCAGTGTAGTGCAAGAGAAGAGATGAAGAAAAGACCATTATTTTGCTCATTCCTCAATAAAAGAGGTTTGTTATGCGGTTATTCAGCATATGCCAATACTAAGTCTGGCCGCTCAATAGTCTTTCAGTGGCCAGACTTTTTTCTATTGGTATGTGCCATGCTGCTGATTGGGTTCTCCAATCAGTGTGATTCATTCTGGAATATCAATGATCCTTTATTGTATAAGCAGCTATAAATGTTACTGGACTGCATGCCATCTGGAAGAGTGTTCAAGCCTAATGCCTCTGTCTAACTGCACTAAGCTATAAATAATACTGCACTTCTGATCATATTCTTTATCTGACCAGGTCTCTCCATGTGCCCACATTTTAACTATAGTTTTCTTACTAATTCAGATATGGTATCAATTCATTGCATAGGAACAAAAGCATTTTTAAAAATTTTGAAATCTCAAATCACGTGCTGAGATAGTCTACCAGTTTTATATAATTTCATTTTTTACTTACTGTTAGTAAATGTCCTGCTGTTACTTGCCATCTGTTAGGAGGATAACATGAAATGCTAGCAGTTACATTATAAACCTCTTCAAATTGTAATTATTTTCCAGTAAGATAAACAGCTATTTCATTCTGGCATATTTTATACTCTCCTGAGACCAATTTGCACATGGTGTATTCTTATTCCATTGTTGGTATATTTTTCACTATGCTGTCAACACTAATTAATTGCCCAGGAATGTTGAAGCTATTTCTCATAAGCCAATTCCACAGTGCAATCTGCCTTCTAGTTTCATAAAAGTTTGTCTCAGGTCAGTTTGTCTTAGCTGTAGTGATAGAAAAAACATGCTTCAATTAAAGAACTGTATAGCAATAGCAGAGAGCTATTAGCAGTAACACTGGTCAATGCTTATGATCTACAGGCAATAGAAATGCATTATTGTTAGCACTGTCAATGCAATTGGATAGCTTATTGCATATAAAAGCAAGCAGCTAGACATGATTGTGGAGTAGAACTGGAACATTTACAAATTACTAAAATTCAGTTACAGCTAATTCAGCACAGTCTTAAATTAGCATTTGTATTGTAAAGTATTGTGTCTAATATTTCATAGACCAGTTTAGTAGTGCTTGTGATTAGATGAACCATCTAGACAAAATGAAGTGTTTTGCTTGAGCAGCTTATAACATCCAAGTACATACATTTAGTCTGATGGCTTAGTAACAAGTTTGTATTATTCATTTTGATACAGTTTTCTTGGAGAATGCCAGCTTATTTGGATGCTGAAAGGAAAGAACACTTCAAAGTACCTTTTCTCTGAGAAGTTCCATAAGAAATACTGTGCTAGGCTTCTGCTAGGCTTTGGTTAAGGAGGCGATAAAACTTTTAGGAATGAAGGAAAGGGCAGGCTTAAATAAACACTGTAATATTAAGGGTATTTTGAAATTAAGCTCTCAGAGGCAATAGGCTTTGTGTTACTTAATATATTACTTATGTCCTTGTACAGAGCTTTGTTATGAATTAGTCCTTCCTGAGAAATTGTAATAACAGATCTTGAATTTACTAAGCTTCCCTTAAATCTCTTACTACTATTTTTTAACCACTACAACATATATCTATGTTACTCTAAATATTATAATGCTCTTTGTACACAAGTGTGGTGGTGTTTCCCTAATAATATGATATTTTTAACACATTTGTGATTATTATTAACCAAAGGAGCTAAAGTTGATCATCTCACTATATGCTTGTATTTTTCTTATATTACATAAGTATTTTTCTGTAACCTATGGGACTTTATTGATTGTCTCAACTTAAGTTTGTATTTTCTTACATTATGTATTCTCTGTGAGGTTATTTTTGGTTGTCTCATCTTATGTTTGCAGTTTCTTATATTATGCATTCTCTGTTCTCCCTGGGCATCCACTGAAAATGGGATACCCACCCGGTTGGACTACCCCGGTAAACAAACATAAAATAAATGAGTAAATAAATAAACAAATAGGTATATGTCTTTGAAATATGGGTCATTTTGGAATATTGATATTTATTTTACTAAGTTTGGTTTTAATAGTTCTTAAAAGTCTCATTGTGTTGTGGAAATGAATGTGTTCAACTTTGTCTTTTTTAATAAAGTCACTTTTTCCTAGTTCAGTCATTGTTGTGTGTGTGTGTGTGTGTGTGTGTGTGTGTGTGTGTGTGTGTGTGTGTGTGTGTGTGTGTGTGTGTGTGTGTGTGTGTGTGTGTGTGTGTGTGTGTGTGTGTGTGTGTGTGTGTGTGTGTGTTTGTGTGTTGTAATGCTCTAGCATTGCTTTTTGCTTTAGTATAAACTGTACAATTTGTTATGAAAAAATTCATGATTTCATAAGGGGCAAGAAAGACAGTAAAGTCGGGAGATCTCTTCATTCTCATCCTAGAATATAAGTCTACAAAAGAAAGTATAGAAATTTCTTGGTACTTGAACATAAAAATAAGGGGAAAAAAAGGCGGCAAAAACTCCTAAGAAAAGTATAACAGCAACATCCATTCAGGCTTAGTTTATTTTATTTCATAATTCTACTGCTGAAATTCAAATGTCTGATGCAAGTGAGACAGAAAATATTCCATTTGGGAGGAAGGTGAGCTCTCTGTTCACCTAAGAATGCTGTAAAATGTTTTGTGTGTCCATTATTTTATAAAACCTAGACACCCCTAAACTGAAATGTCACTGACTATGGTTAGAATGTTGAACAGAAAACTAAACCATCTATGTAATCTATTTAACTTAAGAGAGAGTTAAAATATCCAAAGGCAGTTATATCAAAAAATCTAAGTCTCAGTGTGCACTTCCAGACATGATGGAATAAGCCATACAAACAAGACAGGGTAATTCATGAGTAGCTGTAGATAGTTCCTGCTACAAGGTTTTGCTCATGAGCATTTTTTCATATTCTTTCACTTTAAAAATTGAATTTTAACATCACTTATACTGTTGTAAATTTTTGACTGTTTTCAATCTAGTCTTCTTAATGAATACAGAAAGAAAAGTTAGCAACCTGTGTATGAATATTTAAGAGTCTAAATTATATGGTTATGTAATATAAATAGAAACAAATGACATTGGGAAAATACAAAAATTCTTACAGAATTTGGTCTTCCATGTTGGAATCTTGTGTAGGTCCTATATAATCTTAGTGTCCTCAACAGATATATCTTGTATCTCTGGTGCAAGCTCTGAGTAAAACTGCCAAATAGGAAATATGCAGAAGCTCAATATGTCAGGACAAAAGAAGATATGAAGCCCAATTACACATGCCAAAGGAAGAATTGGAGAAGAACCAGTACCTGCAGTAGAAGGGTTATTTACTTGCCAAGTGGAGAAATGGCAGGAAAAGATGTGGCCTGATGAAATGTTATGAAGTGTGAATACTTTCTCCTCGTTGGCGATAAATGTGTCTCCATTGCACCACCTATGGAATAGTACCTAAGCTTTAATGTTACTGAGTATATATTGTTTCCTAAAACTGATAAAAAAATAAGTATTGCTATAACAAATGATCTCCAGACTTCAGTGCTGAGTAAAAGAATGTACAACACAATAAGGGATTGCAACATCAGCAGCAAAAACTGTAACAAAATTACTGGTGTGAATATGTTTTGACTGGAGTAAAAAAGAATTGGATTATACAGTTTCTGCTTTTAAACCCTAACACCTGTTTTAATGCTAGGCAGTCCATCGTCACCAAAGTAGAATCTGAAATAAAGTCTTTTAAATGTGACATCTGTCTAACAGAGATCACTGAAGTAGGATTGCTATGTGAAGATAAAGTACTGCTTGTAGACAGAGAGACGTGTATTATAAGAAGAAGGCCTGCAAGTTAAAGTCTTTGAGGCCATTTCAGTGACTGACATAAAACAGACCTTGGATCAAAGTCAAATACATCTTATAAACCTTTAGATAAGGTTTATAAAAGCAAGCCTATGTCTTAAAAACTGAACACATAAAGGAAGTCATTGCATGATGGGTATACCATATGCATTTTTGTAGATGTCTCATCAGCTATCAAAAATGCATACGGCCACTTAATAAAGATAAAAACAACAGAACCATGTGTCCTGTTTGATCACATAAAGTACAATAGATAATGATAGTGTATTTGAGTGCTGTAGTACCCATTGTGTCTGACAAGGGGGAACTCAAGACAACATGTTCATGATACTTTATGAAGTGGTAGAAGCAAGGGTACCCTATGGCAGAAAAGAACATCCATAATCAAGACTATTGGTTAAGTGTAGACTGAAATCATGCCACTCTGTGTCCCTTAGAAATATCAAGAAGCATTCAAATTATCATCAGGATCCAAGGGGGGAAAATGGCTGTTGTGAGAAATTTCATGTTGCAGATGAACATTCTAAAGAATGTGAAACAGGTCTCTATTGAAATCATGTAGACAAGAACTGATTAACAAATAAAATAAAAAATAAAGCAGTCAGTATCCACAGGCCCAGACTGCAATTAACCTTGATGCAAAAGGAAAACAAGGTCTAGACTATAGATCATACACTCATTCTAAAAATGGCCCTGAAATTGCACCTCTTGATTAACTAGAGTAGTTTTAGTTGCAGTGAACTAAAGCTTTTACTGCAAAAATATCCATTCAGCAAAGAGCTTAAATTGCCCAAACTTGTTGCCACCAAGAAGTGGGCAGCAAGTCTGTAAAATTACACACTCCCAAAAAAAACTCCAGTTCCACAGCAAATGGAAATCTGCTAGAGACCAACATATGGCTGCGAAATAAAATATTCATTAAAGTTATTCAAAGGTAGAGCTCACAGAATAAATGTTAACAAATTTAAGGTATGAAGACTAGCTTAATGTCTGCAGTCTACATAGCATTATGTCATGAAATTTCCCAAGAGTGATAAGAAGTGATGGTGGTTCAGAGTTATGGGAGTAAATTCAGAATACCCATGTAAATGTCATTTGGTTGATAACATTTTATTTATTTATTTAACATTCTGGCTGAGACAGAACCCATTTTCAAGGGAGGCCTGCTGCAGAACTCTGCAGACGTATGTCTTTGGACTGTGGGGGGAAACCAGAGCACCGGAAGTAAACCCTAGCAAATGTAGGTAGGACATGAAGACTCCACACAGAAGGCACCCCAGCCAATAATCACACCAGAGAACCTGTTTCTGTGAGGCGACAATGCTAACCACTGCAGCACTGCATTATAGTACTTTATTTATTTTGTTTAATGCCTTTTAACTATATGCTAGTCTGAGTCAAAGTGATCCATTTCAGGCACTACATGGGCCAAAGAAAATGCAAAGGCAAACAAACATGCATTCAGAAGCATACAGTAAATTAAAATCCAAAGACGAAACAAAGTAAAGTTATTGTCAATGAAAATGCAAATATACAGTTAAAAAGTATAAATAAATGTTACTTAGTCTTGATATAAAAATAACTTGGAGATTCACAGTATAATGTTAGCATTACTGCAGGTCACCATTATTAAAATCAAAGGATAACACATTCAGCTTAGTATAATAGACATACAGGTAATGAGGATAAAATGCAAAGGCTTAGGACAGAAATGATAAATTAATAGATATAATATGGAGAAGGAGAATGTTAGACCTAAAGACCTTTTTGTTAGCTTCGGTTGCGTTTCTACAATTTTAGAAGGAAAGGAAAATATCAGTCAGGTAATACATGGATAAGCATGACAGAAAATGTGCTTGCCTTTCAGGAAGACCACTAACTTTTTAAAGGGGACACTATGGTTGCCATAGCCTCTCATACTGGCAAGAAGGTGATCCCACTTAATAAGGCAAAGCACTAAAAGAAAGCTTACTCACTGGTCTTAGGCCATATGTGGGTCTCTGTATTATTGTGTCTCCACTAACATGATTTAGGTGAGTAATAATCTATTTTGTAAACCAGTCTGCAAACTGAATGTGGAAAATTGTTCATGGTGTCATAGTTCAAAAAGTGCAGTGCATACAGGCAAACAAGTCGAACCTCCCCTTTTATATGCAATGCTTTTGGTTCTACTCAAAGCAGAACAGTGATATATTTTTTTAAGTCATGTGTTTGGTTATGAAATGCCAGGACTCAAAATGCCTGGTCCTGCTATAAAGAACAAAGACAGAACATTTAGAAGAGCAAATACTGAACAACTTTTTTCTTCTTGAAACTTCTTTCTTGCAGGGAGGCAAACCCTCCATACGCCCTAAACTTATACATACCAACTCAAAGATCACCATACCTTGGAGAAAAGGGAATATTCTGATAAATGGCGATCTCAGCCATTCAGGCTCCACATTACAGGACTAGCTAATCCGGGTCCTACCTTTTCAAATGGTTATCATTTGGTAGGGGTATTAGCAACTAGCTGAAGCCTGCAATCTAATGAGACTTTACCATTCCACCTGTTTTTTTTTTTTGCTGAATACACCAGATCAACTGAAGCTAGAAAATCTCTACCCCGCAGTGCAGTTTTTTGTTAAATTTAGTCTATCTCAGTCACTGAGCTAGATGAACATTGTTTTTTGCTCCAACCTAAGATGGAATAAAGAGAAATTAAATGTCACTGGCACTGTGAAAAAAGTCTAATTCCGTGAATATTTGGACGTAGTATTTTATTAATGAAAGGAAGAAAGCACTTGAGCAGAAACATAATAAATCAGAAGGAATCAGGTTGTTCAGACCCCTCAGCAAAAAGAAAGATGGAGACAGAAGCATGAAAATGTGACAAGTAGATGGGATAGAAAGCTGTGAAAATGATCGACTTGTATGAGAAGATAGATAAGGTGTACAAGGAAAGTACAGTTGTGTACACTTACCATAAATGTAGATATTCGAGTGTATTCACTGTTGCAATCATTACATTAGGGTAATCTGCTGGCAGGTTGCCCTCAGTTGGCCTGAATAACAAAGTTTTGGGTCCTGCGTTGGTTGCTGTCTCCTCTTCCATGATGTCAGGTCATCAGGGGTATAAAACATGCAGCCGACGCCATTTTAATCAGTTTTTCTTGCCCCAGATGTCAGGTGCCCCCCAAATGGGGAGCAAAAATATATGTATAAACTGTAAATATATAAATGCACCTTAGAAACATAAAATTTACCTTCAACTAAAAGCAAATACACCACAAAGGCTTCTGAGTATAGTGAAGGAAAGAAAAGGTATAGAAAAGGAGGCTGGCGGGTGGGTAACCCGGACTACAACAGTGAATACACTCAAACATCTACATTTATGGTAAGTGAACACAACTGTACTATGTTCTTCGTGTTTCATTGTTGTTGTCATTACATTTGGGTAGAATCCCAAAGCTATGGATGGGAGGATGGAACTAAACAGCATTAGGAGCAGCTACAAGGCCCTGCAGGACTGCAGTGGCAAAGCCTGCCCTGGATTTAGAGAAGAGAGGTAAATGTTAATGCTTTGTGAACGTATGAACTGAGCTCTAAGTAGCAGCTTCTAGAATGTCTCTGGTAGGGACCCCTCTGAGAAAAGCTGCTGAAGTAGAGGCAGCCCTGGTGGAATGGGATCTGATCCCCTTGGGCACAGGTTTACCATGGTGCAAGTAGCAGAAACAAATGCAATGGCTTATCCATTTAGAAATAGTCTGCTTTGATATAGCCTTCTCCTCTGATCCTGCAGCAAATGCTACCAGTAGTTGCTCAGACTTTCTTAGAGATTTTGTCCTGTTTAAGTAGAATCTTAGTTGTCTGTGTACATCCAATGAATGCAGAATCCACTCCCCCTTGTTCTGCAGATTTGGGAAAAAGTTGGCAGGTGAATGGCCTGGTTAAGAGCCACACTGGATACCACCTTAGGCATAAAAGAAGGATTGGTCCTGAGGGCCACCCTGTCCGGGTAAAAAATAATGAAAGGCTCCACTGCCATGAGAGCCTGTAGTTCTGAAACCCTTCTAGCTGAAGTGACTGCCAAAAGAAAAGCTGCCTCCCAAGAAAGAAATTTTATATCCGCAGTAGCTGCTGGTTCAAAAGGAGGCAGGGTGAGTTTTTCCAGCACAAAATTGAGGTCCCATGCAGGAGATGGTGCTCTCCTGGGAGGCCTTAAATTTTTGGCCCCACTGATATACTGTTTTAGCAGTGGATGAGAAAAGAGGGGAGGCTCTGTGTTGTAATGAGCCGAGATGGCAGAGGCATGGATTTTTATTGAAGAAAAAGATAGGTTCTTGTCAAGCATCTCAGTTAAGTATTGTAAAATCTGAGGAGTATTGGGCTTTGCTGTGTCTATTCCTTGTGCTTGGTTCCAAGCACAGAATCTCTTCCATTTATCAGCATAAGATTTTCTAGTACTAGGCCTTCTGGCTTCCAAAATGACATCCATCACAGGTTTACTGAGAGATGTGGTTTGAATAATTAGTTGATTAGCCATGCTGCAAGATTCAGAGTTTGGAGCTGAGTGTGCAGAATTTGATAGTTCTGCTGAGATAATAGATGAGGTGTTTGAGGCAAGTACCATGGAGGAAGGTGTGACATATTCCTTAAACGCAGGTACCAGTGTTGGTAAGGCCAGTCCGGAGCAATTAGAATCATTTTTGTTTTTTCCTGTCTGACTTTTAGTAAGACCTTGGAGAGTAGAGGAAGAGGGGGAAAAGCATAGACTGATAGATTTTTCCAGCTGAAGATAGAGCATCCAATTTCCATGCTTTTTTGTGATGAGTTCTTGTGCAGAATTTGTCTAACTGATAGTTTTGGGGAGAGGCAAATAGATCTATGTCTGGGCTACCCCATTTCTGTGTTAACATGCTAAAGATTTGTGGATCCAGTTTCCATTCATGTGGGTCCATAAGATTTCTGCTTAGGTCGTCTGCCAGTGTATTTTGCTTTCCTGGCAGGAATTGAGCTTGAAGATGTATTTGGTAGCTCAAGGCTGTGTTCCACAAGGCCATGGCTAGTCTGCAAAGGGGGTAGGAATGGGTACCCCCCTGATTGTTTATGTACCACATAACCGTGGTGTTGTCCATCTTTATCAGTAGTTGTCCTGGATGAAGTAAGTCCTTGAAGGCTGTCAGAGCATTCTGAACAGCTAGCATTTCTTTCTGGGTGATATGCAAATGCATTTGGTTTGGGCTCCATTTGCCCTGAATGCATCTCCCTGCCAGGTGGGCCCCCCAAGCATAGTCTGATGCGTCTGTAGTTAGGGTTTGGGTGGCAGAGGGTAGAGTGAATGACAGTCCCTTGTTTTGGTGACATGTCTCTGCCCATCAAAGAAACTCCTGTTGTAGGCAGGGAATGAGAGGAATCATTGTCTCCAGGCTGTGACAATGTTGACTCCATAAGCTTTTTAGGTACCATTGAAGTTTCCTCATATGTAGTCTTGCATATGGAATTAGTAGAATGCAGGATGCCATGAACCCCAAAGCCTGCATAATTTGTCTTGCAGATAAGTGGGTCTTTGTTGCCATTTGTTTGAAGTATATTTTCAATTGCATTTGTTTGTCTGGCATGAGGTAAGCCATCTGGGCAGTTGTATTCAAGCTTGCACCCAGGAATGTAATTATTTGAGAGGGTACTGGTTGTGATTTCTTTACATTTATGGTGTACCCTAGGCATGCTAGAAGCCTTTTTACAAACGCCAGATGTTGAAGAAGAGTGTCCTTGTCCTCTGCCTGAATGAGACAATTGTCCAGATAAGGATAAATTTGAATGTTTCTTTGTCTGCAGAATGCAATTACTGGTGCCAGGCACTTTGTAAAGACCCTGGGCACAGTAGATAAGCCAAAGGACAGTGCAGAGAATTGGTAATGCAAAAAACCTGCTTTGAAGTGGAGGTATCTTCTGCAAGATTCCCTTATTGGGATATGCAGGTATGCCTCTTTTAAGTCTAGAGTTACCAACCAGGCATTCTTGCCATGTCCAGGAATGTTTTCAGAATTGATAAATCCAGTATTGGACGCCATGATTTGTCTTTTCTGGGTACCAGGAAAAGTCTTGAATAAAATCCTTGTCCTTTTTCCTTTTCTGGCACCAGTTGAATAGCCCCCATATCCATGAGGGACATGACTTGTTTCTGGGCCTCTGCCCACTGGTTTTGTGGCAGATCTGGCCATCCATTTGGAATTGGCAAAGTTGTTGTATCTTTTGGCTTTTCCCGATTAGGGGTTGCCACAGCGGAACTCCGGTCCGCTAATGATTGGCAGTAGATTTTTACGTGCCGAGTTGCCGGCCCTGACGCACAGACTTCAATGAAGGTACGCCCATTCATGCATGTCTCCACACAGCAGACGTTCTAGCTGAGAATTGAACAGGACAACATCTTACTGTGAGGTGACAATGCTACCGCAGCACCACCACCGCATGGAAATGAAATCTGTACCCGTGGGATACTATGTTTAATACCCAGTTGTCCTGGGTAATTAACTGCCAATTTTGAGCATGAAGTACTCGTTTTCCCCCCAAGGGGACTGTCAAAAGTTAAGTGCTTGGAGATGGTAGAGGAAAGTCATTGAGACTGCTTACTGTAGGGTTGTGCTTTGTTACCTCCAGATTTGGAGGTGGAGGCACCCCATTGCTTTGACCTGTAAGATCCCTGTGATTGATATCTGGAGCATTTTGAGCACCAGGTTTGCTCTGAGTTACTCTGTTGGACACAGGAAAGGACCAATTCTTAGTAGGCCAGTGCCTACTGAACCTGGGTGGCTGCACTTGCAAGAAATATTTTACAGTTTGCATAGATTTAGCTTTGTCTTCCATTTTCTTTAAAACCTCTTCTGCCTCATTACCAAACAGACTATCGTGCTGTAAAGGGGCATCCAACAATTTAGCTTTAACATGATCAGGCAGATTTTGCTCCTTGAGCCAGGCATGCCTTCTTATCACAGATCCAGTTACGGCGGCCCTCCAAGAGGCCTCAAAGGAATCAAAACCACATTGCAAAGTATGCTTCCCAACCTGTTCTTCTGAATGCAATAAATCCTCTAACTCTTTATTTTCCACACAATCAGAAATCAACATCATTTTCTGTTTCAGTAAGCCCATAACATGCTGTTGATATTTAAGCATATGAAACTGGCAGTTTAAAGCCCTGATTGCCAAGGTTGCAGATGTATAAACCTTCTTACCCCATCTATCCAGCGCCCTGGAATCTCTATCAAAAGGGGTAGGATTTTTGGCTGTAGAAGCCTTAACACCCTTGGGACCCTGGGAAATAGTCTCAGGATCAGCAGCAGGATTTTTGAAGAGAAATTTGTGGGAGTCAGGAACCCTGTAATATCTGTCTAGCTTACTAGGAGCCAGAGGCAGGGAATCAGGAGCCACGCTTGATTCCGAGAACACATCATCAACAATGTCTAATACAGGAGGTATTGCCAAAGGCCTATGCTGAGGAAGAAGAAGGAAATCCCTAAGCCTCTTTTTTGATTCAGAGAAGTCCTGACTCTCCCAGTGAAAATGTTCCCTTAAAGTATGCAAGGTCTCTCCAAAAGAGTAATCCTCAGGAGGAGATGCAGATGGGATGGATTCCTCTGCATCAGCATCCGCATAAGGTGGAATAGAAAATTCCTGATCAGAAGAGGAATCAGAAGAAATGGAAACCTGATCTGAAGATTCATAATCAGTGCCATGCCTAGGCCTCTTAGCGGGGGGGGGTTGGGAACCCCTGATCAAGGTAATTAAATCCTCAGCCATTTTGATCATTTGTTTTTTAGGCATAAGGGCCTGAGCACATGGCTCATGCGTCGGTTTTTTAGACATAGAAGTAATTTTTGACCTTGTTCAAATGTTGAGGCCTGAAAACACTCTCAGAAGCCGGTGCCTGGCTACCGGACTCTGAATGGGTCTCGGTAGAGGCCTGCGACTCAAAAGTAGTGGGTATCAGGGGCTGCAAAAGTGCCTCACTGAGTACCGGCGAACCAGCGACTGGCTTAGGAGAAGCTTCACCGTCAGTTTTGGACCTTGACGGTCTGTCTCTGTCTTTTTCCTTGCGTTTTTTGTGAACTCCAGTAGTCGGATTGCTAACCGACGACATTTCAGGATAGTTAAATCTTGAACTAAAATATTTAGAAGCAAAAATATACCAACGCTTAATAGTGCGTTGGTTAAATTTAGCACAAAACTGACAGCAAGGCACATTGTGATCAGGGCCTAGGCAAGGAATACAGTACAAATGAAAATCCTTATGAGGTATTTGCTTCCCACAAGTAATGCAATTATTAACTTTTACTGACATTAGTAAGGAGCAAGAAAAAGTTTCCCCAATGGGGTACTTAGCTTTAGTTTGAAGACTTCGGTTCTGAAACTCAAAAATGAAAATTTCAGGAGTTGGCCAACCGGCACTTGCAAACTGCTTCTGCTTTGGGCACCGTGCGGCAAGAAAGACTGATTAAAATGGTGTCGGCTGCATGTTTTATACCCCTGATGACCTGACGTCATGGAAGAGAAGACAGCAACCGACACAGGACCCAAGACTTTGTTATTCAGGCCAACTGAGGGCAACCTGCAGCAGATTACCCTAATATAATGACTGCAACAGTGAAACATGAAGAACATGTAATGAGGATGATTGAGTCCTTGACAGCATATATCAGTTAAAGTGATAAAAGACTCAATGAAGGTGAAAATGCCTTATCAACACACTCTGACAATATTGAGGTGATCAAAAAAGTGAAAGCAGAACACTCTATCAGGCTTGCAAAGCTAAACACTTCTCAGGAGAAAATGGATATAAATAGAGGATTGGGGGAGAAGGTGAAAACCTATAATTTATTAATATACCTGAAGCTGCAAAACCTTCATGGTCATACAGTTGAGCCAATGGACAGAAATACCCAAGGAGAAGATACTCTTTGAAAGGAACCATAAAGTGGATATGTCAGCTGTGCTATCAACACATTCTCTTGGGCCCATTGTAATAAAAGTGCAACTTTTTCATCTGAGCTATGTAGGGAAAGGAAATATCTTGCAAGTGGGGAAGAGAAGGGTGCATGCTGCCCAACTATTGTTTGGACACCCAACAAAAAAGAAAAAAATGTTTGTGACGCTATTTGGAATTTGACAGCAATTGCAACTAAAGTTCCATTTGTTGTACTCTGCAGTCTTTAAGTTTATTATCTGACTATAATTAAAACTTTTTTAAAGTCTGAGTTGGCTTTGGAGGAGATTAAAACATACAGGCACTACACACATCATGGAAGCAAAGAAGAAATGGTGGAATGAGAGATAGTGGGAAACAGCCAAAGACCCAAGACAAGCAGAACATGATGGCCAGTTAAACCCTTCCTGATTTTTCAAATGAAAACACAGAAAAGGAAAAAGGAGATGGAGAATATTAAAAGAGATTGGACATAATGAGGTTCCTAATAGACAGCTCAATGGCACTTTGTAGGAAGAAGAGCAGGAATGAAAACAAGGAACATGAATACAATTGATCAATGTCGTTGTTATTGACTGTAATGAATATATTGGCCGGATTCATAACGGTCACCACAAAAAATACAAGAACAGCCCTACTGCAGTGCTTGCACTGACTATTCACTTAGAAAGGTTACACTAAGTGTACACATATTGTACACTTTCTGGTAACCTTTCTGAATCCGGCCAATAGTTTTGGGTATGGCAGCTGTCTGTAATAAACTTCAGCAAAAGAAGGTAACAGTAACAAAGCAGAGACATTAAAAATAAAAAACTGAATGCAAAAAGCTAAGAGAGAAGAATGCATAAGGAACTAGAAAGGGAAAAATATGTCAAGAGAAATAATATTAGACTACTTACACTCAATGGACATATACTAGAGGCACTTGGGAGAAAGGCGATATAAACATAAGAGTGCTGGTTTTGAATTCCTATTTGATTCAAGTTGGTGATTGTGTGAAAAATGTGAGAGCAACAGGGTATGGACAATTACAGTTTAAAGGGGAGTGGCAGCAGATGAAAGAAGTGTGACCCTAAGTGAGTGGGAGGGACATCCTAAAGATGAACCAATGATGAAATGCAAGCTTTACAGAAGGAGAACTCAATGTCTTTATGAAGGCATAGAGTTAGGCAGAGGGTAAGGCAGGTAACCTAAACAATTAAAAACAGAGAAACATACCTAAAAGTAGTACTAGAGTCAAGCACATAGGGAATTTATGCCATTTGAGGAAGTGCTGTGAATGCAGTACAAAGTGAGTATAAAAGGGACTGGAAATGTACCCATTAGAAGAAATCAAATGAGAGACCTGGCAGGGTTGAAGTTATACTTTTCCTTACTAGAAGATGGGGTAAAGTATATAACAAAGGAGAATAAACTAAACAGATCAGAGAGAAAAAAGTTAATTACATGGTTTGTGATGTCAGAGTGGAGGGGGGGGTGAAAAAAGAACTTAAAGTAGTGATCGGGAATGAGTTGGAGGGGTGTATGCAACATAGGAATACAAAATGGAAAACAAAGTTCAGGAAGAGGAATTAAAAGAGATGGATAAGAGTGGAAATTAAAATGGCAAGATCTAAGTGGGGAAGGAATATGACAATAGTTGATGAGGAATTCAGTCAAGGATAGGGAATGAAGGAAGTGAAAAAACAAATGGGAAAGAGATGAGAAAGCATTTAGAAGTAAATTCAAATGAGGCCAAAGAAGGAATCAAGGGATCAGGCAGATAATCATAAGCTGGCTCCATCTTGGGGAAGGGAATAAAACAGATAGATCAAGAACAAAGAGCGAAGGTGCCAGAAAGGAGTGTTGGTTCACTTTTAAATAAGGAAGAGACTATGTCTCCACAGTGGTAAGAAAGGCATTTTATATTGCTCATCTCATAAGTAAGGGCATTGCCTCCAGAAAAAAATAGGTTATAACCCACCCTGTACTCTTCCCTCATCAGACTAATAATAGAGTATCTTAAGATCTTAAGATCAAAGCTAAGGTTGCTGTCGACCTGTGTGCCTAGATTTCTCACCACTGACTGTGTGCTTAGGCTATTGCTGTTGATGTGGTAGTTTGCAGGAAGTCACAGGCAACTCATTTGTGAGACACACAGATGTCCCTCTCACCTGGTTGGATAAGGAAAAAGTCACGGTCAGCTGTCTGTCAGGTGCCAGGATCCACCACATCATACATGCACTCAAGTCTCTCAACAACAGTCACTGTTATGACTCCGCCATAGTCCATGTTGGTGTGAATGACTTAAGACATACCTCACTGGGCTATATGATGAGAGGCATGACTGAACTCTCTGATTATGTGTCTCAGGCGGTATGTCCATAGCCTTAAGCAGCATTTTTACCTTCGCCTAGGATGATAACTCAATATAAACAAAAAATGATTGACTTCAACAGTTGGCTTAGTTTCTAGTGTAATTCAAAGGGGATCCAGTATCTGTCAGCCTGGAATGACATGGTCGACAGACGCTTTGCCAAAGATGGTCTTCATCTGTCACCCTTGGGATTTTGCTTATTGGCTAAGGCTCTTGCCACCCCATAGTGCCTTTTTTAGGCAATGTCACAAGAACAAAATTACCACTATAAAAATACATAAAAATACCCTCTAAAAACAACCTCAAGGTTATGCTGCTAAATGCTAGGAGTCTAAAGCAGAAACTACACTCACTGGAAGCAGTCCTCACCTTGGAAGATGCTGACATTTGTGCAGTCACTGAGACTTGGTTTAAGGCTGCAGAGAGCATCCCAATTATATCAGGTTACATTTCCGTCCACATGTTCAGACCACAAAATGAAGGCATGAGAACTAAAGGAGGTGGTGTATCAATATTCATTAAAGATAAATACACCTCTAGATTGGTTAAACAGCATGATTCTGTTGAATTACTTCAGTTGCAATTGACTGTAGGTAAGAGCCCTCTTCAGGTCAATGCCAGCTCTAGGACCACAGGACCCCCTCCATGAATCAGAACATCCACTCAGTCTACTTGGATCTACTTGAGTCAGTCAGGATATAGCCAAATACCCTGGTTTTGGGTGACTTTAATTACCCATACATTGACTGGGTAAATTATACATGTTCTAACTCATTTGCCCAAAGGTTCCTGGACTACATTAACTCCAATACCCTGGACCAGCTGGTTAACACACCCACAAGGGGCGCAAACATCCTGGATCTAGTACTCATGGGGGACTGCTGCACCATCCCCAGTGTGTGGCCATCCCTGGTGAGATCTGACCACAAATCAGTCTTGCTAGAAGTAACTACAACACAAGACCTCGCCATAGCAACAACTACAGTACAAAATTTCTCCTGTGTTTTTTGCTTTAGAGAGGGCAGCTCTCACCTGATCATCTGTGATATCTGGGGGGTTACACTCAGTTGGGATGGAGATTTGCACTTTTTGGGGGGGGGTCTCCCCCCATCCCCCCAAAAGAGCAAATCTCCATCCCAACTGAGTGTAACCTCCCAGACATCACAGATGATCAGGTGAGAGCTGCCCTCTCCAAAGCAAAAAACACAGCATCAATGGGACCAGACGGTGTCCCAGGATGCATCTTACATGAGCTACAAGATGAGCTAAACCCTCACCTTAAGTCCCTGTTAAACCTCAGCCTTACCACAGGATATGTACCCAAGGAATGGCGTACAACAATGGTGGTCCCATTCCACAAGGGAGGTGCCACAACGGACCCCGGAAACTATCGCCCTATAAGCCTGACTAGCCTGGTCTGCAAAGATATGGAGCATATCATCATGGACCTCATAAACAATGATATTGGTAACCTTCAGACACTGGATCCTACCCAGTTTGGCTTTGTTAAAGGCAGGTCTTGCCTCTTGAACCTAGTCGACTTCTTTGAAACAGTAACCAGGGCCATAGACAAAGGGAAAGTGGTCCACACAGCCTACCTGGACCTCGCAAAAGCCTTCGACACAATACCCCACTCAGGTATCATAAATAAGCTCACTAGCTTAAATGTCAGCCCCTATGTCACAAGATGGGTTGCAAACTGGCTCAGGGATAGAACCCACATGGTCAGAATTGCAGGTGCCTTGTCAGACTCTAAACCAGTTACAAGTGGAGTTCCACAAGGCTCAGTCCTGGGACCACTCTTGTTCGGTATTTACTTCTCTGAGGTACAAGTAATCACGGGAGGACTATGGCTGACAAAGTTCGCAGATGACTGCAAACTAGGAGCCATAATAGACTCCCCGGCTGACACAAGCATACTCCAAAAGGGAAACAATTCATTAATTTCGTATGTAATTAGCAAATCTATCATTAGTAACTCAATATTATACCAAAATATCTGAATAATCACATTAAATTACTATAATGCGTTTGTAAGGCTTAACCATAATACTACAAAACTTATATTGAAAGGATAAATATTTATAAAAATGTTAATAATTAACAATGATGTATAAATATATATAATATCAACAATTAATTACATGTTTTAATAAATTAGTTCCAATAAATAATATATATAAATAATATATATAAATATATATATTAAAAAATTTTTGTATATAAAATATATAATAAAAATATAATAAAAATTCTAAAATACGTATAACATCTAAATTTTATGTGCATTTAATTTTAACTTACTAGAAATAGAAATTTGCTCATTAATACCAGGTTTCTTGCATGCATTTAATCTCAATTGCCACAAACATTCCTTTAGCTCTAATAAGGCATTTACTTCACCCTCTTTTGACATTTCTTGCGGTATTCTATCTATAACAAAAAACAGAAATTTCTTGAATTCTGGACATACTAAACTATGTACAAAAAGTGCATTAGTTCTTTTTTTATTTTTTTTTTTGGAACTAATTTATTAAAACGTAATTAATTGTTGATATTATACATATTTATACATCATTGTTAATTATTATCATTTTTATAAATATTTATCCTTTCAATATAAGTTTTGTAGTATTATGGTCAAGCCTTACAAACGCATTACAATGATTTAATGTGATTATTCAGATATAATATTGAGTTACTAATGATGGATTTGCTAATTACATATGAAATTAATGAATTGTTTCTATTGGTCAGATAGCTGTATAAATGACATGCTGCTCCATTTGTTTGTTACTCTGATGAAACCTGCATTGTGGCGGGTGAAAGCGCTTAGTTGGTTTGTGTTATAATAAAGTCTTTTCGTGCATCATAGTTGCTTTCCGCTCATTATTTTAAAAGTTATCAGTTACATGCAGCTACGTTTAGTTTTGTCGTTTTTCGTATAATGGTGGTGAGCACAAAATTTTTTTAATATATATATTTATATATATTATTTATATATATTATTTATTGGAATTAATTTATTAAAACATGTAATTAATTGTTGATATTATATATATTTATACATCATTGTTAATTATTAACATTTTTATAAATATTTATCCTTTCAATATAAGTTTTGTAGTATTATGGTTAAGCCTTACAAACGCATTACAGTAATTTAATGTGATTATTCAGATATTTTGGTATAATATTGAGTTACTAATGATAGATTTGCTAATTACATATGAAATTAATGAATTGTTTCCATTGGTCAGATAGCTGTATAAATGACATGCTGCTCCATTTGTTTGTTACTCTGATGAAACCTGCATTGTGGCGGGTGAAAGCGCTTAGTTGGTTTGTGTTATAATAAAGTCTTTTCGTGCATCATAGTTGCTTTCCGCTCATTATTTTAAAAGTTATCAGTTACATGCAGCTACGTTTAGTTTTATACTCCAAAAGGGGCTCACAGAGACAGATAACTGGTGCCAGAGTCATGGCCTAAAGCTTTGGGAAAAACAAAGTGCCCATAGACTACCACATAGGAGGTAACACGCTAAGTACGGAGGAAGTAATTAGGGACTTGGGGACCCAAGTAGATAGTAATCTCTTCTTTCACAATCTCATTGCCAAAGTGGTTAGAAAGACCTTCTATATAGCCCACCTCATCACGAAAGGTTTCACATCTAGATCAAGAGAGGTCTTTGTGCCACTCTATTCATCACTCATCAGGCCCATAATTGAATACAATGCCCCATTTGGGATGTACCTTACCCAACACCTGCAGCAACTGGAAAGACCCCAAAAGTACCTCACCAAGAGGATAAAGGGACTCACACAGCTGCCCTATGCAATTAGGCTAAAAAAACTCTGTCTCTACTCAGTTGCTTACCGCCTACTCAGAGGTAATCTGTGCCTGATATATAAAGCCATGTCCAACCCAGAATTAATGGACATGCTCCATCTCAAGAAATCCAAATCCCTTAGAGCTACACGTTCTAGAGACTTAAACCTGAGCACAGAAATAAATAGGACATGCTGGAGGGACAAATTCATATCCCAGAGACTCCCATCACTCTGGAACAAAATCCCAGTCCAGGTTAGGCAGAGCACCTCACTGACCCTCTTCAAGAGAAATCTTGATGAGTGGATGGGAGATCGTAAGTATACCCCCGGGATCACTTCTGGGTCTCTGCTAGACAGAGGCACAATAAACTAACCATAAATGGACTATATTCTGTGACCTACTATTCATAGGCACAGTCTACAAATCTAAAAGGGTGGCAAAAGCCAAACACACTCTGGCTAGGCTTGTAAATGCCCTAGGGCAGATAGCCTAGTATCAACCTATGAACCTATGAACCAAGGCCAATTACAGCGTCTTACGTGACAGCATAAATAGCTTCACAGCTCCTCCCCCTACTGATGGAATGGATACCTATGGTGAGTTATACACCAATGCTTTATGCAAGCACCTGTGCAATTGTATTGACTCTGTCATACCTGATAGAACAAAAGCAAGATCTTCAAGGAAAAACAAATCTACCTGGTAGACAACTGCCATTGATATGCTATACAATAGGAGAAAGAAATTGCTGTCTAAGAGTAGGAAAGAATGGTCTCAAAACTGGAAACACTCCCTCCTCAACTTAAACAAGCAAATAAGACTCCTAGTGAACTTCACCAAAGCTAACTACAAATCCAAATTAGCTTCCCTACCTAAGGACAACCACAAGGCATTCTTTAGTAATATCCATAACCTCAAAGTTAAGGACCAGGTTTGTGCTGAACTTGTAGCTAATGGCACTACATATACAGAGCCTGTGGATATAGCAAACCTGCTGTCTGAAGGGTTCAGTGAAAACTTCACTCCATACCAAATATACCCCAAAGCATCCCTAACACCTGTCCCCCTCCTGGAATCTCCAAGGAGTGGGTCTTAAACGGCCTCTCCAAGGCCAAAAACACAACCTCTGTGGGACCAGACAACATCCCAGGCTGTGTTCTACATGGGTTAAAACAGGAATTAGCATCACCACTAGGCACGCTTGTCAATCACAGCCTAAGCGCTGGCTTCGTCCCAGTTGAAGGGAATACAGTTACAATCATCCCTTTGCACAAAGGAGGTGCATCCATGGATCCCAGAAACTATAGACCCATTAGCCTGACCAGCCTTATCTACAAGGCCATAGAATGAATCATCATGGACCTTATTAACAAAGATACAGGAAATCTCCAAACGTTCAACCCCATCCAGTTTAGCTTTGTCATGGGGAGATCATACCGGTTAAACTTAGTGGAATTCTTCAAGACAGTAACCAAAGCCCTAGATCAGGGCAAATCTGTGCATGTGCATACAGCCTACCTAGACTTACCCAAGGCCTTTGACACACTCCCCCAGTCAGGCATCATTGATAAACACACCCAGCTGGGTGGCAACCCATATAAATTGTCAGGTGGGTTGCAAACTGGCTCACTGACAGAACTCATAAAGTCAAACTAGGGGACTTCACCTCCTCCAGCATACCCATAGTGGTTATATTAAGGCAGCAGAAGGTTGAGAGAAGTGTGTTTAAGGTGAAAAAAAATTCAGATTTGGAGAAGTTATAAAAAAACATGAATGAAACAGGAGAAACATTTTGGGACTACTATGAGACAAAATAATGCTGGTCTGGGCTGGTATCACAGAGTTTAATCAAAAACTTAAACACTTTCATTCCATCAATGTAAAGAAGTTCTCCAAAACTGAAAGTTACATCATTTCCTGCCTAAAGCAAATAATGATGAAGCCACTGAGGAGAGCTATGATGATATTCAAGTGGAAATTTTGTTATCCCATTCCAATCCCCCCTTCGGTGGTCTCCAGTAATAGCACAGAAGAATCATATGAATGACACACAATGGAAAGCTGTTGTGAGAATATAGGTCTTAATATCTGGGAATTGCATTAGCAAAAAAACTCCAAAGACACCATCAGAGAATCATGGGAACAGATATGGGCAAAGATACAGGATAAGATAAAAAAGTGGAGGTTATTAAGTAACAATGAGCAAAGGGTTCAAGCAGTGAAAATGTTTACATGACAGGACACTAAAAATAGTTAACATCAAGGAATATCATGCATGGCTGTTTGAAGTGTGGCCAATAGGAGTGGTCAAGCTCCTCTTTGCAGATGACATCAGGATGACTGAGAAATGTGAGAAACAGAGGAACTTTTACTACTTGGAGAGCATGCAAGAAGAGGATAGCAGATTAAGATGGGAAGAAATCTGTGTGAGAAACCAGTTAGGAAGAAGAGATACTGGAGTATAGAGGATTGTACAATATTTTTTGAAAGCCTGAAGCAGCACTGGAAGGAAGGAAGGAACTTAGAAAGGCCTAAACTAAACTTCTACAATAGCCCCGCTACCTTAGAAAACCTTGTAAACTGCAATAGCCCCGCTACCTTAGGAAACCTTGTAAACTGCAATAGCCCCACTACGTTTAACTTAAGTAAACTGACTCTTACATTAAGAACTATAATACTTACCTTATAGCTTTAGGACACCTTAGCAAACCTTGTAAACTGCAATAGCCCCGCTACCTTAGGAAACCTTGTAAACTGCAATAGCCCTGCTACGTTTAACTTAAGTAAATGGACTCTTACATTAAGAACTATAATACTGTCCTTATAGCTTTAGGACACCTTAGCAAACCTTGTAAACTGCAGTAACCCCGCTACCTTAGGAAACCTTGCAAACTGCAATAGCCCCCTAAGTAAACTGACTCTTACATTAAGAACTATAATACTTACCTTATAGCTTTAGGACACCTTAGGAAACCTTGTAAACTGCAATAGCCCCGCTACCTTAGGAAACCTTGTAAACTGCAATAGCCCCGCTACGTTCGCCCTTGCTACGCTCAGGCTCTCTTCACTCCCCTCCCTGCCCGCAATTCCCTCCTGCCCCCAGTGCCTCTAAATTTATAGTACTATAGCCACTCCCCCACTTTCTAGATCCTATCTGCTTTCATCTGGGATAATTTCTCCCAACCCCATTCTTCTACCTACATTTTAATAGCACCTATTAGCTTTCATCTGGCATTCTCCCATCCCCCTTCCAGTATCTTTACCTCACCACTCTATCTTCTGGTGTTGCATCACCAGGTAAAACAGTTCCTTAACTCACTAGCTGAATCACATATAATGATATACTCCTCTTTACTACCCCTCTTGTTCGCACCATACCTCCTTACTTTGTATGAAAACCGGTTTCTCATGGGATTTCAGGTCCCGAAAGGCCATACTATCACCCCAGCTGTAAATCCTCCCAACTTCAACCATACTTACAGTACCAGGTCCTAGCCAACATCTTGTTCAGTCTATCAACATCTCAACCCCAGGCACGTTAGCTCTAGATCCAAACACTACCACAAACTAATAAACAAATTCCTTAAGTTCATCACCAAGTATAGACTTAACCTAATACTTGGTGGTGATATTCACAACCCCGGCCCACCCACTTCAGATACACATACCCCCTCTACTTGCAATCTAAGCTACAAACCTACAATTAATAGGCCAACTAACTCTCTCCTAGCCTGTCATCTCAATATTAGAAGCATTAATAACAAGGCACATAAATTGCATGCACTTCTGGATGTTCACTCCCCTGAGATTCTCTGTTTATCTGAAACCTGGTTAAAACCTAACACTACAGACAATGAAGTGTTACCACCTGGGTACAACATACACAGGCTGGATCATGCTTCAAGGAAGGGGGGTGGGGTAGCTGTACTCTATAAATCTGAGTTGAATGTCACCATAGATGTAATACAACCACCTCAGATTAATAACTCAGAGATTCTTGCCACCAAATTGCAACTTAATAAAAATAAATGCATTAATATCATCTGTATGTACATTCCCCCAGGTAACAATATATCTACACTTGAAGATATCCTGCACTGGCTATCATGTCACTACCCCCAAGAAACCCTACTACTTGGAGACTTTAACATAAACTGGGGCACCTGTTCCTTAGAATCCCCAACCACCCATATTAACCTGCATGCATTTACACAAATCATATCCACCCTACCAGGATAGGTAAACCCAACCAAAAAGAAAGCATACTTGACTGGGTACTCATAAATAGTCACCCCCAACTGTACACCTCTGGTACCCTCCCTGATGGCCTAAGCAATCACCTTCTCACATATGTAATTAAGCACAAAGCCATTAATTCCCAACAACCCTTACTCAGAAAGGTTAGAAACAATATAAACTTTGACCCTGCCAAATTCCAACAAGAACTAAACTCATGTAATTGGTCTATTCTAAAACACCTTCCCTTAGAGGAAGCAGTAGCATACTTTAACAACAAATTCCTTGAGATCCTTGATTTGTATGCACCTATTCATTCAAAGAGAACAAAGGCAAAAACTGCTCCATGGCTTTCTATAGAGTCTAAACTCAAAATTACCCTTAGAAACAAAGCATGGGCTTTATGGCGTTCTTCTAAAGACCCCCAAGATCACATTAAATACAGGCAATCCAGGAACAAAACTAAAAAATCCATTTTACAAGACAAAAAACAATACTACTGTAATTTACAGACAGTAAATCAAAATAACCCTCAGAAGTTTTGGGCAGGTTTAAATAATCTACTACATCCTGGACAAACTTCAACCCCAATCCCTGCTGCTACTATTGATAACCCCCTTGAAGATGTTTCTGACAGTTTTAACCGAGTCTTTACTGAGACAATTCAAGCCCTAGCTAGCCAACTACCTCCTAGCTCCCCTGGTCCTGAAAGTAGCACCCCTAGAAACCTACTCGCGTTCAGCTTCCAACCAGTCGCCACTTCACTTATCCGTACCTTGATCAAAAAATTAAAACCCACTACACTTTCTGCTGATCAACTCCCTGCCGAGTACCTACAAAAATCAGCTGATGCTATTGCTTACCCCGTCTCAATACTAATCAATCGAACCATAGTAGAAGCTAAAATTCCCACCATCTGGAAAATATCCTATGTAATCCCACTTCACAAAGGAGGCAGCTCTGCTGAATTATCCAATTATAGGCCAATAGCTATACTCTCTCCACTTGCAAAGATCATGCACCACCTAATCCAGAATTACCTTATGGCAGGCACTCAACATGGCTTCCGTCCTCATCACAGCACTACTTCAGCCCTCCTAGCCTTTACCAACAGCATAAACCATAATTATATATCCTCAGCCCTCTTCTTGGCTCTTTCCAAGGCATTCGATATGGTTGATCACCAACTTTTAATCCACACCCTGCAAACATTCTGTCTAGATACTAGAGCCCTTCAATGGTTTCAATCCTACCTGAATGGTCGACAGCAGGCTGTCCTCTGGCAGAACAAACTCTCTAACCTTCTACCTAACACCCTTGGAGTACCACAAGGCTCTGTACTAGGGCCCTTGCTGTTCTCCATCTTCATTAACGACCTTTATACTGTCATCCCAAAAGTCAGCTGTATCCAATATGCTGATGACTCTACTCTGATTTGCTCGCCAAAATCTCCAGTAGAGTTATGGTCAGCTACCCAGACCACCTTTAATACAATATAAAACTGGCTTTCTGAACGTCGTCTGATCCTAAATCCCCAAAAAAACTAAAATGCTGTTATTTTCACCAACACGTAGGTCTATCACTTTCACCTTTACCATAAATTCAAATGATGGCACAATAATCTCATCTGACCCCTCTACAAAACTATTAGGTGTCATCATAGATAATAATCTAAAATTCGACCTACATGTTAACCAAACTATCAAAACCATCAATAAAAAACTAGGGTCACTTTACAGAATAAAAGCCTTCCTAATCCCTCCAGCTAAAATTGCCATAGCTTGCTCTCACCTTCTTTCAACCCTTCTGTATGCATCCCCTCTACTCTTGAATTTAAACAAGACTGTCCTTAACAAACTCTCAATTTGCTACAACCACATTGCCAGGTTTGCCGCTGGGCTGCCTTTTAGGACACATCATTGCATCAATCTAAATCAGCTTGGGTGGCTTGAACTACCCAGCCTAATCCAGTATAACCAACTGATTATGGCCTATAAAATCCTCTATAATCCGGACAATACTCCTGCACTTAAAAATATTATCACCCCTATAACAATCCTAGACCGCTTCGATCCTCTAACAAACTACTAATTCAGACTAGCAAAATTAATAACACAGCCGGTGACTCTCTCTTTGCAAACTCTGTAAGTAGATCATGGAACTCTCTTCCAGCTGATATTACCTTACTTTCCACCTTAGGTCAATTTAAAACTAGACTCAAACAACATTTGTCACTTAACTGGCTATGTCAATGTATCAAGCCTGGCTAACTCTCTCTAGAATTTGTAAAAATCTGTTAACCAGTTTACTGTGTAATTTAATTTAATCCTGACTTAACACTCGGGATTAACTCTAACCTGTGGAACTTGTTTAACTTGCTTACTTATGTAATCTCTGTAAATAGTCTGTTTGTAATATGTAATGCTGGTATTATGTAATGCTGTATCTGTTTACCCTTGGAGCTTTTCTCCCCGGGCCTCCGCTGAAAATGGACATGCATCCAGTCGGACTATCCCAGTCAACAAATGTAAAATAAAAATAAAATAAAATAAATAAAAATTACTAATAGAATCTAGATCAGAAATAGCAGATAGTAAAGGGCTAATAAGCAAAATGTATAGGTCATTAATTAAGCTTAGATGGATTAAGAATGGATTAAGAATTGGAGACAGAGGAAAATGGGAGGGGATGCATGACAAAGAAGGAGTGAGTTGAAATTTGTAGAGTCACAAGAATAGCCACTTAGTGTCAAAAATGTAGGCTATCTGTGTGGATGTGCTTGCATAAGTACTTCTATACTTTGGAAAGAATGCATAAAACGTTCTCTGAAGTAAGGAAGACGTATCACAAGGGGGGGTGACGCCACAATTTTTAGAAAAAACTAGACATTTTCAAGAGAGGCTTGAATAAACTAATTCAAGAGATATTAATAAGGGAATGGCTAATGAACAAGGTTAATTTTTGCCTAAATTGGAAAGACAAGAAGAGGCTTAGTAGACATGGAAAGCAGTGGCAACCCTATTATTAGTCATGGCTAAAAAAGGTTTAACAAGGAAATGGAAAACTAATTAAGAACCATCAATCGATGAGGTTATAGGTTTAATAGAAGAAATGAAGCATGAAATATAGACTTAACAAATTTCATAAGAATAAATGGGGATCATTGGGATGCAAGAAGGAATGTTTTGTAGTATGGGGAAGGAGAAATAAAAGGGGAAAGGACATGGAAAATGATGGAGAAAGATAAGACCAGGGATGGTTTTCAAGACAGGAAATGTTAAAGTGGGTATGAAACATTCTGTTGTGATAGATGTGAGAAGAGGAAGGATGGGAGATGCAAACGAAAATCCTGGTTATGGGTTGTGCCTGTTGTTAAAAGGCTAAAGAAACCAGAAATGTGGAATGTAATCAGAGAAGGGGTCAACTGCCAGGAGCAGTTAGTCTACTATGCATGCAGACTACACAATAAAATGTAAAAGTGCGATATGAATAAAAAAGCTTCTTAAGGAGAAAAAGAAAGATTTAGCCTTTGTCTGGTACACATGCACTTCATAGAAAGTGAAAGGCCAAAGCTGACGCACAAATATTTGAAACAAATGACATTCTCTGTCATTATACCACGTGAGTTTGTAAAGAGATATTCCAAATAACATTAATTTATTTTTATATTTTTATTACTATTATTATTATTATCTTTACATTATATAGAAACTACTTGCTATGAAACCAGTCAGACATTATCCAGAACAGCTTGAAGTGCAGGTTTGATGACTTCTTTGAATGTTCACGATCTCTAAATCACCAAGTGATCTGCATTCAGAATGGGATGAAGGAAAGGAATAGCATATGGCAGTGCGTTTTCAAATACTGAAAATAGTAAGGATCCACATGACCCTTGAACCTTGATAAAATTCCACTGAAACTTTTGCAGGTTAGGAGAATAGAATAACTGTCCTAACTTGTCCAAAAGGGTTCTTTTAATCAAGTAATTTACAAACCAAGAACTAACTCTACTGCCAATGTTTAAGTTCAATAAGATAGTATGTGGTGAAGACTCACCTTATCAGAAGCTGTGGTCAGATCTACAAAAAGGCCACCTATTACATGGTACCTTGAGCATGCCATATTCAGGAACGCAGTGTACAACTGTATACCATGTTTATGACAATATCACTTTCCATATACATGGATCATCCTGCTGATAGTAGGGATGTGGCTTTTTTATGAATGGTGCAATGATAAACTCATTATATAACATGGTGCAATGATAAACTCATTATATAACTCTATACTAAACATGCTAGTGCCTGCTTTGCAGCTGTATAAAGCTGCTGATCCCCTGTTAATCACTTTTTTAAGGTGTGGAAAAGCTATCAGAGCCAGAACAAATTATTTAGAATATGAATGACACAAGTCTCTGATACCAGAGGCATGTGTCTTTCATTTTAACTCTAAATTCTAGTCCTGACACATGCCATTTTATATTTTGTCTGTGGCTGGTAGCTATGGTATCCCATCTGATTCTGCTGGGGCACTCAGGCAATTTTGAGCCTTACAATGCATAGGGCTGCTGTCTAAATACCCACACTAGTAAGGATTGATGGTGGCATCATCTCCAGAGGAATGGAAGGCAGTGATTCACAGACGTATGAGCTTCTTTGCACTGACAGCAGTGTAGAGGCAATTGCCATAATATGATAATAAAAGGATCTGTTACTGTGGTAGCTCACATTGGTGGAAGCACACTTGCATCACTGCAGAGAGGTGGGAAATGTTTGGCTGTATCACTGTGCTTGTGTGTACTGCACTGCACATCCTGTATTTAAATCCCATTTTGTACTTTAAGAGATATGTGCAAGACTAGATCATAAAATGATAGTGTTGTTGCTGAGCTATATTATGCTTGGCACCCCATCATCATTTATTAGGATTTGTAAACCACTGAGTTGTAACTCCCATCATATGTCTGCAGCTGTATTCCTGCAAATCCCTGTATGAACTCTACAGCATATCACATGGTTCACAGATCTGGGAATCATTTACTATGATGTGAACCCCATTTCCATACCAATCTCCTTACGTATGCAGTTGTCTGTGTAGCTCCTCTATTGTGTACAAGTCACTTTACGAATTACACTGAACACTGGTATGTGTCTAAGACTGCCTTCCTGCACAGAGTGAGTGTGCACTACCTTTGTGAATAGCACACAGCCAAAGAGTAGTTATAGTTCTTCTATCACTGATGAAGCCAAGGTGGCAACAGAATAGCAGCCTGCATTTGTTAAGGTTGTCTAGAGATTGCCAACAGAGCAGCATCTTCAACAGGTTTAGCAGAGACTGCAAAATGGAGAGTGGCCTAAAGCCAGAAACATTGACAGAAAATATAACTTTAGAAAATGATAAGACAAGTAGAGTCTCCCAGTAAAGATTTCACTCAAGACAAGATTAAAAACATGGGTGAGAAGTTTACAAACAGACTGCCTACTTAGCTTCAGAAACCAGAGGCAAAAGACACTGAAGCTTGGGTTCCCATGTTTAGGAAGGTAATTAGTTTCAGTATCAGTATTTGAGAGAGCTTCCTGAAGTGAAATGCTGGGAAGAATGAATCTACTATCATATGAATGTTGGCTAGGTCAGTAGAAGAGACAGAAGATATGCTGGAGAACTAATGTCTGAAATATTAAGCAAACAAAATGCCATTTTTAAGAATCAAGGAAAGGCAAGTTATTTTTACCACCAAAAAATTACTTTTATCCAAAAGCTTACAGGAATTCCTAAGATTTTACCATGCCGTTGTCTAAAATATTTATTTAATTTTCCACATTTTTTGTTAACTAGGTTAGCTAATACTGGTTAAAAGTGATTTATGGAAAAAAGAGAGGGGAGAGAAAAACTCTGCAGTTATGTTAAATACATGATTTCCATGAGTTTTAAAAACACAGAACATCAAAACAGGGTGGTCATAATTGGGAAAAATAAGATGACAGAAAGCTAAAATATGTTATTACTATAGATGAAAAGTGTTCTTCATTATTGGTCGTTCAACAGACACCACACCTGTGTTAGACATAGGAAAACAGAACGCTGTGGGTTGTATCCCTACTGCAGTGATTAATTTTTCAGCAAAGAAATAAGCACATTGGTGTGATAGATTCATATCCCAGCATATCGTCCATATCTTGAGCAAACTACAACTACATGTAAAGCTGAGTACCACCCGTGCTACCTTCAAGGAAAGCCTAGATAATTGGATGGACAGCCTCGAATTCTCCCCTTGTCTATCTTGTGTTGCCCTCCTTGAGGCTGCAGGTAAATTCTGAATATGGGTCATTGGCTAAACTTATAACGGTCTGCAGACTAATTGCCTAGTACTTACCTATGAACCTACAAACCTATGGAATGTTAAAATTCCACTCCACATAAAATCATAATAAAATGTATAAGTAACTACACATTAATAACCTAAGTGAAGTTGTTGTCTTTCGGCTTTTCCCGGTTAGGAGTCACCACAGCGGACCTCCGGTCCGCTAATGATTGGCAGTAGATTTTCACGGTGCCGAGTTGCCAGCTCGACACCCAACCTTCTACAAAGGCACGCCCATTCACGCATATCTTTCGGAATGCCACTCGACCCGTGGGGAGGACATGCAGACTCCACACAGAAGGCATTCCCATACACTAGCTGAGAATCGAACGGAAGAACCTCTTGCTGTGAGGAACAACGCTACCGCTGCACCACAGCGGATGCTTTTTAATAACCTAAGTGAAGTACAGTGCATATTAGATGGACATAATGAATGTATGTGGTTAGTCTTTTCTTTTTAAAAGTTGTTGATAAAAAAGTGCAGAACATATTAACAAGCAACAAAGTAAAACAAGAGAAGAGTAAATCTGTTGTATTTGTTCTGTTTTGATATAGCTAAGATATAGTTTAGCAGTTATTGCAATATTTTAATATAGCATATAAGTATGTTTTGTAATTGGTTATGACTGGGGTCTTCCCTGATGTCTATAGGGACTGAATTATATACCATAAATGTATAAGTCGTGAAGGCCCTTTCAACAACTCTTTTACTATTAGAAGTCAATTTTAGCATCCACTAATTAAAAGATCTGTGTATTTTAATCAGAGAACATTACTGGACAATGATAATTAGACTAGAAGAGATTATTTTGTAAATTAGGTTGTGAGCAAGGTGGAGAGAAAAAAAGATTTTATTTTTAAAGAGCAAACAGGCTAAGTTCTTCAGCACACTGCATCTATTTTTATGTTTGCGGCCTCCTGCAGCAAAACATCTCCGAGTTGAATGTTCTGATTAATTTATCTTTTATTACTCTGGAACTCTTTAAGCATCTAAGAAAATATAGCGTGAGAGTGGAAGAGTGAAGTGGGCTACCAACATTAAGTGATTAAAAGAACAGGATGGTCTCTATGGAGAAACTCATTTTTTAATTAGGAGAAGGACAAGAATATTTTGCATTGTACTGAGTTTTACAATCAGAGGAGTAACAAGAAATAGTTCACCATGAAGAGATATGCAGGGGCTTGTGTTATTTTCTATTGCTTATGTCTAAAGTTAGAACAAGATATTTTGGTAGTGATGGTAACCAGGCATAAAATATTACTGTTACAACAATGTGTTGCTTTACAATCTAAAGAGTTTATGAGCTGAATAATTATGTTTAGAGAAGCCGACTTCACAATGCTGGTGACATATATTCCTTATCCTATATTGTGTATCTGTGTGTGCATCTTTAACACAACTGACATAACACCAGGATTACAAAATTTCCTACAGAGGCAGGTTTTAAAGAGAGAGAGAGAGAAAAGAAAACTATTTTTCATTCTGAATTAAAATAAAATTAATCAGTGTAGCAGGGTCATTGTTCATACCACCACATAATTCAGGTTCCACTTCATGCTCTTGGTAGGGTTAGAAGTATTGCTTGTGTGCCATGTTCAACATATAAATACATACAGCCATCTCTGTGATCTGTTACAAAGATGCAATAGGACAAACTGAGAAGTTTCCTTGTGTCCTGCATCCCTTTGAAAATATAGCAAGCAGATGCTTCCTTCAAATGAAAGTTTGGGTTTCTTTTTCACCAGAAACTAGGCTGACATGCTTAAAAAGTTCCTTCTCAAAAATATAAGCTATCTGCTATCTAAAGTTATAATGGCACATCATTTTGTCTTGCTTTTTCTTTCTAGGTCTGTGCAATAAATTATGCCTGACAAATATTTTCACAGAACCAGCATCCTTAAATGCTCAATATCTGAGTTGTTTGGCTTCTGCTACACACCTACAATCAGCTGCATTACTAGCTGAGTTAAGTACAAACTTGCAGTCTTAAAGATTGTACTGCATTATATTTTTCTGTCTAATTGTTTCACTGAATATTGTGGTCTGTGTTTCTCTGTAGTTATTTATTTTTCTATTTAATTGTTTCATTGAATACTGTGGTCTCTCTGTCTCTGCAGTAAGTGGGGGCTATTGTGTTTCACTTCATTGATAGTGTTAAACTCTTAGCGTAGAAGTTTTCTCTGTATTTATAAGTGTTAGTCACATATCTTTGAATTTATTACTGCTCAATATCTGAGTTGTTTGGCTTCTGCTACATACCTACAATCAACTGCATTACTAGCTGAGTTAAGTACAAACTTGCAGTGTTAAAGATTGTACTGCATTTTATTTTTCTGTCTATTTAATTGTTTCATTGAATATTGTGGTCTGTGTCTCTCTGTAGTTCTTTATATTTCTATTTAATTGTTTCATAGAATACTGTGGTCTCTCTCTCTGTTTCTGCAGTTAGCTCCCTGCCCGCCCTCCCTGTTTTTGTTGTGGTATTAATCTTGTTTGCTTTGGAATTTCCCACCCCTTCTGTAAATTTGTGTTTGAACCCTCCTCCTGGGTCTATCTTATTTGCTCACTCAACCGAGTACAGTGAGATCATATTTTGACTTCAGACACTCCTTCCACTCCCATGTGTTCAGCTCTATCCCAGCTCTAGTCCATTCTAGTGTCACTAGCTCATTCTACCTAATACAGAGAGAACGTTTGTGAAGGGCAAGCCACTTAGGTCCTTAATTTTGAATTATCTTCTGTTTCTTCTTTCTCCCTTTCCACTTTCCAAAAAAAATTCTAAGCTTGTTTCTTGCCTTTCCTGTAACTAGCCTAGTCCAGATACAGATTTACTGTAACCAGGACTGTTTGCAAGCTTCTGAGCCCCCCCCCCCCAAAGCCTTTCTGTGTTGGAGGGAAGCCTTCTAGCTTATCAGTGGGAGTGGTAAGCACTAGGTAGCCTATCTACCACAAGAGTGGTTTCTGGCCCAGAAATTTTAGTTTATTGGTCATTTGGGCAGTTTTTCCATCTCTCTCAACTTTCTGGTTTAAAAGCCTGCATTTGAACTTGTTTCCTACCTTTCCTGTAACTAGTCTAGTCCAGATACAGATTTGCTATATCCAGGACTGTTTGTAAGCTTCTGAACCACCAAAGCCTTTCTGTGTTGGAGGGAAGCCTTCTAGCTTATCAGTGGGAGTGGTAAGCACTAGGTAGCCTATCTACCACAATAGTGGTTTCTTGCCAGAAATTGTAGTTTATTGGCCGTTTGGGCAGTTTTTCCATCTCTTTCAACTTTCTGGTTTAAAAGCCTGTGTTTCCGCTTGTTTCCAACCTTTCCTGTAACTCGACTAGTCCAGATACAGATTTGCTGTATCCAGTACTGTTTGTAAGCTTCTGAGCCCCCCAAGCCTATCTGTGTTGGAGGGAAGCCTTCTAGCTTATCAGTGGGAGTGGTAAGCACTAGGCAGCCTATCTATCACAAGAGTGGTTTCTGTCCCAGAAATTGTAGTTTATTGACCGTTTGGCAGTTTTTCCATCTCTTTCAACTTTCTGGTTTAAAAGCCTGTGTTTGCACTTATTTCCCACTTTTCCTGTAACTAGTCTAGTCCAGACACTGATTTGCTGCATCCAGGACTGTTTGTAAGCTTCTGAGCCCCCCCCCCAAGCCTTTCTGTGTTGGAGGGAAGCCTTTTAGCTTATCAGTGGGAGTGGTAAGCACTAGGTAGCCTATCTACCACAAGAGTGGTTTCTGGCTCAGAAATTGTAGTTTATTGGCCATTTGGCAGTTTTTCCACCTCTTTCAACTTACTGGTTTAAAAGCCAGCATTTGCACTTGTTTCCCATCTTTTCTGTAACTAGTCTAGTCCAGATACAGATTTGCTGTATACAGGACTGTTTGTGAGCTTCTGAGCCCCCCAAGCCTTTCTGTGTTGCAGGGAAGCCTTTTAGTTTATCAGTGGGAGTGGTAAGCACTAGGTAGTCTATCTACCACAAGAGTGGTTTCTGGCCCAGAAATTGTAGTTTAGTGGCCAGCTTGGCAGTTTTTCCATCTCTTCTAACCTTCTGGTTTAAAAGCCCGCATTTGCACTTGTTTCCCTCCTTTCCTGTAACTAGTCTAGTCCAGATACAGATTTGCTGTATCCAGGACTGCTTGTAAGCTTTTGAGCCCCCCCCCCAAGCCTTTCTGTGTTGGAGGGAAGCCTTCTAGCTTATCAGTGGGAGTGGTAAACACTAGGTAGCCTATCTACCACAAGAGTGGTTTTTGGCCCAGAAATTGTAGTTTGTTGGTGTTTGGGCAGTTTTTCCATCTCTTTCAACTTTCTGGTTTAAAAGCCTGCATTTGCGCGTTCCTGTAACTAGTCAAGTCCAGACACAGATTTGCTGTATCCAGGACTGTTTGTAAATTTCTGAGCCCCCCAAACCTTTCTGTGTTGGAGGGAAGCATTCTAGCTTATCGGTGGGAGTAGTAAGCACTAGATGGCCTATCTACCACAAGATCCAGGTACAGATTCTTAGTTTTAGTACTTGAATTTGTTTAGTTGTGCTCAGCACTTGTTCAGAACTTGTTGTTAGCACTAAATAAGCTACAAATTACAACAACACTCAACCTTCCTCTTTACCTAGAGGAAAATAGTTTTTGTACTTACTTTCCTCACTTGCTTAGAGAAAAACAGCTCTTATACTCACTTTCCTCATTTGTCTAGAGGAAAGTATTTTTTTTTTTATTCAGGCATGTCCAAGGATCAGCTCCCAGTGTTCTCTCCTATCTATCTGATGATTCTGGGCATCTTGGGGCAATGTAGCAATTGTCTCATGTACACAGACAACCCTCTCCTCCTACCACCCAACACCACAACCTGTGAGAGATGCACTTATCTAGCCAAACTGGAGGTAAAGCTCTCTCTCTAATCAAGACTGAACTTGACAGTCAAGAGGACAAGGTAAACACTTGCACCACACCACACTCATCACATAGTCCCACTAAACCTACACCACCAAAATCCACACATAGAAACACAAAAATATACGCAGAGGGTCTCAATAATAATTTGCTCAAGCAACAGAGACCTCCAAAGCAGAAACACAAGCAACCTCCACCCCCCAACACAACCCAAGTAACACATAGCCCACAGGCTCAGTGTGCCAATAAACCACAGCTCATAAGGCAAAACAACATACCCAACACACTAGTCATAGGTGACTCTATAGTCAGGCACATTGATGTCCCACTCACCAGGCTAAACAAGGAGAAGGTTACTGTCAGCTGCCTGTCAGGTGCCAGGATCCGCTACATAACCCACTCACTCAGGTCACTCCACAACAAGTACAAATATGACTCTGTCGTTGTCCATGTTGGTGTGAACGACCTGAGACGTACCTGCCTGGACTACATGAAAAGAGACATGAAAGACCTCTCTGATCTTGTAGCCCAGGCAGGTATGACCCTACCCCTGAGTAGCATCCTGTCATCGCCGCAGTACAAAGACAAAATGATTGACTTCAACAACTGGCAAAGCTTCTGGTGTCATTCTAAGGGGATCCAGTATCTGTCTGCCTGGGACAACATGGTTGACAGACCACGATGCCTTGCCAAAGATGGCCTGCACTTGTCGCCCCTCGGATTCCAAATACTGGCTAAGGGTCTTGCCGCCCCTATAGAGTCTTTTTTAGGTAAGGTTCAAATGACAAATTCACCACCATAACAGGAACAGGTAAGCAAAAACTGAGGGTAATGCTACTCAATGCTAGAAGTCTAAATCTCAAAATGCACTCACCGAGGCATTCCTTAAAATGGAGATATCTGTGCAGTGACTGAGACCTGGTTCAAGGCTCTAGAGAGCACCCCTGCATTAGCAGGCTATAACTCATACCACACTTTTCGGCCATCTAACTTGGACCAGAACACCAAAGACGGAGATGTGTCCATATTCATTAAGGATATCCATACCTCCAGGCTAGTTGCACAGCATAATGCATCCGAGGTTATCCAAGTGTAACTAACTCTGGGCAAAACTGCAATCCAAATTGTAGCTTGCTACAGATCCCCCACTATGCCCCAGGATTCCCACTCCTCTTTTCTTGATATACTGGAAAATATTAAGGTTTAACCAAACACCCAAATAATGGGTGATTTCAACTACCCTACCATTAACTGGGAAAACTATTCATGTACCAACTCCTTCACTCAATGCTTTCTGGAATTCATAAATTCCAGTGCCCTGGATCAACTTATCCACACCCCCACCAGGGGCAACAATATCCTAGACCTAGTCATTACCAACATGAAGTCAACTCCTTGTTGGTCAGATCCGACCATAAGCTAATCACCCTAGATATCCATATCCCACCCCCACCCACCATTAAGGAAACCATGGTAACAAATTTCTCCATAGCCAACTTCATGCTTCTTAAGACAGAAGTGGTGAACTTCATGACACCCATGCAGATGGACAATACAGTTACGACTGCTGAATCCTACACAAATGCACTCTATAAGCACTTACACGAATGCATGGATCATGCTATCCCAAACAGAACCAAGAAGCTATCCTCCAAAAAAAGGAACCCAATCTGGTGTTCCCCTGCCATAAACAAACTCTATAACAGAAGGAAAAAAACTATTGTAAAAGAGAGTAAAATCCCATGAGTGGAGGAGCTCCCTGGTCAGCCTCACTAAGAAGCTGAGATCCCTTATAAGATCCTCCAAAGCTAGCTACAAAAACACAATCGTCACTGATTCTAAGGGCAACCACAAAGCATTCTATAGCTATGCCAAGAATCTCAATGGCAACATCCAGATCTGCTCTGAGTTACAACACAGCAGCATGAAAATTACAGAACCAACTGATATTGCCAACATCCTGGCAGATAGGTTCAGTGCTTTTACCCCCCTCTCACCCCCTAAAGGGCCCATATCTATACAGGAAGAATGCAGAGTCCCTGTAATCACATCTATGCAGGTAAAAGCTGCACTCTCTAAAACCAAAAACACAGCATCCATGGGACCAGACAACATCCCAGGCTGAGTTTTACACAAACTTCAGAACAAACTGGCTCCCCGCCTAAGCACCATGTTCAATCATAGTCTCACGTCAGGCTTTGTGCCCACTGAATGGCACACAGCAACAGTTATCCCACTCCACAATGGGGGAGTCACCACTGATCCTGGGAACTATCACCCTATTAGCCTGACGAGCCTGGTCTGCAAGGCCATGGAATGTATCATCATGGAACTCATAAACAAAGACATTGGTAACCTCCAAACTCTGGACCCCACCCAGCTCAGGTTTGTGAAAGGCAGATCATGCCTTCTGAACCTGATCGACTTCTTTGAGGCAGTCACCAAAGCCGTAGATGAGGGTAAGGTGGTTCACACAGCCTATCTTGACCTCGCCAAGGCTTTCAACACCATCCCCCATTCTGGAATTATAGCTAAACTCACTAAACTAGGTATAAATCCCTACGTCACAAGATGGGTTGCCAACTGGCTCATTGACACCTATGTAGATGGGAGCTGAAAGTTTGACTGCTGAATCCTACACTAAGGCACTATATGAGCACATCCACTAGTGCATGAATAGTACCATCCCAAATAGAACCAAGATGCTCTCCTCCAAAAAAAGGAAGCCAATCTGGTGGTCCCCTGCCATAAACAAACTATACAACAGAAGGAAGAAAGTGTTGCAGAAAAGAGGAAAATCCCAGGATGCAAAAAAACTCCCTTACTAACCTCAGTAAGAAGCTGAGATCCCTCATAAAATCCTCCAAAGCTAGTTACAAAAATAAAATTGCCAAAGATTCCAAAGACAACCACAAGGCATTCTATAGTTATGTCAAGAATCTAAATGGCAATGCTCAGATCTGCTCTGAGCTACAACAGAATGGTATTAAATACACTTATCCCAAGGATATTGCCAATATCCTGGCAGATCAATTTACTGCCAACCTCACCCCCCTCTCACCCCCTAAACGGCCCATCACAATACCAAAATATTGCCAAATTCCAGTAATCATGGCCACACAGGTAGAAACCGCACTATCCAAAGCTAAGAATACAGCATCCATGGGACCAGATGAGATCCCATGCTATGTACTACATGAACTACAAAATGAAGTGACACCTCACCTAAGTGTCATGTTTAATCATAGCCTCACCTCAGGCTTTGTGCCCACTGAAACTACAGTTATCCCACTCCACAAGGGAGGATCCACCTTGGATCCCGGGAACTACTGTCCCATCAGTCTGACGAGCCTGATCTGCAAGGGCATAGAATGCATTATCATGGACCTTATAAACAAAGACATTGGCAACCTTCAAACACTGGACCCCACCAAGTTTGAGTTTGTGAAGAGCCGATTTTGTCTCCTGAACCTAACTGACTTCTTTGAATCAGTCTCCAGGGCTGTGGACGAGGGTAAGGCAGTCCACACAGCCTATCTGGATATCGCGAAGGCCTTCGACACCATCCCCCATTCTGGAGTCATAGATAAACTTACTAAGCTGGGCATAAATCTCTACGTCACTTGATGGGTCGCCAACTGGCTTACTGACAGAACCCAGACTGTAAAAGTAGCCGACTCCAAATCCAGCTCCAGACAAGTGACAAGTGGAGTACCTCAGGGTTCAGTCCTGGGGCTGCTCTTGTTTGGCATCTACTTCTCTGAAGTACAGGCCAACACTAAGGGACTCTGGCTAACAAAGTTTGCAGATGACTGCAAACTGGAAGCCATTATTGAATCCCCAAATAATGTGGATATTATACAAAAGGGCCTTACAGAAACAGATGCTTGGTGCCAGAGCCATGGGCTCAAGCTTAATGCCAAGAAATGTATAGTTATCCCCTTTGGAAAGAACCATGTACCCATGAATTACCACATAGGTGGCAGTACACTAAACACTGATAGTGTGATGAGAGACTTAGAGACACAGGTGGACAGTGGTCTCACTTTCGATAACCACATTGCCACAACAGTCAGGAACTCCTTCTATGTGGCACACCTCATCACTAAGGGCTTTTCATCCAGAAAAAAGGAGGTCATTGTCCCACTGTACTCATCCCTCATTAGACACATTATAGAGTACAACACCATGTTTGGTATGTACCTCACATGACATCTGCAACAGCTGGAAAGGCAACAGAAATACCTCACTAAAAGAATCACAGGCCTAAAGCAGATGCCCTATGCTGACCGTATAAAAAACTCCAGCTATACTCTGTGGCATATTGTCTACTCAGAGGTGATCTCTGCTTAACATACAAGGCCATGTCAAATCCTGAGCTGTTGGACATGCTCCACTTAAAGAAATCCCAATCCCTCAGAGCCACATGCTCCAGGGATCTAAACCTTATCATCACAATGAACAAAACATGCTGGAGTGATAGGTTCCTGACCAAGAGACTCCCCATACTCTGGAATAGACTGCCCATACATGTCAAGCAGAGCACCTCCTTGTCCCTCTTCAAAAGGAACCTTGATGATTGGATGGGAGATAGGAAATTCACCCTGGGGATCATGTCAGTTGCACTGCTAGACAGGGGTCCAGGGAAGTAAATATTGTGGGAAGAAATATCCAGGGAATTGTTTGGCTAGGCTTGTATAGGCCCTAGAGCCGATAGCCTAGTACCAACCTATGAACCTATGACAGAACCCACACTTCAAACCACTGGTAAGTGGAGTACCACAGGGTTCAGTCCTGGGACCTCTCCTGTTTGGTATCTACTTCTCTGAAGTACAGGCTAACACAGAAGGCCTCTGGCTAATGAAGTTCGCAGATGACTGCAAACTAGGAGCCATAGTCGAGTCTCCAAATGATGTGGACATCCTACAGAAGGGCCTCACTGAGACAGATGTCTGGTGTCAGAGGCATGGCCTCAAGCTCAATGCCAAAAAGTGCATTGTCATCCCCTTTGGTAAAAACTCTGTACCCATGAACTACCACATAAACACAGAATGTGTAATAAGAGACCTTGGGACCCAGGTGGACAGTAGTCTCTCCTTTGATAATCACATCACCACAGTAGTCAGAAAATCCTTCTATGTGGCACACCTCATCACAAAAGGGTTCTCATCCAGGAAAAAAGAGGTCATTGTTCCCCTCTACTCAGCACTCATTAGACCCATTATAGAGTACAATGCCCCTTTTGGGATGTACCTCACAAGACATCTGCAGCAGCTGGAAAGATGACAGAAGTACCTTACAAAGAGGATTACTGGCCTCAAACAGATACCCTACACTGACTGTCTCAAAAAACTCCAGCTTTACTCTATGGCATATCACCTACTCTGAGGAGATCTCTGCCTAACATATAAAGCTATGTTAAACCCAGAGCTGTTGGACATGCTACACCTAAATAAATCCCAATCCCTCCAAGCTGCACGCTCTTGGGACCTAAACCTTGTCACCACAATAAACAGGACATGCTGGAGGGATAGATTCCTGTCCCAGAAACTTCCTATATTCTGGAACAAGCTACCCATCTATGTCAGGCTAAGTTCGTCATTAGCACTCTTCAAGAAAACTCTTGATGAGTGGATGGGAAATAGGAAATACACCCTGGGGATCACTTCTGTGGCTCTGCTTGACAGGGGCACAGGAAATTAACTTTCTTGGGTGGCATAAGCCAGGGAACCTTGTTGGCTAGGCTTACTTAGGCCCTTGGGCCGATAGCCTAGTACCTACCTATGAACCTATAATCCTTATGTTCAAATATCATCTGGAATTGAGACTGCCATTTCAGAAGTGCTCGTTTCTTAGGTAAAAGAGAGCAAGCTGCAGACATCCGTAACCGGATTTCCCTACCCTGTTTTATTCCCTAGAAATAGCACATATTACGTGATATATATCTGAAACATGCTTACCAGTCAAACACTTGAAATGCCTGTGACAATCCTCAACAGCGTCTGAGTCCTTGGCAAAAATAGTCATTTAATATAGAAATATTCCAAAATGAGATCAGGAAAAGTGGAGGAAACCTGACTTGTGTAGTGGATCGTGTGCTAAAGCTACATGGCTTACCCAGCACATACCATTTTGTAAAGTAATGTATTAACTCTTTACCTTTTGTAGGGAACATTTCTTCCAACTGATGAAATGTTGGAATGCCTTCCCCCTCTGGTAAAAAATCCAGTGCTGCTAACCTTTTCACTGCAAGTTGGAAAGAAATAGAAGAATTGTATAGTGCTCCCTGTATCTGCCATGCCCTGGCCCAGCAATCAAGAAACCTCAATCCTCACCACTAATACCAGAGAGGGCATCTCATATAAGAGGAAAGGATAACAAATACACACAGTAAAGTACAATTTCCCTTAAGTGCACACAGAGATCGCCGTCAGTCTGTGGCTGGTTGCTCCCTTGCTCCCCAGGTCCCCAATAAGACTCCCCACTGGCACAGCTGTAGGGTCTAGATCTCAGCCTAGCTGGCAAGCTAACCTCTAGTACCTTCTCTGTCCAACCAGTGCTTCATGCCCCTGCCCAAGTAGCTGGTTAACACACACACACACACACACTTTGAGGTAAGCATTTATACAACTTCACAGACACTCCTGGGAAAGGCTGACACAGATTGTCCAGCTGTGCCTCTTTACCCAAACTATATTGTAGTAATTACTGCCACCACCAGCTAATAATTATCAGCTACCCAAAGGCCCTTAAAAGGGTGTCCAATTATTACTATGCAATATTATTATCCAATAGATAAGTGTGACTAATCAGTCTTAAGGCTTATTAGAATGGCCTTGTACAATAAACTCTATAAATATGCAATGTACTCTAGAGCTTAGCTTATCTCTACACAAACCAGCCACAGGTAAAAGGTTTTTAAAATATTTAATAATAATAATACTAAAAACACAAGACAGTACTACAAGAGTTCAGAGATCACACAGAAACTTAAAACAATACAGTAAGTAGGAAAGTTCTGATATAACAGAAAAACACTTAGTCTAGCTTTCATCTAATTTCCTAGCTATTACTACAAGAAGACATACTTCTAAAGTAACTTACTTACATGGAGAAAGGCAGTGCTGAGTTGAATAGTCAGATCAAAAATGCTTAACAATCTTGGGTTCTCACTGTTTAAATTGAAACTATAGTTTTGATAAAACATTACATCATTTGTTTACACTTTCCTGGTTCCCAGGCCACTCCGAAACTACATTTACATTATTTTACACTTAGAGCAATAAAGGACATTCCACATGTAAATTCTGGTCATTAACTTTAGCCTTAAAACAATAGGAAGGATGCTTACTTCAGAATCATCGACTCCAAATTCTAACTTCAAAGGACATACAAAACATAATTTTAATTTCAAAGAACATTTGAAATGCTTGGCTTAGTTTTCCTTACAGCAGATGGCAATGTTGCTACAATCTTGAAGTTCACATTTTACAGTGTTTTCTTTCATTTAAGAATCAAGCCTGTATTTTATATTTCTATTTACAAATGCCAGAATTATGTAGCAAATTCTATTTGACTAGGCTGGCAGCCTTCACCCTTTCTCTAGCAGCCTTCACACTCCCAATCCAAGGCTCTTTCTCCATAATTATGCTAAAATTGAAAAAAACAGCCCTTGCACATTACGTCATTAATGTTTAGTCTAAAGCTCTTTAAAGCAGCAATTTCAAAGTCGCACAGAATGTAGGAGACATTACATTCAAGATTTGCACTGCCCATTAAATCAAACAAACCATTCCACATAAAATTTTATGATTTTAAGGACTTTTTCGCCATAACGCAGTACACTAATGGAACATTTTTGGTGTATGCTCCATATTTTACAAAAGAATGGATTGTGTACAATTGCCTACGGTCACTGCCTTTAACAAAGTATGTACCATCCATTAGCCAAATAGTGGAGCATAAGTCACTTATATTATTTGTAGTGGTGCACAACACTACTACATTTTCTGTACTTGAATCAGACATGGTCTTTTATATGAAAAACCTACATTTAAGAGGAAAGTCACGGACATTAATGTCCAACAGAGACATCTTAGTCCCTACCGGCCTTCCAGTTATTTTTAAATGGGCTCTCCTCACTTGTTGGAGCATTGCTCTCCTAAACGGCATTGTTGGAGCATAATCTAGAGAAGTGGATGCAACTCCATCATCTCCTATTACACAGGCAGGATCTTGAGACATTGTGCCTCTTTGCTTCAAACTATGGCAAACAGCATATATCTCTATGTCACATGGGTCTCCCATATGATTATGTGCTACGGACTTAATTAATTCTTCGCCAGTACTAACACAAACTGTAATGGCTCTTCCTCTGCATTTCTCTGATGTTTTCAACATACAACACCAGTTTGTTTGTGTCTTTCGGCTTTTCCCGGTTAGGGGTCGCCACAGCAGAACTCCGGTCCACTAATGATTGGTAGTTGATTTTTATGTGCCGAGTTACCAGCCCTGATGCACAACCTTCAATGAAGGTACGCCCATTCACGCATGTCTCCACACAGAAGACGCTCTAGCTGAGAATCGAACAGGACAGTGACAACGCTACCACAGCACCACCACCACCACGGGTCACAACACCAGTATTTCTGTATTTTTGCAAACTTTTCCAGGTAATAAACAAATCCTTCAATTATTAGCAATTCTCCTCCACGTTGAGAATTTGCTGTTTGGTACACTGCACCTAGCACTCTAAGCTGATATGATACCATAGTCGCCATTGTGTTGACAGTACATTATACGCATCAACTCTTACTGCTTACATATTTAAAGGACTAGCAATGTTAACATGTATTTACTTGTTTTCATTCGTGTTTCCGTACACACACACACACACACACACACACACACACACACACACGGTATCATTCACTCTTTCAAATCAGTAATGTGAAGGCATAGTGAATAACTCTGAAATGCAGTTGTGTCTGTTCATCAAAAGGTTAAGATTTTGAACGAATAGAACATCAAATGCATACGGTTAAGATAAGTGTAGGTTTGGGAAACTAATGCTGAAACCTTCAGAGCATGTCTTTGTGTGTGATTATATGTGTTATGGAAAGGGTTTTCCAAAGGTAAGGTGCAGAGCTAGGGTTAGAAGGTATTTGTATGGTGGTACAGGAGCCCAAACTTGTGTAACATTCTTTTGTACAGATAGTAGCATCATTTGAAGTATTCAAGTACTTTATATAAGTATTTTTAATATGTTTTACATTTTTCAGGCTCAATTTCACTATTACTGTTTAACATAGATAGGGTCATGGAATTTCTGACAGTTAAATACTGTGGATCCCATGTCCTTGTCCATTTGAGCATAGTGTGTTTGAGCACCAATCACAGCTCTTGATCTGTAGGCTATTGGCCTGCCTTCCTGCTGCACCAAGGCCTACATAGCAGTGGGCTGTGACGTATCATAAAATCTAAGTATAGGCACTGTAGTGCTAGATGTTTATGCTTTTCAAAGTTTTTTTCTCATCCTGCATTGACCAAGACTATTTTATATCATGCTCTGGCAACTTACTGATTAGTACTATTACATCTAACAAGTTAGGGATGAACTTTGGAAAATGCCTACGTGATAATTTATCATAACACTTTCTCGTATGTATAATTCCTTTAACTTTTCCAGCATTAGATTTAAGATATTATAAAAAAAAAAGAAACATATCCTGTATACTTTAAAGAAATTACACAGATCTGGAATCTATTTTCACTTAACTTCAAGTCTTTCTGCTTTAGTTTATCCAGCAATTTTACCACACTATGTTCCTATCTAGTAATATATCATCAGTTATACTGAATATGCAGCCAACTCTGTGGTGTACAGGAATAAAGTCCAGACTAAGGCCCAGGTGACTTGGGTGTGATTAGTGACTCCAGTATCTAAGACTCTGGCAAGGAGACGAAGGGTGCATTCCTCCTGGTAAGCAGAGAATGCATTTGGGCATGTCTTTCAGTTGATTCCTGGTGAGGGCTGTGGATATGTAGGAGGCATTGTTCTTGGAGTGGCAGGGGACATTGGCTGTGCTGGTGCAGAGGAAGGATATGCCAGTACATTCCATTGCATGACCAACCCAGGAAAGTATGAATGCATGCACAGGGAGGAGAAGTTACAGCATTAAAACTACAGCAGCAAAATGACACTGCTCCAAATGTTTCAGTCTCCTCACCAGACCTGTGCATGCATTGGTATTAGTCCAAGGGAAGAAATGAGGGCTCAGGAGACCCAGTGGATGAGGAGATGCCTGGGGGGGCAACCAATGGTCAGCTACAATGAGTCTAAAGGAGACAAAAAAATTATACTGACTACACCATCTAGTGTTTAATTATATTTACTACAGCTCTCTTGAATATTTTTGGAGCTGAAGTCATTCCAGTTTGTAACCTCACAAATGTGTATCTGCCAAGACATGCATTAAATGTGTATAGCTTGCAACTAGATTCATCTAGCATAAGTTAAAAGAAACCTTGGCTAACATCAAGTACAAAGAAGAATTTAGTATTAGGAGCACCTTGCTATTGTTTCTTTAGCTTTATGATGCAGATAGTGTTCCTTTTCATACATTTAACTTAAGTCTTGAGTATATGCACATATCCTTCATTTTTGCTGCTTCATGACTGTTATTGTGCTATTTACCTATTTGGTTCAAACTGCTTACCTAAGACTTTCATAACTTCCATATCATTAAATTCTTGCTCAGTTCAAGCTGTGAGTGGTCTTCATGTAGCATGAAATGCTGGGTGAATCTGAATGTGATATTTGACTTGTAAACAGCCCAGTCCATCAAACAAATCAAAATAATTATGTAAAATATAATCAGCACTCTGTAACACACATTCCGTACTCTGTGACTTATATTTTTGAACCTGTAGTGAGGTTCTACTAATCATGGATGTGTCATTGCATTTGCTTGACACATCAATATTGTTATTACCAACATTTTTCATAGACCCCATATATTTGAACATTTTATTTTTATTTTTATTTTATTTTAGTGTATTTTATTTATTTATTATCAAAGTAAGCACACTTAACAAGAGTCCCTTTTCAGCAGTAACCCATGAACACTGTATGGAAACAGAGTCGCACAGATTTCAAATGGATACTAAAGGAATCAAAACCTGAACTACAAAACAGCTTTTTAACATCTCATATCCTCACTGTTGTGAGATAACTGTCAGACAATACAGTACAGTACAGTACAGACAAACACAGCAGTTAACTGATTATAGTCTGCACAACTTTAAGTATTGTTCACAATATGTGAATGATACTTTTGCTGCTGTATTTTGTGCTAGTACACGTAGTCTGATTCATTGCCTCTTCATTATTGTCAGATGTACGACTCTGGTTTCTTAATGTTCTCCATTTGTATACTGTACTAATTATTTAGTCACTCCACATTTGTACAGTATGAATTTAATTATATCAAGTGCTTCACAAGCATTACAATCTAGAATGCTTGGTTGCTTTAACAGAGCTTTCAAGGACCCTGACTTAAGCAATCTGTTTGTTAAGCCAGATGTGAAACAAAGACATTAATGTATGTATTGAATATGTCAAAAGATAGCATGTTAGCTTGAATACTTTATTATTCAAATTCAATGCCTTGAATGTATATCTAGACAATATATTGTACTCAACCCCTCTATCCAGCTTAAATATAATTGACATTTCTTTTAATTATCAGCATTTCTAACCATAATTTGCCTCAGTACTTTTAATAACCTGAACCAAATTCACATCATCATTACTGCTGCCATTTTAAAGTAGTTAATCAGTCTATAAAGCATGCACCATGTTCACTGTATGCAATCCAATTGTGCTAGCAAATTTTCATTCTTATTCTGCTCATTTGTGACTATTGAGTTCACATTTTGCTGTTACATTTTATTTTGGTTTTTACAGACTTTTGCAAAATGGTTTTGCCTCCTCCACAAAGCTTAAACAAACTGTTGAAGGCTTTGCAATGAACTTTCTCATGCATGTATTCATATCAAGTGAACTGATTGTAATTTCTGTCCACTTATGTGTTACTAGCACCATCTTAAATACCTTGTATATTCAAAGTCTTGCATTTTTATTTTAATATTCTTTATGCTTCATTTCCTCTGTTTTTTCATCATTCACATCTTTTATTATACATACTTATACTCTATAGTCATGCTGTTCAGTTACACATTTGAAAGTTTGATTTAATTTATTTAGTATATGTTAACTGGGTAACTGAACTCTGAACTAGTCATTACAGACCATTTTCAGCCACAGCCTGGATCACAAGGAAAAATGTAAATGCAATATATGTGGACACTTAAGAGAAGCCAATCAATTAGCATCTTTTTGAAGGTAGGAGCTAGAGTTCCTGTAGAAAACCAAAAGTAAACAGGGAGAGCATACAAACTCCAAGCAGACAGTGAAAAGAGATCATGATTTAACCCCAGACCCTGGATCTGTGAAACAGAGATCTTAGTTACTGAGCTATTGTGCTGCCCAAGGTACAAAGGCAGACTGTTATGTACAGTGGTGAACTTGGATGTGATTAAGAGTTTTATTGCAGATTGTAAGGATGACTTGGTTACAACAGGTACTAAAGATCTAGCTTTCCCATTATGTTTCCATGAACCCTTACTGTCTCTCTCGTTGTCTTTTCTTTCTTTCTTTATTTATTTTATTTTGCATTTGTTGACCAGGATAGTATGACTGGATACATGTCCATTTTCAGCGGAGGCCCAGGGAGAAAAGCTCCAAACTTACAAACAGATAAAGAAAAGCAAGTTACAGTATATGCACAAACATGTTGTATTAACATACAAGTTACAGTCTCACATTTCAAGCCTATGAAGAATACAGTTTATATTCAGAAATATGTACAAATATGTTACAGTTTCTCTTATCAAACCTATAGGTGCAGCTATATACAGAGTATGTGCAAAGATGTTACAGTTTCTCTTTTCAAACCTTTTAGTGAACAGGTAAGTCGCTGTGAATAGAAAATTGCAGGGATATGGAAATAGGTTAGGCTTTAGTCAGGGTTAGAGTAAGGACATAACCAGTGAGTTTTAAAATACTGGGTTAGATTTTTTTTTAACTAATTAAGGGAGGGGTTCAGAGTAAGGTCAGATGGGAGCAAATTCCAGGTTTTGCCTACTGAATTTACAAACAAAGATTCTCCAGATAGGTTGTTAGCTCTAACAGATTGAACCAAAAGATTTGTAGTGGAATGAAGTGGCCTAGAATTTTTGTAGGGATGGATAATGTTTTTAAGGGAGGGCGTTTTTTTCTGGATGGTTAATAACCTTGAATGCTACAGTAAGTCTGGGAAGTCCTAGCCATCCTAAGAGGTTTAGGTTTTGAGAACTGTGTGTCCTGTAGGGAGTTCCTGTGGCAAACCTGGCAATTTGATTGTAGCAGCTAGAGAGTTTGCTGAGATCAGTTTTGTTCAAGTTACTGAGTATTGGCAAGGCATAGAGTAGAGTTGAAAGCAGATGGGTACAGGCAATGGCAGTCCTAGCTAGAGGGGTGAGAAAAGGTTTGGTTTTGTATAGGGAGCCAAGTTTTTTATTAACGGTTTTAATAGTTTGGTTTACATTCATATCATATTTGAGGTTATTGTCTATTATAACACCCAGGAGTTTGGTATACATATCTGGTGAGATTATGGTCCCATTGTTAGATGTTATAGTAAATGAAGGTTGAGAGGATTTGCGAGTAGGGGTTAAGAGCAATAGCTTTGCTTTATTAGGGTTTAATATCAGCCATTGATTAGTGATCCAGTTTTCAACTGTATAAAAGGTTTTCTGGGTTAAACTAAGGAGATCTGTAGGGGGTAGAGGCTGAGCAACTCAGTGTGGAGTCATCGGCATATTGTATATAGGTTGCATCTGGGATTACAGTATGGAGGTCATTGATAAAGAGGGAGAAAAGAAGAGGACCTAATATGGAGCTTTGAGGACATCAAGGGTAATGGGGAGAAGTGTGGAGAGTTTGTCCTGCCAAAGGACAGCCTGCTGTCTTCCACTAAAATAAGATTGAAACCATTGTATGGCATGGTTGTTTAGGGATATTTTCTTTAGGGTAAGTAAGAGTAGCTGGTGGTTAATCATGTCGAAGGCCTTGGAAAGATTGAGAAACAGGACAGAAGATAGTTTGTTGTTGTTACGGTTGGAATTTATGGCATTAGAAAAGGAGAGGAGGGCTGTGGTGTTATTGTGCTGTGGTCTAAATCCATGTTGGGAGTTGGCCAGAAGATTATGTTGAATAAGGTAGTGTAAGAGTTGTTTATGGATACACTTTTCCATAATTTAGCCAGAGGGGAAAGGATAGCTATTGGTCTATAGTTTGACAGCTCAATGGAGCTGCCTCCTTTGTGGAGTGGTATGACATGTGATATTTTCCAGATAGAGGAGATAGAGGCTTCAGTTATGGTTCTGTTTATCAAAATAGAGACAGGGAATGCTATAACATCAGCAGCTTTTTGCAGGTAGTCTGCAGGGAGGTGGTCAGCTGAAAGGGTGGTTGGTTTGAGTTTTTTAATTAGGGCTCTAATGAGTGAAGTTGGAACTTTTTGGAAGCTGAAGGAGAGAATGTCACTGGGTTTAGGGGTTTCAGTGTTAGGACAAGTGGGTTTAAGTTTGCTAGCAAGGGCCTGGATGGTTTCTGTAAAGAAACTGTTGAAGGTGTTGGCAATGGACTCTGGTGATATTTGGGTGGGGGCTGAGGGGGCTGGAGTTGTGGATTGCCCCGGGTGGAGGAGTTTGTTAATACCTGCCCAGAACTTCTGTGGCTTGTTGTGGTGTTTCTGCTGTAGATGGCAGAAATATTTTTTTTTGTCTAGTAATAAGGATTTTTTGTATCATTCCTATATTGTTGAAATTTGAGTTGATATATATTTTATATTTTATATAGAACAGCAACCCCTCCTCCTTTCCTGATAGTACGATCTAGCCTGAGTATATTATACCCTTGAGGTAGAATTTCATTATCTGGTGTAGTTGGTTTTAACCATGTTTCGGTCAAAGTATGTCGGGGGAGTAGGTTGTCAGGAGGGCATGGAGGTTGTGGACCTTATTGTTGATGCTTCTAATGTTTAAGTGGCAGGTCAATAGTGAGTTGGGGGGGGTCTATTTAGGCTTTGTCTTATGTTTGGGCTGTTATGATTAGAGTTAGTGTTGTCTGGGGATGGTGGCCCAGGATTTGGGTGGATATCCCCATCAATAGTAAGGGTTTGGGGCAAACTAGCTATGAGCTTTAGAAATGTATTTGTCAGTTTTTGGTAGTATTTAGTTTTGGTGTTAACATATCTGGGTATAACAGGGTGGGTGTTAGCAAGGGTAAAGGAGTTGGTGTCAATGGACATGAATGAGTGGACAAAAAGGTTTGAGAGGACTGGGGTGGTAGTAAGGTGTCTGGGATGGTTGAATCCTATATGGGATTGGTTTTCATAGATGGTGAGAGAATAAAGGGTGATTAGTAAAGGTAGGGTGTAGAGTAGAGGTGGTATTTTAGAAGACTTAGTAAGTATTAGAGACATAATGGGGGGAGTATACTCATGGTAGGCAGGAAACCTAGGTGTAATAGTAGGTGGGGAGATAGTGGAAGGGTTGGGTTATAAATGAATTCCATTAATGGTTGGAGATAGTGGAAGGGGTGGGTTATAAAGGAATTCCTGTTAATGACTGGTGAAGGAGGGGGAGGGGGTGTGGCTGAGGGGTAATAAATTCAGAGGTATTAGGGGGCGGGTGGAAATAGGGGGCAGGGAGGTGTGCAAAGCGAGCCTGGAGGGCGAGCAGAGCAGGGCTAAACCACACCAGAGGAATCCTCAGAGCCTGTGACTGAAATAAGAGGTTTTTCCTTGCTTTTTTACTTGCTTTAAATGGGAATAGCATAGGTACACAAAGCATACATATATTCAAGGATTGTCAAGTGAAGAGGCAGAGACTTAGGTCTTTAACACCTTGAAGTTTTAATAACAACTCTGACTGTGGTAATATGACACAAAATAGGTTCATAAATGTATACTAAGCTAATGATCACCAGGGCCTTTAAAAGCCTAGCCATGCAGTCCAACCCATTTGTGTCCCTATGTATCACAGGCATTTATTAGGAATGGGTATGTTAGTTAGGAAGCTTCTAGAGGTTATGAAGGGAGGGGTATGTTAGTTTGGGCATTACTATCTTCCTCTGTTTATCAGAGATTAGGGGCCAGATCTAGGGTGAGCTTCTGATTTCCCATCCTTTGGTCAAGATTATGCGTAAATAGGGTTAGGGATGGACTCTGCTTCACATGGTTGGGGGGCCTGTTCCAGAGGATGAGGATCCTCTGAGATGCATATCTGTGTCACCAACATGTCTTATTTATGTCACAAACAATTTAAATCATTGGATCTAGTTGTTGTGATAATGTTCATTTTGCAGATGTGCAAAAGATCCAACAGAGCTGGATCAGAGGATGCCTTGTATGCCAGGATTGAGACCATCTCTCAGTAACCTGTAGGAGGCAGAGTATAGAAAGAGGACTTTAAGGTGATCTGTATAGGACAATGTGTTTCTACCCTGGATTTTCCTGGCAAGGAACCTTTGTGCATGCCAAAGGGGGTATTTTACTGAATGATGAGTCTGATAAGGGCAGAATAAAGTGGCACTATAAATTCCTTGGACCTGGATGCCATACCCTTACTTACAAGTTGAACAACATAGAATGATTTTCTTACTATCTTGGTCACATTTTGGTCAAATGCCAGATTACTGTATGCATATGTTCCCAGATCCTTGGCAACTGGGTCAACTCTTAGAGGTATCTTATTGATGGAGTAATAAGCTTGGGTGGCACTTTTTCCAAAAAGCACTGTAATGCATTTCTTGGCATTGAGTTTTAGTCAGTGACTTTGGCACCAGCCATTTGTATATGTTAAACTCTCTTGTAAAATGTTTGTGTCATGGGGGGGGGTCTTTGTTTGCTCCCAATTTGCAGTCATCATGAACTTAGTCAGCCAAAGGTCTTGAAATTATCCTTTACCTCTGAGAAGTAGATGCCAAATAGGAGTGGTTGCAACAGACAGCCCTGAAGAACCCTGCTGGAGACTGGTCTCTTAGTTGAGGTGGTATCACCAATCCTGACTTCCTAGGTCCTCTATGCAAGCCAGCTGGCAATCCAGCAAGTTATGTGCAGGTTTATTCCCAGTTCAGTGAGTTTGTCAACTATAATTTAGTGGGATAGTGTACTGAACACCTTAGCCAGGTTCAGGTAGGCAGTATGCACTGTTTTCCCTTCATCAATTGCCTCGGTGACCTTCTTAAAGAAGTCCACCATGTTTAGTAGACATGATCTTTCTTTTCAAAGTCAGACTGGGTTTGGTTCAGTGTCTGAAGGTTGCCTATGCCTTTGGTAATCATTTCCATGATAATTCATTCCATGGCTTTTCATATTAGACTAGTCAGTCTAATAGGTCTATAGTTTCTCAGTGTCAGTTGATTATCCACCCTTGATGGTATCTTTAGATTTATTCAACATGCACACTATTTTTCTCATATTACAGTGGAAGGCATACACCTGCAAGGAGTCAAATATAACATCTATTAACTCCTATACGTATAGTCAGGCATTTTGTATTGCCATCTTAGACTGGCAATTTAGTGTGGAGGATTAAGGCTGTGAGCTGCCAAAGAGCTTTATCCTGTTGTCTTAAGTTTGACTCCTTAATTTTGCATCTACTGGTTGTGTGATTCTGAGCAAGACACTTCGTCAGACAGTATACGTTTGTCTGCAAGGAAAATGGGCCTCAACCTAGTTGGACAACCCAGTTAAGAAAATAAATAAAAATTCATAAAAATATGACTTCATGAAATTAAATTAATAAAATTAATAACTGGAGGCAGCTCTGGTGATATAGATGGATAACGTTATGTGTTGGACATTTTATGTAACTTGTAAGGAAGGATGGGCATGCTCAGTTTTGGTGTTGGGACAAAACTGGCTGCAATCACTTAGAAGAGGGGAGGAAATGCAAATGCATGCCCTGCGGGTAGAAATTAGGCTCACCAAACCACTACATGGTAGTAGCCCTCAACATGGATGTACCGAAGTCTGGACTGACATGGGAAAGGCACTGTGGGTCTCCAGAGCAACAGAGATCTCATGCCCCCTCACTCAGAGGAAAGGGTTAGGGTATTAAAAAAGTCATCAAAAGTATAATGAACCTTCTTGACTGTCTGAATGTTGACACCATCCTGATAACGATCTCACTGGTCCATTCTGACATTCCTGGGTAAGGGAATGAATTGACAGTGGTTGCATCTTCATGGCTACCTGAATGATGTCCCCATGCTAGTAGCTGTATCCCTTGTCCCTTGTGATATTACTGGGTAAGAGGATGAATGGACAATGTCTGTTGCATGTTCATGGCTGCCTGAATGATGTCCCCGTACTAACAGCTGTATCCCTTGTCCCTTGTGATATTACTGGGTAAGGGAATGAATGGACAATGTCTGTTGCATCTTCATGGCTGCCTGAATGATGTCCCCGTACTAACAGCTGTATCCCTTGTCCCTTGTGATATTACTGGGTAAGGGAATGAATGGGAATCTCCTTTTTGGGGGAGGCTTATTGGTCAGCAGGCAGTGAAGCAAAAAACACAGAGCAGAAAATTAAAGCTAATACTCAAGCAATTAATGAGTTTTAATATTTATTCTTCCAGGGTAAAACTGCACTGGGCCAAAATCTCTCTCATCCCCCTGAGCGAAGATTCCTATGGACAAACAATTCCTCACTTCCTCCCTCAACAGCCTGGATCTTTCATTAAGCAAGTGACACTGACACAACTATCACACGCTGTCCCATAGTAAGAACAGCCAGCATCATCTCTCCTTCTCTTTTCATTATATTTTCAATCTTTCTTTTATCCAGACCTCATTTGTACACTCTGACAGAATCTCCACAGCGTTTGGATTTATGCAGGACCTGTCATCTGAGTGCTAAAATCCATAAGTATAGATATCGCTCTTCTTTCTCTTTCTTTTCTCTTGCTGCAGGCCAACTTCAGTGTATTGCTGTGAGATTAAATGTCATTCAGTACCCAAACAAACTACACCTGAGAATTTACTTTCTATCACAGATAAAAAGTAGTAAGTTTTGCAGACAGCAACTAGCAACAACTATTAATGATATTTTCTTTCATACACAATGAACTGAGGCAGATACACATAAATCATTTTTACAGGCTTGTCTGTTCTAAAGATGTATAGACCGTTAATAATTAGCAAGAATTCAGAAACTTAAATAAAGCACACTACAATTTAACCCTAATAAAGTTTGCACTGTTCCCATTATTTATTGCTTGAGCATATATCTTTTACAAGGAATTACACTGCACACTTCATAGAGCTGCTAATATCTAATGTTTGTAGATTTTTTTTAGATGAGTTGAACATATTTTAATAGCTTGTATACAGATTTTACAGAAACACACATGTACACACGTGGTTGGAAACAGAAGATGGTCAACATGTGCGGTTGATAAACAGTCTCTTGGTAGGGGAGTATTCCTTTGCCCTAGGGATTGTGCAATCTTGAAGTTAGTATATATAATTAGTAGGGAGTGTAGGGTGTGCAGGGGGGCTTGTCTCCCAGCAAAAACACTTCATATTAATTTAACCTGCTCTGGGATAATTCACAGAATATGAACAGTTTGTGTCGACGTTCTGCGTTTTGATGTTTTGTGCAGGGGCGGCTCGTGGCATCGGGCTGCCGGACTGCAGCCCCCTCAAAATAAAAAATAGAAAGAAAAATGATGAAAAATAAAAAATTATTTTTTGAAATTTCACTGATGGCGCAGTAGTCCCGACTACTGTCGGGTCTATGCGCATGCTCAAGGCAGTCCGGCAGTCCCCATAGGGGGACACAAGGAGACGTCTGTGCACTTTTAAAGTGCACAGACCCGCCAGGATTATGGGTCGCATCTGGACTGCAAGAGCAGCAGCAGGACTCGGGATGGAGCATTAGGGATCTCATCAGGAAGGAGCATTAGGATCTCGTCAGGCAGGAGCATTAGGATCTCACGGGTCTTTCAGTATTGCGCAGGAAGGATGTACATTAGCTGGATATATTCAGGTAAGGTGCTTTTACAATGTTTATTTGTGTGTATGGTGCTTTTTACCTTTAATTTACAAAGTTAATTTGTGTGTATGGTGCGTTTTACCTTACTGGGGTTTGTGTATGTTGTACTGGAGTTTGTGTATGGTGCTTATGTTTTACTGGAGTTTGTGTATGGTGCTTATGTTTTACTGGAGTTTGTGTATGGTGCTTATGTTTTACTGGAGTTTGTGTATGGTGCTTATGTTTTACTGGAGTTTTTGTGTGTGTGTGTGTGTGTGTGTGTGTGTGTAAATGCCCCAGGTGCTTATGGTGGTGTGGTAGGGAATACCTCAGGCTTGAACCCTGTACCCTGTATGCAGGTGTTAAAGACTTGAGTTCCCTACCCACCACCATTTGTAAAAAAAATTCAGATTTTTGCCTCATATTCGATCTGATCTGTTCCTCATAATATCTGTGGTTTGTAAATGTTGCAATGCTTGATATTTGATGGTGTAGTAGTAGCATTGTTGCCTCACAGCTGCAGGTTTTTGGGTTTGATTCTTGGCTGGGGTTCCTTCTTTGTGGGGTCTGTATCTTCTCCCTGTGTTTGTGTGGGTTGCTTTTGTGTCCTCCCATGTTACAAAGACATGTCTGCATTATTTCTTCCTGGGCCTCTGCTGAAAATTGTTTATTTGTTCCAAGTCAGACTGTCCTGATTAAAAATGTTAAAATTGACAGGCATTTGAATTTCAGACTTAAGGGTTTCTGAATGTTTAATTCCTTGCATATATGATGGTGCAGTGGTAGTATTGTTGCCTCACAGCTATAGGTTTTCTGGTTTGATTCTTGGTTGGGGTGGCTTCTGTGTGGAGTCTGCATCTCCTCCATGTGTTTGTGTGGATTTGCTCTGGTGCCCTGCCATTTTACAAAGACGTGTCTGCAGTTTTAATCCCTGCTGAAAATTGGTTTTGTTCTGTCCACAGTAAAATTGACAGGCATTTGAATTTCAGACTTCAGGTTTCTGAATATTTAATTCCTTGCATAATTGATGGTGCGGTGGTAGTATTGTTGCCTCACAGCTATAGGTTTTCTGGTTTGATTCTTGGTTGGGGTGGCTTCTGTGTGGAGTCTGCATCTCCTGCCTGTGTTTGTGTGGATTTGCTCTGGTGCCCTGCCATTTTACAAAGATGTGTCTGCAGTTTTAATCCCTGCATCTCTGCTGAAAATTGTTTTTGTTCTGTCCGCAGTAAAATTGACAGGCATTTGAATTTCAGACTTCAGGTTTCTGAATGTTTAATTCCTTCCATAATTGATGGTGCAGTGATAGTATTGTTGCCTCACAGCTATAGGTTTTCTGGTTTGATTCTTGGTTGGGGTGGCTTCTGTCTGCATCTCCTCCCTGTATTTGTGTGGATTTGCTCTGGTGCCCTGCCATTTTACAAAGATGTGTCTGCAGTTTTAATCCCTGCGTCTCTGCTGAAAATTGTTTTTGTTCTGTCCGCAGTAAAATTGACAGGCATTTGAATTTCAGACTTCAGGTTTCTGAATGTTTAATTCCTTGCATAATTGATGGTGCAGTGATAGTATTGTTGCCTCACAGCTATAGGTTTTCTGGTTTGATTCTTGGTTGGGGTGGCTTCTGTCTGCATCTCCTCCCTGTATTTGTGTGGATTTGCTCTGGTGCCCTGCCATTTTACAAAGACGTGTCTGCAGTATTAATCCCTCTGCTGAAAATTGTTTTTGTTCTGTCCGCAGTAAAATTGACAGACATTTGAATTTCAGACTTCAGGTTTCTGAATGTTTAATTCCTTGCATAATTGATGGTGTGATGGTAGTATTGTTGCCTCACAGCTATAGGTTTTCTGGTTTGATTCTTGGTTGGGGTGGCTTCTGTGTGGAGTCTGCATCTCCTGCCTGTGTTTGTGTGGATTTGCTCTGGTTCCCTGCCATTTTACAAAGATGTGTCTGCAGTTTTAATCCCTGCATCTCTGCTGAAAATTGTTTTTGTTCTGTCCGCAGTAAAATTGACCGGCATTTGAATTTCCAACTTCATGTTCTTCAGAATACATAGTAGCACAACCTTTTTTTTAGCAATTTTCAAGTTTATAAGATGAATATTTTAAATTTGTCCCTATTTTTGGGACTGTATTCCCCATTATTGGCTTTGTCCAGGTTTTTGTGCTAAGGTTAACAGCTACGGCAAGAACTGAATTCACTGAATAAGTTTGAGGGCTGTATTCCCTCATTACTGGGTTTGTCCAGGTGTTTTGTACTAAGAGGTTGACAGCTATGGTGAGAACTGAATTCACTAAATGATAGCCATTTAAGTTTCAGTCTTCCTCTTTTACAAAGCAGCTGATGTGGGCGAGTGGTATGTTACTCTGACTGTTTTTGCTCAGGGACCTTGGCAGTAAAATATATGGTGGCAACACAACATTTTATTCTAGCAACTTTCCAAGATTATACAAGCAATGTTTAATGTGTCCCTGTTTTTGGGCTTTTGGCCCCCCCCCCCAATACATTTTGGCTTTTTCCAGTTTTCTTGGGCTTTGAGATGCAGTTGAGTATTGAGTAGATTTTACAAGGAACTGAGAGCTGCAGGGGAATAGAAGTTTAGTGCTTTGCCAAGTTAATACTATAGCACAACAGGCTGTGTACTTGCTTTTGATGCAGAAGGTTGTGGGTTCTACTCCCACAAGGGGTAGATGCTGACTGAGAATGTTCTCCTTGGTGAAGATACTAACTATGAGTTCGTTATCAGTTTGCCATCCATTTCCTCTTGCAATATTATTACTAGCTTATCATTTTTTTTAATGTAATATAGGCAATTTATTCCTGAGGGGCAACAGACACTTTATTTTTCGATGAAACCATGAAATATAAAGGTGATTGCTAGCAGCAACCGCTTCATTAGTTACAGATTTCTTTAATGTGGAATTATTTAGATGACTGACTTCAGAGATTGTGCATATTTACTGATAATGGACTGTAGAATTGTGCATATTTACTGATAAAGGTGGACTGTAGAATTGTGCATATTTACTGATAATGGTGGACTGTGGAATTGTGCATATTTACTGATAATGGTGGACTGTGGAATTGTGCATATTTACTAATAATGGTGGACTGTAGAATTGTGTATATTTACTAATAATGGTGGACTGTGGAAGTCTGAGTAGACTTTTTTATGATAAATGTTCTCAACTGGGCAGTTTTGCCATTATGGGTGCATATGGTTTGTTTCATTGCTTACTGGAAAAATGTTCAAAACAAATTTAAAACACCCTGTAACAAGTGTACTGTATTGTACAAAGAATATAATTTTAGTACAATGAGGAAGGTGTATCAAAGAGCACATGTATGTTTCATATGCAAGGAGCCTATGATTCGAAAACAGCCCAAAATTAATCTTTATCTGCCACTGGCAAAATGTATTTTCTTTGAATGTGGGTTTCAATGCTGTTTCAATGAATGTGAGTTTCAAGGGCAGAGAAGTTTTAATGCTAAGTTTTCATTGTGAGACTGCATTGCTTTGTTTAACAGATGACTTAGTGTTTGTGCTGTAAAATACAAAATAAAACTTTCAAATGAAGTCCAACTCATCATAGAAGTAAAGCAGTATGCACATTAGTGTTTATGGTAAATGGAGTGAAATAGCCAAGTATAATGCTTCATTGGAATGGCTGCAGAGGCTCCATTCAACCATTATTTTGTCAGGGGGGAAGGGCAGCAAACTCAGACAGGCCCAGCTGAACTATACCTCCCAACTGTCCAGATTTTCAAAGAATGAATAGATTTTTGCTTCTTATTTTTGGTTTGTTGTTCATAAAATTTGTAGTTTTAATTCCTAAATGATTTGCCAGAAGTCACTCTAAGTTTCAGACTTCATAACCTTCAGAAAAATGCATCTTAAAGTAAGAGCTGTTCTATCAACTGTCTCAATTTATACAAGAGCAATTTTTAGTACTGTTTATATGTGCCCCCAATATATTTGGCCTTGTTCAGATTTACTGCATTAACAGGTTGAGAGGTACATGCAAATAAATTGCTTTATAGAATTAGGCATAGCCAACCTCTCAACTGTCCCCAGTTTTTGGCTCAAAATGTTGCTCTTCCCCCTTATAATCCCTCCGCAAAATAGCAACTTTGGAAGAAAACATGGAGGGTTTACAATTAAGAAATAACTGTAATAATCAAAGTTATAGATTACTTGAAATGCATGTAGATTCTTTTATATTTTGTCAGCTGCTCAAGGTAGCAGTACTAATATTAAAGTGTCCCTTCTTTGACAGGTAGCAGCTGTATTGTGTGTCTATTTTATATTTTGCATCACGCTTTTGTCCATTTTTCATAAAATTGTGTTTTTGGCAAATTAGTGACATCAATAAAGACTGAAGTTAGAAAATGACAGACATTTGAGTTTCAGATTTTATACCCTTCAGAAAATTCATACTAATGCAAGACCTATTCTATTATCTTTCTAAGTTTATTAGAGCAATATTTAAAAATTGTCCTTATTGTTGGGCCTTTGTCCCACTTCTGTTTATGGCTTTGTCCAGATTTCTTGCTCTTGAGGTTGAGAGGTATGACAAATGTGTCAGGGCCATCACAGTCAGCCAGAGAGATTTCAAATTGTGACATGCTTGTTGCACCCCACTCCCGCATGTAGTGACTCTGGATGTGTCCAAGCAAGGCAAGGAGTAGTTGTATCTACCTTGGATGGGGAGGACACACTGCATAAGTACTACAGTGGCTTTTCATCTGTCCTTGATTTTGCAGAATGGTCTGGTTTCTGTCATATTTTTGTATTGTTGATTTATGCTTATTACAAAGTGCCTGTTGCTCTGTGTTTTTAAGTAGCAATGCTTTAATGACCATAAGGTAAGCTTGTCTGAGATCGTAAGATGCAAGTAAGCTTTAATAAGCATACTGTTAAAGAATTGCCAACATTGAAAGCCTTTCTGTTGTTGCCATGCAGAGAATACTTGACTAGATAATGTATAAGCCTTGGGTATTAAAGGACAGGATTCCATTATTTTAAAAAGCTCATTACACTTGTTGTAGACTTCCTGTCATCTCTACAGACTTTACCCGTAAACTAAACAGAATGCCAATCATGTGTGGTCCATAACCTGTACAGTAATCCTTTAAGCAATGTATCTTGAGCTTGTTTCTTGTTTGCTTTTCATTTTTTACTTTTATCATGTTTTCCCCATGAAACAAGTTGTCAGGCAGCAGGTCTTTTACAAGTGGGGGCATCACATAGATTTCTACTTTCAGCATGTTACTTGGTACTTTAATAAAGCTGAATATATTATAATTAGGACTGGAGTGCAAGGAGAAGTGGTTTGAGTTGAGTGCTTCTGGTTTTTCTTATTCTTGATTTTGACTGGCATTCCAGTAATGTATTTAAAAAGTAATTTATTTTTTCATGCCTCACAACCTTTTGTTTCCATCTAGATATTAAGTAAGCTGTCATGCAGCCAATGCATTGAAATATTTTTATTCTTCTACACTTATTTTTGTCTTGATTGGACTTTCATAATGATGGTTTGCCACCCAGGGCAGCGTATTTAATTAAAGTTAGTTTTTTGTGGTTTTGTGCATAGCTCCTCCCCTTTCTGGTTGACCACACCCCCCTTGCCCCACCCATTCAGCTGTCTCCTGCAGCCCCCCTGTGATTTGAAGTCACCAGCCGCCACTGGTTTTGTGGTTGACTAAATGGCTATCTATAAAGATATGGACATAGAGTTACATTACACATGAAAAAAAAAAAAACTGAAAGGTAGGAAGTATGAATACTCCAGTGTTGTACAAAAAATGTAAAATCCAATGTTCCGAGTCCGTTTATCCATGGAAAACACACCTTATTTAATCTAAACACATAAAATTAGCACTTTCGTTTCTACCATAAGAAACTTCTCGAGACTCTTTAAAAAAACAGTTTAAAAGAAAGCAGCCCATCTTTAAATACCTTCAATTAGTAATGACTTCATAGAAAAAGCACACCCCCTCATGATTTCGGCCAATGAAACCACATCTCTGTATGCATATTTATGAATATTTATAAATATTAATAAATATCCATGAATATTTATAAAACCTTTAAAAGCCATAAAATTAATATTCCAGCACATCTCAAAAATTAAATATATAGCATATATGTTAAATATAAATACAAAAGCAAATGTTTACTCTAAAACCTTATTCAAAACAACTCAATTTTACGTGTTTCCATAAATATTAAAATAAATCAAATCATTCTTCCAGTGTCTTCAACCTTAGAATACAATTCATAGAAATATATTCATTGAGATCTGGCCAAGTATTAGCCCTTAAACATAGTTGCCAGGTCAATACTTTCCTCTCACGATGTAATGACCATGATCCACCCCTTTCACCAACCTTCACTGAGTCCAGCACAAAGAACTTAAAAGAATGCCCATAAAAATTCATACAGTACTTGGCAAGGGCATTGGTACTATCATTTTTTCTGATTGCTCTAAGATGTTCATAAATGCATTTTTTTTAATTTCCTGTTCATTTTACCAATATAAAAACCTGTCCATAAACCACATTGGGCACAATATAACACCATATCTGAATGACAATAAAAATTTTCCACTGGTTTAAATTTAAAACCATTAATCACTGTCTCAGCAATCTCTGCAGCATAGGGACAATATGGGCAGCACCCACATTTCTTCATGAACCCTTCCCCCTTATGTGTAACCACTCTTTCAAACAAGTCCTTCAAATTTCTACCCTTGCGATAGACAATCACAGGTGCAGCACCTATTAAATCTTTCATTTCTCTTTCATACGGTAGAAAATTCCAATTTTTCTGTATAATATGCCTGATATGTTTGCTGTTAGTCCCAAATGTGGTGAGGAAGGAGCATGAATAGTTGCTCTGATTTACAGATTTAACACTTAGAGGCTCAGTACCAGCTTCAATACTTACATCACTTGTTTCATTAATGTCAACTTCCACTGCCAACCTAACACCCTTTCATGCTTTAAAGATGGGTTCAAAATGACCACTTTCTCTTTTATGAATAACTTCCAACATAATCTCATATACAAATGAGTATGGGTAACCTCGCTTTAAAAACATATCTTTCAATGCCTCACATTCTTCTAAAAATAACTCAAATGTTGACACCATTCTTGCCACCTTCACAAAATGCCCTTTAATGACTGTTCACTTCTGCTTGAATGGGTGGGTACTTGAAATGCGTGAAAAAACATTTGAGTACGTCTTTTTTCAAAAAATGCTAGCGACAAATCTATTCTTCACATCTTTACTCAAGTGTATATCTAAAAAAGAGATTTCTTGCTCATCCTCACAATGAGAACATTTCAAAAATGGTGTGGTACTGTTCAAGTAAACCAAAAACCAATTTAAACCAGTGGAAAACTTTTATTGTCATTCAGAGAGGGTGGTATATTGTGCCCAATGTGTTTTATGTGCAGGTTTTTATATTGGTAAAACGGAGAGGAAATTAAAAAAAAATGCATTTATGAACATCTTAGAGCAATCATAAAAAAATGATAATACCAATGCCCTTGCCAAGCACTGTATGGATTTTCATGGGCATTCTTTTAAGTTCTTTGTACTGGACTCACTGAAGGTTGGGGAAAGGGGTAAAGCATGGTCATTACATCTAAAGAGGAAAGACTTGACCTGGCAACTACAATTAAGGGCTAATAATTGGCCAGGTCTTAATGAATATATTTCTGTTAACTGTATTCTTAGGTTGAAGGCACTGGAAAGGTGATCTGATTTATTTTAATATTTATGGAAACAAGTTAAATTGAGTTGTTTTGAATAAGGTTTTAGAGTAAACACTTCTTTTATTTTTATATTTAACATACATGCTATATATTTAATTTTTGAAATGTGCTGGCATGTTAATTTTATGTTTTTTAAAGGTTTTATAAAACTTCATGGATATTTATTAACGTTTATAAATATTCATGTTCCTTCGTTGAAGGTTGTGCGTTAGGCCCGGCAAGCCAGTACATAAAAATCTACTGCCAATCATTAGCGGACTGGAGTTCCGCTGTGGTGACCCCTAACCGGGAAAAGCCGAAAGACACAAACAAACAAATAAACGCATGCAGAGATGTGGTCACATTGGCTGAAATCATGAAGGGTGTGCTTTTTGTATGAAGTCATCACTAATTGAAGGTATTTAAGAATGGACTGCTTTCTTTTAAACTGTTTTTTAAACTGTCTGAAGAAGTTTCTTATGATAAAAACGAAAGCATTAATTTTGTGTGTTTTGATAAAATGAAGTGTATGTTCCATGGATAAACAGACTCACAACATTGAATTTTACATCTTTTGTACACCACTGGAGTATTCACATTTCCTGCCTTCCAGTCTGTTTTTCTTCAGTTTGTGGTTTTCTGGACTGCTTACATTACATGTGAGCTAATGTTTTTTGATCGCATCACATAATATCAATCAAAAAACATCAAAGCACAAAACATTGATTGGAACGGAACATGAGAAATGGTCCAGCCCTTGTTGGAGGAACCATGTTAAAGCCTGTTTTGGTTTTTGATCAATATTTTGTGATTTTATTAAAAAAGTTTGAGATTTTGATAGAAGCACGCGCACACACACACACACACACACACACACACACACACACACAATATACACACATACAAGTACAAAGTTAGAAAAATTGGAAAAAATATTTTTAAAAAGATAGTATTTATCCATATGGGTGCTGTCCTGTGTTCAAGGTGGGTAACCATTTAAAATGTTGGGGCCCATTATATCGAGTCCCAAAACATGGAGACTACATGGCCGAAAAACAGACACGTATACTAAGTCCAAGATGGCCAATTCTCAGGATATTCCCTTTTCTCTGAGGTATGGCAATCTCAGAGTTGTCCTATATAACTTCAGGGCATATGGTAGACTTCCCCCACATTGGGGGTGCAGGGGCTACAAAAAAGAAGTTTAAAGGAGAGGAGCAATCTTCAAGATTCTTTTCCTGAGTTTCTGGTCTGTTTTTTTCTGCCTGTTAGCACATGGCATTTTAATGCCGATATTTCTATAGGGAGCTATTTAGGTGAGACGCTACCCCCTAGTGGACATAGCAAAATAGTGTACGCTTAAAAAATGCAATATCCAGAGAGCCTTAGCCCCACCCTCACAAAACTGTAAGTAGATGTTAATCGCATAGTGGAAGGTTGACTACATTCTGTTTCACCATACAATGCTGCAGAGTTCAATTTGGTCTAATCAGTGAATTGAACTGTGACCCCATTAACAGTCGTGTATAATACTGTGGCATAGTAAAGATGCAAAAATTGGCATCTTCAACTTCATGTTCAATTTTATTCAAGCACTTGAAGCCAATGTCTCTACAAATTAATACACATAGTACAAGAATACAGCAACAGAAATCAACAATTAAATATAAAATAATAAAATGGTAAAGGGGCTTCTGCAAACGTATACTGTGTAATAAGTATTTGTGAACCAAATTCATAGAAAGTGGAAAATAATAATATCCTGGAAAACATTGCTGAACTGAAATCCAAGTAGCGTTGGCTTTTCTTTTGAAGAAAACAACATGGTCTTCCAATAGATCTATCTGGATTTGATCAACCTATCTAAGCATTCTGTGAATATAAGATCTTCAGTCTTGTCTATGTCCATGAAGAAAAGCAAACTTTGGCTCCTCCTATAATGTGTAATTACATCTAGTTTGACCCTGCTAGGTCCTGGTATATGCCTGTTCTAAATAAGTGCCAGAAGTACTTTTGTCTGCAGACTATAGTCATGTGAAATTTAAAGTACAAATAAATGTTTCTATAGAGAAAAATGTCTCTAAGGTTAAAATACTGAAGTTATAGTAGATGAACATTACACTTCAATATATTTTACTTAGAAAATTATAAGATCTGTAGTCTTCAGAAAAAGCTGTTTAGTGGTTTCAAAGATTCATTCAGTTACATGATATGTGTTATGTACAGCACAGGGAATTCCTCTGCAGTAAACACATCTTCATTTTTTCTCAGTAAATTGCTTGTTCACCAGCTAATATAAAATACATTTTCTATAAACTGACATGGAATGCTAATGGGTCTTCTGCAGGCTTGTATCGTATGAAATAGCAGAGACAAAAATGATGAATGACTAAGTGTATCTAAGCAAGGGGATTCATTTATCACTGTGGGAAAGATAAATATCCTGCAGTTATGAGACAGTCTAATTTCTAAGGCGAATCTGGCAGTCTGCATTTTTTTAACCTGAATAATAAAAAGTACGGGTTAGTCAGCAGAACCGAGAAACTGTATACCACAAAACCAGTTTCTATATTAAAATAGACTTTCCTGAGAGAGTATTAAGAAAACATTTATATCATTCCCCTGTCATTTTGGTCAGTAGAAACTAATACTGAAGACACGGCTTCTGAGAAATTCTTAACTTTTTCAGTTTGTGGACACAGTAATGACTGTGAAGAAGAGGAACTGCAAATGGTGTGAAAGACATATTGCTGAGGAGGTGCAACACCTTAGAGATCAGACTTAAAATAATTTTTTTACAACTGACAAATCTGAAATACTCAGCGTGGGAACTATATAACAAGCAAGCAATAATGCCCAACAGAGGGTATGTTAATGTGCAATTAACGCACACCCAGGGGTGTTATGAGGCCCGACGCCACAGTCAGAGGGCCTCTACACCCATAGAAGGGCATTAATTACACATTAACACATACCTTGGAGGCCATTATTGCACTTAGAGAAAGTACAGTTGTTTACCTATATAAATGTAGATGTTCGAGTGTATTCACTGTTGCAGACATTACACTAGGGTTATCCTGCTGGCAGGCTACCCGCAGTCGGCCTGAATTCCAAAGTCTAGGTCCGGCGTCGGCTGCTGTCACCTCTTCCCTGACGTCAGTGCACCAGGGGGTATAAAAGATGCAGCTGATGCCATTTTCTTCAGTTTTTCTTGCCCCAGATGTCAGGTGCCCCCAAATTGGTAGGCTGAAAATTATGCCAATAAGTATGCATGCACAAAAATAAACATTTCCTTCCTCTACAAGCAAATACACCACATAGGTTGTATAGGATAGAGAAGTACAGATAAGTCCCAGCAAATAAAAGGGGAATGGTGGGTAGGTAACCTGGACTGCAACAGTGAATACACTCGAACATCTACGTTTATGGTAGGTACACAACTGTACTATGTTCATCATGTTTCACTGTTGCAGTCATTACACTTGGGTTGAATCCCAAAGCTGAGGTTGGGTGGCTGGGTCTAAATAGGATTAGGAGAGGCTATAAGGCCCTGCAGAACTGCAGTGGCAAATCCTGCTCTGGATTTAGAGTAGAGAGGTAAGTGATAGTGCTTGGTAAAAGTGTGCACTGAACTCCAAGTTGCAGCCTCTAAAATGTCTTTGGTTGGTACTCCTCTAAGGAAGGCTGCTGAAGTGGCTGCTGCTCTGGTTGAATGTGGCCTAATGCCCTTAGGCACTGATTTGCCATGTTGTGAATAGCAGAAATGAATGCAGTGGCCTATCCATTTTGAAATAGTCTGCTTTGAGATAGCCTTTCCTTGTGATCCTGCAGCATATGCTACTAAGAGTTGCTCAGTCTTTCTGAAAGCTTTAGTTCTGTCCAAGTAGAAACATAGCTGTCTGTGTATGTCCAAAGAATGCAGATGTCTCTCACCCTTATTCTGTGGGTTTGGATAAAAAGTAGGCAAATGAATGGTTTGGTTAAGGGCCACACTGGACATTACCTTAGGCATAAATATCGGGTTTGTCCTCAGAGAAACCCTGTCTGGATGGAAAATGATAAAAGGTTCCACAGCCATGAGTGCCTGTAACTCTGAGACTCATCTTGCAGAGGTTATTGCTAGGAGCAGAGCTGTTTTCCAAGATAAGAACTTTATTTCAGCTGTATTGGCTGGCTCAAAAGGTGGCAGTGTGAGTTTTTCCAAGACATAATTGAGGTCCCATGCAGGTATTGGTGCTCTCCTTGGAGGTCTTATGTTTTTGGCCCCTCTGAGGTACTGTCTTAGCAATGGATGTGAAAAAATTGATGGTTCCGTATTGTAATGAGCTGAAATGGCAGAGACATGGATTTTAATTGATGAAAAGGATAGGCCTTTGTCCAGCATCTCAGTTAGGTATTGTAAAATCTGAGGAATATTTGGTACAAATGTGTCAATTCCTTGTGCCCGGTTCCAAGCACAGAATCATTTCCATTTTTCTGCATAAGATTTTCTGGTACTAGGCCTCCTGGCCTCCAAAATAACATCCATCACTGCTTTAGAGAGAGGTGTGTTCTGAATGGCTACATTATCCGCCATGCTGCCAGATTTAGGGTTCTGAGTTGGCTGTGCAGGATCTGATTGTTTTGTTGGGTCAGTAAATGAGGAATTAGAGGCAATGTCCAGGCTGGGCCTTAAGACAAGCTCTTTAGGATTGGGTACCAGTGCTGGCAGGGCCAGTCTGGAGCAATCAGGATAATTTTTGGCTTTTCTTGTCTGACCTTTAGGAGTACCTTGGGGAGGAGAGGCAGAGGAGGAAAGGCATATACTGTTAGGGTGTTCCAGCTGAATGATGGAGCACCCACTTTCCATGCTTGCTTGTGATAAGTCCTTGTGCAGAGTCTCTGTAGATGGCAGTTGTGAGGGGAGGCAAATAGATATATGTCTGGGCATCCCCATTTCTTTATTATCATGCTGAAGACTTGTGGATCCAGTTTCCACTCATGGGGATCCGTGAGGTTTCTGCTTAGTTCGTCTGCCAGAGTATTTTTCTTTCCTGGCAGGAATTGTGCTTGCAGGTGTACTTGATAAGTCAATGCTGTGTCCCACAAAGTCATGGCTTGTCTGCAGAGGGGGTAGGAATGTGTGCCTCAATGCTTGTTTATGTACCACATGACTGTAGTATTGTCCGTCCTTATCAGTAGTTGTCCTGGATGAAGTAGATTCTTGAAAGCTGTCAGGGCAATCTGAACAGCTAGCATCTCTTTTTGATTGATATGAAGATGCCTTTGGCTTGTGGGCCATGTGCCCTGAAAACATTTTCCTGCCATGTGGGCCCCCCCAGGCATAATCTGAAGCATCTGTTGTTATTGACTGCCTGGCTGTGGGTAGGGTGAATGGCTGTCCCTTGTTGTAGTGACAGGCCTGTGCCAACCATCGAAACCCCTGTTGCAGGCAAGGAATGAGGGTAATTAATGTTTCCAGGCTGTGACAATGTTGAGTCCAAACACTTTTTAGATACCATTGTAGTTTCCTCATATGCAGTCTGGCATATGGAATTAGCAGAATGCAGGATGCCATGAAGCCCAAAGCCTGCAGAATTTTTCTTGCAGATAACTGGGTCTTTGTTGCCAACATTTTGAAGTAAGAAATCAGTTGCCTTTGTTTGTCTGGCATGAGATAAGCCATCTGGGCAGTTGTATTTAAGCTTGCACCCAGGAATATTATCTCTTGAGAGGGTACTAGTTTTGATTTCTTTTTGTTTACTGTGTACCCTAGGCAAATTAGTAATCTTTTTACAAATGCCAGATGCTTGAGTAGAATGTCCTTGTTCTCTGCTTAAATAAGGCAATCATCCAAGTAAGGATATATTTGAATTCCTCTTTGTCTGCAAAATGCAATTACTGGTGCCAGGCATTTTGTGAAGACCCTGGGTGCAGTAGATAAGCCAAAGGGCAGTGCAGAGAATTGGTAATGCATTGAGCCAGCTATGAATCTGAGGTATCTTCTGCAAGATTGTCTGACTGGAATATGCAGGTATGCCTCTTTTAGGTCCAAAGTTACAAGCCAAGCCTTCTTGCCCAGCATGGGCAGAAGCTGCTGCAGAGTCAACATTTTGAATTTTGGAATGTCCAGAAATGTATTTAGAATAGACAGGTCCAATATTGGTCTCCAGGCTTTGTCTTTTCTGGGTACCAAGAAAAGTCTTGAGTAAAATCCTTGTCCCTGCTCTTGCTGTGGTACTTGCTAAATGGCCCTCATGTCCATGAGGGATGAAATTGTTTTTTGTGCCTCTGCCCATTGATTGTGTGGCAGGTCTGGCATACCTTTTGCCCTTGGCAGGGTGTGAAAGTGGAACCTGTAGCCCTGGGACACTATATTCAAGACCCATTTGTCCTGGGTGATCATGTGCCAATTTTGAGAAAAAAGTGCTAGTTTTCCCCCTAAGGAGGCTGCCAAAAGATAAGTGCTTGGTGCTGGCAGAAGAAAGTCATTGGGACTGTTTCCTGTATGGCTGTGATTTGTCTTCTCTGCTTTTGGAGGTAGAAGCACTCCACTGTTTAGGCCTGTATGAGCCCTGGGGCTGGGATCTGCCTCTGGGGCGTCTGTATCTGCCTCTTTGTGGCCTGTCTGACACTGGAAAGGACCAATTCTTTGTAGGCCAGTTCCTGCTAAATCTGGGTGGCTGTACCTGTAAGAAATCCTTTACTGTTTGCATAGATTTCGCTTTGTCCTCCATTTTCTTCAACACCTCCTCTGCTTTAACACCAAATAAGGTATCATGCTGTAATGGAGCATCTAATAATTTTGCTTTAACATGATCAGGCAGATTCTGTTCCTTTAACCAAGCATGCCTCCTAATGAAAGAACCTGTAACTGCTGCCCTGCAAGAGGCCTCCAGAGAATCAAAACCACATTGCAATGTATGCTTTCCCACTTGTTCAGTTGCATGCAATAAATCCTGCATTTCCTTATTTTCTGCACAATCAGAATTTGACAGCATTTTCTGTTTTAGCAGTGACATTAAGTATTGCTGATATTTAAGCATATGAAATTGACAAGTTAAAGCCCTCACAGCCAAAGTAGCAGAAGTGTAAACCTTTTTTCCCCATCTGTCTAGTGCCCTTGAATCTCTATCAGAGGGGATAGTGTTTTTTGCAGTAGAAGCCTTGACCCCTTTGGGACCCTGAGAAATAGTTTCTGGGTCAGCAGCAGGGTTTTTATAAAGAAATTTATGTGAATCTGGAACCCTGTAGTATCTGTCTGGTTTAACAGGGGCAGGAGGCAAAGAGTCAGGAGAAAGTCCGGACTCTGAAAATACATCATCTACAATGTCTAACACAGGAGGAATAGCCAAAGGCCTGTGCTGAGGTAATAAAAGAAAATCTCTAAGCCTGTTCTTAGATTCTGAGTAGTCCTGGCTCTCCCAGTGGAAGTGCTCCCTCATGGTAACCAGGGTTTCCCCAAAAGAATAATCCTCAGGCGGTGAGGCTGAAGGGATAGATTCTTCAGCATCAGAATCCTCGTAAGGAGGAAGAGAGTATTCCTGTTCAGAAGAAGAGTCAGAGGAAATAGAAACCTGATCTGAAGATTAATATTCTGTCTCTTGCCTAGGCCTCTTCTCGGGAGGGGGATGGGAACCCCTGATCAAGGTAATTAGGTCTTCGGCCATTTTGAGCATCTGTTTTTTAGGCATGGTAGTCTGTCCAGTAGAATGCTGTACTTGTTTCTTTGTCTTTAGAAATACTTTAGTCCTTGCTTTGGAAGCTGAAGTAGGTTTTACATATAACTGTGTAGGTCTGAAAACACCCTCAGAAGCCGATGCCTGCTCAGTGGCTCCGGACCCATCTGAGGGAATAGTTTCCGAGTGTCCAATACCTTGAGTATCCAGAGGCCTAGCTGGCTCCACGTGGGAGTCGTCAGTGGCCTGTGGCTCTGAGGTAGCGGGCATCAGGGGCTGCGAAAGCGCCTCACTGAGAACCGGCGACTGGCTTAGCGGGAGCCTCATCGTCGGTTTTGGACCTCGGATGCCTGTCCTTTTCTTTTTCCTTGCACTTTTTATAAACTCTGGTCGTCAGCTGTTCCAACGGCATTATATAATTGAATCTTCGGCCAAAGTAATGAAAGGCAAAATCGTACCAACGCTTAATAGTGCGTTGGTTAAATCTAGCACAAAACCGACAGCTAGCAATGTTGTGATCAGGGCCTAGGCAAGAAATACAGTAAGAATGAAAATCCTTATGAGGTATTTGCTTCCCGCAAGAAATACAATTGTTAACTTTTTCTGACATCGGACTGGAGCAAGAAAAAAGTTTTCCCAACAGGGTACTTAGCTTTAATGAAGACTTTGGATCTGAAATTCGTTTTTGAAAATTTCAGGAGTCGGACGACCAGCACTTGCGAACTGCTTTTGCTTCGGGCACCACGCGGCAAGAAAGACAGAAGAAAATGGTGTCGGCTGCATCTTTTATACCCCTGGTGCACTGACATCAGGGAAGAGGCGACAGCAGCCGACGCCGGACCTAGATTTTGGAATTCAGGCCGACTGCGGGTAGCCTGCCAGCAGGATAACCCAAGTGTAATGACTGCAACAGTGAAACACGATGAACATTGGGCTATCTGTAAAATTGTTGTTTTACTTACTTGTATATTTATTTTTATCACTATATTTTTATAGTGTGCTTTTGATGTAAAATAATTCCTGCGCCTAATGTTTCAAACTTGCTGTAGTATATGTTAATGGTGTTGGAGGAAGCATTTACAGCCAAAATATAACAGTTAAAAAATAACCAGGTAATTTACCTTATTTGTTTTTCCCTTTACTCCTAAATTGTTTGGTTGGCAGTCACTGGAGATTGAAGTTACTATATAATGACATAGATTTCCTTTAGTTTAGCAGCTTTGTAATTTTATAAGAGCAGTAATTAAGTTGCTGTTTTACAGTCTTTCTTCCCCTTTATTTTAGGTTTTATCCAGATACTGAAAGATGCAGAGGTTTGTAACCCTCTTTACTGCTGCTGCTGCCAGTAGTCCTCTCACGCACTCTCACGCATGCACACATCTCTGCTTCAGGAAAAAAATGCATGCTAACGAAAACCCTGTTATTTTAGCAACTTTCTAAGTTTATAAGAGCAATATTTAAAACACGTCCCTATTTTCAGCCCCCTTTTTCCCAAATATTTGTGCTGAGAAGCATACCTCTCAACTGTCCAGATTTTTGCATAATGTACAGATTTTAGATCATATTTTTGATCTTTTCCTCATAAAAGTTGTGTTTTTCTGGCAATTTATTGGGATGATCTGAGGACTGAAGTCAATAAAAAGTAGCATACATTTGAGTTTTAGACTTCAAATCCTTCAGAAAATATATGTTAAAACAATACCTGTTGCTCTAGCAACTTTCTAATTTTATAACAGTAATATTTAATACCTGTCCCTATTTTTAGGCCTTTGCCCCCCTCCATTTTGTTGGGCTTTGTCCAGATTTCTTGCACTGAGTGGTTGAGAGGTATGCTGAGAGGTATGGTCAATCACTCTCACTCTTCACTTTCTCTCTCTCTCTCTCCCCCCTCTCTTTCTCACTCTCTGCCTCTATCTCTCTCTCTCACACACACACACACACACACACACACACACACACACACACACACACACACACACACACACACACACACACACACACTCTTCTGCTTTCATGCACCCATTCACTCACACAAGCAGACCACAACATAAACACACATACACACGATCATCTCTCTCTCTTACTTTCATACATGCATACACTCTCTCTCTCTCACTCACACATGCTGTTTATTTTACACTTGCTAAACAGCAGAAGCGCTACTTAGCCAGTGTAAAATAGCAGCTTAACCAATCTGTCTCTCACACTCATACAGGCATACACTTTCACACACTAAGACATATATACATTTTTTATTTTACTTTTATTTTATTTTACACTCACTAAACAGCAAAAGCGCTGCTTAGTGAGCATAAAATAGTAGCTCAACTGCTCTCTCTCTCTCTCTCTCATGCATGCATACACTTTCAGACATAAACACATATACACACACACTATTTTTTACTTTTATTTTACACCCGCTAAACAGCAAAAGCACTGCTTAGCGAGTGGAAAATAATGGCGGCTGTTCTATTTTTCTTAGTCCAAGCTCCACGGCGCTGTAAAGAGTCAGACTTGTTTTTCAGCTGCCATTACCTGTACATTAATACCATGCTGGAGAACGCTCGTTCTCCAATCAGGGTACTGATGTAAAGTAAACCCATTCTCTGTCTGTCAAGCAAGGTCTGTCCAAGCTGTCGTGGAGCTCGGACTGAGAAAGAGAATGAGAGAACGATCCCTGGCAGCTGCAGCAGCAGCAGTTTTACATACCTCTTCACCTCCTAGATATACCTGCCAACCTCTTAGCACAAGAAATCTGGACAAAGCCTGACATAATTGGGGGGAATGCTAAGAAATAGGAACACATTTTAAATATTGCTGTTATAAACTTTGAAAGTTGCTAGAAGAACAGGATTTGTGTTGTTAGCATGTATTTTCTGAAGGAAACTCCAATGCATAGCATTATCTGAAGGAAATAAAACTTTGAAACTCAAATGTATTTCATTATTTTGTAACTTCTGTCTCCAATGACTGGAAATAAACCAAACATTTTAGGAGTAAGGGACCAAAAATATAAAGTAAATACCTGGATTTTTTTAAAGTCTTAAATTTTGTATATAAAATGCTTCTTCTAACACCATTAACATACATTACAGCAAGTATGAAACATTAGGCAGAGGAACTATTTTACATCAAAAATGCATTAAAAAATAAAATAGTACTTAAAAAAATACATAAGCAAGTAAAACACAACAACTTTACAGACAGCCCATTCTCTAAGCACAATAATGCCCTCCAGAGTGTATGTTAATGTGTGATTAATGCCCTTCCAGGGGTGTAGAGGCCCTCCTTCGCCATTAATTACACATTAACACACACCTTCTTGGGCATTATTGCTTTCTTATCAGCTACACAGACTGATTACACATCCATTTTAGAGGAAATGAAAAGGAAGACACAATTAGTCAAGAAACAGAACCTGTCATTCAAGAGAGCTAAAAGTGATGGTTATGACCAGTACAGGAATATGGACTCCTTTCATAATTTGGTTTGTTAAATACTAGATTATTATACAGTTAAGTACCAGAAGCAGCTTGATGAAATTACAGATGTTTAGCTGAAGCAAAGTAATTTAAAACTATAAAACGATAAATGAGTTAGCTGTCATCTGGTGAATGTGAAGGTTTCTGCACAATTAGGGCTACTTAATGTTTACAATGTTTTTTCATACTGTGTTTTAAATGTTTTTCTTATTATACCATCCTGTAAAATTTAATAAATCATAATAAATAAAAAATAATACCAAATGAGCAGTTCAGTAAGGATGTTGCATTACAGTATTACGAAACTGTACTTTTAATACATATGGAAAAGTGTACAAGCTATGACTATGAACACACACCGTAAACTCTGTCTTTAAACTCTGTCAACAATTCCATTTTTATTGACTGCCACCTAGCTGAAAACTAAGCAGCATGAATCAACAGTGTGATTTGTTGTGATCCTCTACAAAAAAAAAATTAGCACCAGTGTTGGTCTCACTAGTTGACTACTGCATCTTCAGATTGCTAAAAGTGCCACTGTATACTGATCTGGTTATGGCATTAATTCAACCAAGGCAACTGACAAGTATGCTCAGATCTAAAAGCTGTTCACAAAACAGCATACAAGTATAATGCCTGCCACACCAGTAATCAGGAAAAATATAAAATATATTATTTACCCAACAGTTTTTTTAACCTTCTTCTTTTAACCAGCTATTTCCATTATTAAACCCTTTGATGTATGTCACATGTATTCTTTGATAAGAATCCCACCTAGAGGAGGATAACACAGGTTTCATAAACCACATGCCTTCTTTGGTTTTGGCCAACTCCAGAATGGTCAGTGGGTGGATGGGTGCAGGTCTCCTCCTTCTAGTAAAGTGGGTCTGCTCCTTGTCAGCTATAGGGAGCAACTTTCTTAGTTAATCTCTAATGTCTGTGTTAAGCATCAGATGCTGATATGCATATTCTGATATTCTATCCTATACTAGTTTCAGTGTTTGCTGTACCATCGTCCTTTAATAGGAGATACTCATACTATTTAGCTCTGTTATCTACTGAAGGTGATAAATACTTTGGACAAGCAAAATGCCCCCATCTTCAACAGTCCCAGATTTCCCTTCACCTCTCTGGGTCCTTTCAAAAATCTAGGATTATTGTCATGTTATCCTTTGATGAGAAACAAAAATGTATTCCAACTAAATTCCAATATGCCATGAAAACTTAGAAAATCAAAGACAGCAGCAAACATTAATCATCTTGCATTATATACATGAAAGACATTCACTATGTTACTTGTAGAGGCCAGATACTTATTCTAATTAATTTGTTATTTTTTGCTTCCATCAGTTGTCACTATAGCCTTGGTTTCAAATACTCTTCAGGGAAGCACTGATGTCAAGTTTATAGAAAAAAGTTTCCCACCTACTTTTTATTTTCAAATAACTGGACTATTCATAAAGTTTAGCAGTTTAATATCTAAGTACTAAAGGTTTAGGTACATAGATAAGTACTAGGCTAGCTATCCTTGTGGGTGACTTTAAGCCTAACCAATTTTCCCTTTCAAAGGTGAGAATCAAACCTTGAACTTTGTGTCTGTGAGGTAAACAACTTAACCATTATAGTACCTCCAATATATTATTCTGTGTGCAATATACAGCTAGTACAACACACAAAATAACCTGTACCAATGTAATACTAACAAGTATTCTTCTTAGCTGAAAAAAGCATATTGCTTATTAAGTTTTCAAACTATTACAATACATACACAGGATTATAGCCTCTGGCATATTGCTATCTGAGTATACAAACAAGAAGTTTCATGGTAATGAAACTGAATTTGAAGAAAATGTCATGCATGCATGTCCTGTCTCTACTACTTTTCCTTTTTTCTGGGTGTCCATGTCTGTACCATATTTTATTGATTGTTTTACTATTTTAAGATTGGTGCTTGTCAAAGGATGTTCTGCAGTATCATGAACAAGAGAACATATTTTGTTGCTGTGTGTGATGTGCAGATACTTATATAAAACCCAAAAGAAAAGAGAAAGATGGGTATGTCGGAAAAAAATTTCAAGTAATTTAAGGGGATTAAATAAAACCCACAACATAATATTTATTTATTTATTTATTTAGAATAAATGTACATTAATATATGCTATAGAATCAACAAACACAAGGATGTTGGGTGAAGAGAGTTAAAGGAATGCAGATGATCAGAGGCATACCACTCAACTTCTTAGACCAAGAAATAAGGACAAGGTCTAATATAATGGGGGGGGCTAGGAACAGGTTTTAAATATTGCTCTTATAAGCTTAGAAAGATGTTAGAATAACAGGATGAAATAGTATTCATGTTAACACACTTTTTTCTGAAGGATAGAAACTCTGAAATTCAAATTTATGCCACTATCTATTGACACCAATCCTGAGTGATTTTCCAGAAAACCACACATTTTATGAGGAACATACCAAAAATCTGAGGCAAAAATCTGGACATTCTGTGAAAATCTGGACAGTTGAAAGGTATGATCAGAGAGTCATGATATGAAGAGGGGTGTGTGTGTGTGTGTGTGTGTGTGTGTGTGTGTGTGTGTGTGTGTGTGTGTGTGTGTGTGTGTGTGTGTGTGTGTGTGTGTGTGTGTGTGTGTGTGTGTGTGTGTGTGTGTGTGTGTATACAGTGCTGGATTATGGGCCTGGAGCTGATAGTTATAAGGGATCTGTTTATTTGATAGGACAATAGTACATGATTTCAGACTAAACCAGAAATAAACATAGCAGGGCCAATTTCAGACATATGGAACTGGAGTTACAGCTCTGCCAGTCCTCTTGTTGATCTGCCTGTGTGTGTGTGTGTGTGTGTGTGTGTGTGTGTGTGTGTGTGTGTGTGTGTGTGTGTGTGTGTGTGTGTGTGTGTGTGTGTGTGTGTGCGTGTGTTGTGCATGGGCTTCAATATATGGAGCTAACATGCAGTTTGTTGATGACTAACTCACCAAACATGTTTCCACAGTGGTTCAGTTCTCTGACTTTGATGTTCATCATCATGAATCCCCTTTTTTCCCATTTTTACACAGGTTTGGGGTGTCAGCTGAACTATCATCACTACTGTGCTTCACACAGACTCTCACACACACACACACACACACTAGTCATATAAGATTATTTTTATTATCTGTACAGCACCTTAGCAAAGTGCCCCTAGAATTCAATTTCTTGATGACTTCAGGGTACCTGAGTACAACAGTAGGTGTAGAGACTTCAAATAATATAGCAATATACCATATTATGTTGTGGATAATTCATATTTTACTCAATATGGGGAAGGCTCTATTTTTTTGTCTTAAGGTCTTTGGATATAATTGAGATTTATCTACATTATGTAGTAATTCTACGTTTTAATAATGCTATGAATAGTTTAATTGTAAATAACTTAATCTATATATATTATTTTTGCAGGAATAGAAACTGCTGTTCTGTTTCAAACCTGCTATATTTAAAACAATGAATTATTTGTGACTATAAATATCTTTGTTGGATTCTAAAATTAAAAAAATACTGTTGTAGAAGGAATAGAAACACCAGTTATGTGCTTTAATCTCCAAATGTACACAAGCGTTCATCTGAATGCTGATACACACTAAAATCACAGTTTAAATTGAACAGAAAATTACTCATCTTCCAATCAAGTCCAAAAGGCAAAATATTTTATTATTATACATACTTATAATGTATAAACATATGAAATAATGCTATAACAGGAATACTGAGACCTTATACTAACCAACATCTTTATGACATATTATGCTAATAAGGAGCAACCTGCATTTAAATTTTCTTTATAAAGATAATTCTTTGTGCTCTAAAATATTATCCAAGATACCGCCCTTTGTTTCAAGGCATGTAACATCTACCCCCCCTCCCCAAAAAAAAACAAAAAAACAGAAACTTCCTACAGTTGGAGCAAGATCTGGTCTGTTTATAATGAGCATTGGTGCCATTCTCTGGTGCTTATAGAGGCACTTACAACATTAGGTAAGTGGTTGACCCACACAGAAGCTGCATAGCTACTGCCACTACTAATACATTGCAGTCAAAATGGCCTCTTATACCAATGGTCCTATACATATTTTCCAGATTTAAACAAAACCCTGTCTCAATATATTTACAATATTTGCACACATCACAACAATATGTGCTCTATGCAAGTTTTGCTTCTCATGGCACCAATTAAGGACACTTTATGTTCTAAAATAATTTTTAAGTTGTTTGCTCAGAAAATAACAAAAGAAGGCATTATACCTAAATGTTTATTCAATTCTTTGTTACCTGCAAGTATACAAAAATGATTTCTGATTATATTTGACTAGAAAAAAATCCAAACTAAAGGGTAACTGTATAGCACAAACAAAGTCCCGTGTATGACAAGGGTGTATTTTAACCAAATTAATACCATTTTTTAAAATAGATGGAACATTAGTATACCTCTGTTGAATTGCATCTGGAGTCACTGCTTCTGTTTAATCTACTTTCTAACCCCTGTCCTTTAACATACTTATTAATAATTAGGCTTCTTATGTAAAAGATATCATAACAGTACAAATTATCCTTTTATAAAACTATTAGTAAGGTACTTAGGGTGACAAATGATTGAAAAAGTATTCATATTAGTTGATTTACAAAAAAATCTTAACATTAAACTTCCTATCAATGGAATGAAAATGGCATCAGCTTCCAAGAAAGGAATTGTACCATCAAAAAAAATATTCCACATCTTGTTTAGAATCTTTCCACAACATAGTAATATAATTAATGAAACAGTTGTAGAACCTAAGTATTGGAAAACAGCTCCAGTGACAGAGTCCTAAGCTCATCATGCTGGGAGAGGTGGGGTCAAGAGGATGTAGCTATGGATGTAGCTATGGTTGCACATGCTAGGGGTGGCAGCATCAGTTGCCACAGGTGGAGGAGCATGCATGAGTGGGCTAAGAGGGCATAGGTGGCCCCCAAGGCAATGTGAATGTTTCTTATCACACCCAGGGGTGAGAGTTAGGTTTAGGCTCCTAAATGAAAAATGTTCTTATTGCCAGAATGTTGCCAGGAGCAACAAGCACCTTCATGGCTGCCTACAGGATGACCCCTTAGAGGCTTGATGGTTGGCAGGCATGGGACAGAAATGATGCAATAAAAGAGAAACAAAAATTGTTGTAGTAAAAAAAAAGGTATGCTCCATTGTGTGAAGAATTAATTTACAAAACAGGTGGCCATGTTAGTCCCCATGCTACTCTTATTTACTTGCTTGAAAATGTAGCCATTAATACAAAAAACTGTATTGTGATTGATCAAGTCAAGTACAAAAGTAACTTCCCCATTATCAAATCTGGTATCAGTGCAACTAAATGCAAAACTCCATCAAGATCCTCTACCTTGCGCTTCCCGAATTCACTGAGAAAATGCTATAAGAAATGCAAATAAAATGGGGTTTTATGGGCAAGAGATTTATTTTTTAAATCAACAACAATGCAAATGGTGCAGTTGTAGAGCCCTTCATGGATACTACAAGTCTAAAGGCAGACCTGGATTTTATGAATTTTAGGTATTCCAGGAAAAGCTCATTTTTGGCTTGTCCAACTTTAAAACTGATGAAGGTTACTACTGAAATCTCCACACATTAACAATCCCTGGGATTCATTAAACTCCATGCAGGAATAGTGCTATTCTTGCATGGAGTGGATCATGCCAGTGCAGAACAGCAGCATGCCTTGCATATTCATGAAGGCACGCTGCTGTACACCCTGCACGGGAACGATCCATAAATGAGTGCAGTGGGTGTGTCCAAGCATTGCTCGCACAATATACATGCCCCCTGCACTCTAGAATTGCCATACAGCAATTCTAAAGCAACTAACAGTGTCCGTGGACACTGTTATCACAACATAACAGTGTCTGCAGACAAAATACATTAGAATACACACAGAAGCATAGTCCCCACAATGGTCCAGCACAGATAATGTCCACAATGGTATGCCAGTGTACATGCTGGCATACCAAATAAGTAAGCATGTTCCTGAGAGGAACATGTAAAATAATACCCCCTGTATGATGTAGTTGTCCAGATGTCCTGTCCTAAGAGGCAGAAAGCAATGTGCTTACCCCTAAAGTAAATAAAAATAAAACACATTTTTTTCCATCCCCAATAAAGGACAGGACACCGTCACCCAAAGTCAAGTCTGGGGATTGGTGCATAGTGAGCTTCAAAAGGAGTTTGGAGATCTGCTATGCTAGCTTAAGGGCCGCATGGTGCATCTTGAGGGTCAGCCTGCCCCTCCTTCTCAGACCGCAGCACAGCCACCTTCTGGGCTGTGAAGGTGCAGTGGTGACTGCTCATGGATGGGGACCTCAGTCCCACTGTATCCATTTGAGGACTCATGGGCATCCATTACATCTGATTCCCAACCGCCCTCCCCATCCAAGGTGTTTACCCCCCAAATGTGTCATATACCGCCCTGTCTGCTGTCCTGTCTGTCTTGTCTGTCTTACTACCCAACTTACCTACCCAAATATGCCTACTATCCTTCCCCAGCATCCCATTCTCACCTTATAAAAAAAAAAAAAAAAAGGGCAATCTGTTCCCACAAAAAAATATCATCCCATACATAGCTGTCCATTTTGCATGTGTCCACTGGACACATGTAATCTGGTCTAATTGCTTAACAACACATTACTGTTGTCCTCACCCCTCTCTCTAAGGGGTTTGAGTGTCCAAATTCACCTCCAAATTCTGTACAAATGCACAGCTGTTGCTGTATCATAAATAGACAGCTATGGACCTTCCCTACACCTGACCTGCACATCCCTAGCTATCTTTCATATTGTTTTTCCCTCTGTGTGCCCCCTTTTTCACCACTTTTCTATCACCCCTTTTTTTCTTTTAAAGAAATTAGCACAGGGGTAAGCAGGAGTAAGCTGCAGTAAGCAGCAGTAAGCAAGTTTGCACAATGCTAAGTAATGCCGACACAGATTAAGCAGTTTCCCATTTAATCATGGGTTGCCATCGCTTACCATCATGCAAACCCTCTTACAACTGCTTAAAACTGCCTTAAACCACCCTGTCTCCATCAGCCACTGTTCTGCCCAGCAACAAAATAATCAGCCCTGCCAAGTCCTGAACCCAGGACCCTGTACGCCATAGTGAGAGCAATTTACCACTACACCATCTGAGATGTAATAATGAATGCTGTTTTTTTCAAATATATCATTCAGTACAGGTATAGAATAGTAGGGAACAAACACTGAGGAATCAGTCATGTTTAGTATATCTAAATATGCACATGTAGATGTGTATGGTGATAGATAAATATTAAAAAGTATATACATCAGATATATGAAGCTATACATATAAAACAAATACATTGTTATAGAAACATATGTCTAGATCTCAAAAAAGGAACATATCCATATATATATATATATATATATATATATATATATATATATCAGTATGGATATATCTAACAGAAATATGTATACACACACACACACACACACACACACATATATATATATATATATATATATATATATATATATATATATATATATATATATATATATATATATATATATATATATATATATATACATATATATATATATATATATATATATATATATATATATATATATATATATATATATATATATATGTATATATATATATATATATATATATATATATATATATATATATATATATATATCTATGCCCATAACATGTAGTGGAGTCATACCCAGCACCATACTTCTACACCTCTTAGTGCAATAATTCTGGACAAAGGCTGTCAAAATGGGGGAACAATGGTCCAAGAACAGAGACATAATGTACGTACTGCAGTTATATGTAGAATGTTCCTACAGTAATAGGGTTTGTGTCAGCATACATGTTCAGAAGGATGTGTGTTCTGAAACTGAAATATATGTCATCATTTACAGACAGAAATCCTCACATCATCACAGTGATTTACCACAGAAATTAAAGTAATGATTCTGTGGAACAGAACATACATGTGAGCAATAATCCTGATAATCCTGGACAATCTGAAACAATCTGGCTGGTCGAGAGGTATGCTCAGAACACCTTAGTGCAACAAATCTGGACCAAGCCTGACTTGGGGGTGGTGTAAAGCCATGAAACTGGGAACATATCCCAAATACTGGAGAGGATAAGGCGACACAGTTGACGCAGTAACACCCTCCTGTCTGTTGTACCATATATTGACTGGAATAGCCTAAGTCCAAAACCAAATTACTCCCCACTATGCACTGACATAAATCTTCACATCATCCCACTGATGTGTCAGACATACACAACACATATGGGGGCCAGGCAGCAGTACATCTGATAAATATCGGGACATAACATGACAGTAGGGAAACTACACTGAGCTGCTAGGCATGTCACCATGTACTGTCTAAACTACAGGCAGACTAGCACAACACAAACACAATTTTGCTATGGGGAATACACATGTAATTGCAAATATATCAGGTACTACAGGGATGTAACAGCACTGACCAACCGACACCAGCGTGAAAGTGCATACCCAGAACCAATCTCACCACATTCAAAGTGACATGCCGGTAAGCCACAGGAACAGTAGAACATATAGACTGTGTGAACAAAATCATCAGCATGTTTGCCACTCATGCACTACCCCTATATATACTGGCCCAATTCACAATGTAGTCTGACACCTGACTGTGGTATGGGACATGTCTCAGTCTGCCCCTACAAACATATACAGCTGATAGGGCACCAGAAGCTGGAGCAGCATGCAAAGTCAGATAGAAAAGGACCCTCAACATTTACATCTACCACCCTCCATACACAGGCCAAATGAAACATTCACAATACACTGCTACACAATCTTGACAGTCTGTCAACAGTTGCCAGAAATACACAGTCTTCTCAACTGCATAGAGTCCCACAGAACATTCAGGCTTTATCCTCATATATAAGGCCTTCTACACGTAACATGTCTGGCAGTCTGATACATCACTGGGATGATATCTGGAATGAAGTCACTATATAATGAAATACTACACCTATACACCTCTTATAGCATCACATCTGAACAAAGCCTGACATATTTGGGGGCAGAGGCCCAAACACAAGGGCATTATTGACCTATTGCTGTCATAAACTGAGAAAGTTGCTGGTGTAACAAGGTTGTTGTAACATATCTGTTCTGAGGGATATGAAGTCAGAAACACACATGGATGTTACCATTTACTGACTGCAATCCTCAGAGTATGCTATTGAATTTCCAAGGCCAGAAAGTGTGCAAGTAACACACCAAATATAAGAGTCCAAACTCTGGCTAGTCTGCGGATAGCTCTACAGTTGGAAGTTATGTCAACCACATAACACTATCACATTTAAATTCATGCAGAGCAACCATATCCACACAAACCCTGTCAAACTAGCATTAGTTCAACTGTATAACAGCAATACTTACATTCTGTCCCTATGTCTAGAACATTCTCCCCCAGTTTGTTGGGCTGTCTCCACAGTGTTTGTTGTAAGAGGTATTCCCAACTACACTCTGTTATGCTGTTCGTCACACACCTCCATGAAGTACTCCTCCCAGGCAAGGAAAAGGGGCAATGTTCACATGAAGTACTCAGTTATATGAGTGTTTTTCTATGCTATTGGTTATGGGAATGATACCACAGCTGTTCCATATGCATTAGCAAGTGGGGGACTCCAACTGATGCACAGGCCATTGGCTGCTCGTGAGCATTACCTACTAAAGGCAAGATGCTGCCTATACAAAACAGATGTATATCGTACATCTGTCTCAGAGAGAGAGAGAGAGAGAGAGACACACACACACACACACACACAGAAACAAACAGACAGACAGACACACGCACACACACACACTGAGACTGATGGAGTATACCAACTGAACTGAAAACAATAAAACACAGCTATATCAAAATAAGCCTGTAATGGAATGTAGAATGGGGCATGTAAACGTGGAAAACATGCAATTAGCAAGTGGGGGACTCCAATTGGTGCACAGGCCATAAGCTGCTCATGAGCATTACCTACTAAAGGCAAGATGCTGCCTATACAAAACAGATGCATATCCTCCATCTGTCTCAGAGAGAGACACACACACACACACACACACACACACACACACACACACACACACACACACACACACACACAGATACACACACACACTGAGATTGATGGAGTATACCAACTGAACTGAAAACAATAAAACACAGTTATGTCAAACAATTAAGCCTGTAATGGAATGTAGTAGGGGGCATGTAAATGTGGAAAATAGGAAATTCAAACAATATTATGTATCAACAACACATGCTGTACTGATATACTGCTGAGTAGAACCCAAGAAAGGATGGCTCACATATGACCACTACTGGAGTGTGTGTTGCACAATACTGTCTGTGACACTGCTAGGCTACACCCAGTGCAAATCATACCATCAGTAACTCTGCTAAATCCAGCTCTAACTTGTGCCTCTTTTTTCAATGCCAATGTCTTCAACCCATATACCATAGCTGGTCCCACTACCCTCTTGTAGACCTTCCTTATCAGTCTTAATAGTACTTGTCTGTCACAAATCACACATGACACTTTTCCCCACCACCCACATCATGCCCATGCTCACGTCTTCACCTCTCCCCCACACTTACCATTACTCTGAACTGTTGTACCCAGCTATTTACACCTATCCACCTTTGAAAACTGTACCCCCTGCATCCTCACCATTCCTCCATCCTCCCTCCCGTTCACACACATATATTCCATCTTAGTCTTGCTGACCATCATTCCTCCCCTCTCTAGACCATACCTCCACCTTTCCAGTGTCTCCTAAACCTGTTCCCTACTCTCACTACAGACCACAATGTCATCTGCAAACAGCACAGTCTAGGGGGCTCCTGTTTGATCATGTATGTCAACCTGTCCATCAGCACTGCAAATAAGAAAGGGTTCATAGTTGATCCCTGATGTACTCCCACCTCCATCTTAAACACACCTGTCACTCCCAATGCAGAACTCACTGCTGTCACACATATCCTGTAGCATTCTTACGGATTCCTCTGCCACTCCTGACCACCTCATACAATACCACAACTTCTCTCTAGGCATTCTGTCATATGCTGTCTCTAAGTCCACAAAGACACAATGCAGCTACTTCTGACCTTCTCTGTATGTCTCCATCAATGCTCTCAGAGCAAACATCACATCTGTACTGCTCTTTCTTGGCATGAAACCATACTGCTGATCAGTAATCCTCACCTCCCTTCTTAACCTAGCTTCCACCACCCTTTACCATTACCTCATGCTGTGACTGATCAGTGTTACTACAGCTCTGCACGCCACCCTTATTATCATAATCAGTACGCAAACACATTTCATCCACTACTCACACATCCTCTCATTTTCCTAGATTACAGTAAACAATACGGTTAAAAAGACCACTGCCATTGGTCCTAAACACAGCCATGCTTCCACAGGTATGTCATCTGAACCAATAGCCTTTCCATTCTTAAACCTCTTCTTAGCTATCCTTACTTCCCCCTTGATAATCTGTTGCACATCCTGATTCACCATAAACACATCATCCAACCTTCTCACTCTCTCATTCTCTTCATTCAACAGCCCATCAAAGTACTGATTCCACCTGCTCGACACACTCTCCTCACTAGTGAGTTCACTTCCACCATTATCCTTTCTCAGCCTTATCTGCTACACATCCTTCCTAGCTACATGCCTCTGTCAAGCCAATTGGTACAGGTTCTGTTCTCCATCCTTGGTTTCCAACCTTACATACAATGCATCAGATGCCCCCTCCTCAGCCTTTGCCACCACTCTCTTTGCCATGCACCCCATCTCCCTATACACCTGTCTACTTTCTTCATCTGTCTGACAACCCCTCTTCTCCTTGGCCAACCTCTTTCTCTGTATATTCCCCTGTACTTCCTCAAGCCACCACCAGGTCTCCTTGTCCTCCTTCCTCTGTGCAGATGTCATATCAAGCCCTATTCTACTCATCTCCCTTACTAGCTGGGATATAGTTACCCAGATATTTGCTAACTCTTCACTGCCACACACTGCCTATTTTAACTCTTCCCTGAATTCATCCTCACAATCACCCTTTCTCAGTATCCACCATTTGATATGTGGTGCTGCCCTCACACTCCTCCCCCTCTTCTTGATCACCAACGTCATCCCACAGACCAACTTTCCATGCTGCCTAACTACACTTTCCCCTGTCACTACTTTACATTTAATAATCACCTTCAAAAAGGCCCACCTGCATAGGAGATAATCCACCTGTGTGCATCTTCATCCACTCTTGTATGTCACCCTATGCCCTTCGGTCTTGTAAAACTATGTATTCACCACACCCATAATCAACCTCTGTTGCAAACTCCACCACCATCTCACCTTCTGCATTCCTTTGCTTAACACCATACCTACATATCACTTCTGCATCCCCTTTGTCCCCTTCACCAACATGCCCATTGAAATCTACTCCTATCACCACTCACTCACCCTTCGGTACACGCATCACCACTTCATCCAACCACACCAAAGTATGTCTGTCTCATCCATCACATACTCAGTTAGAGGAGCATATGCACTAACAACTGTCAGCAATACACCATCAATTCCCAGCCTCCTGAACATCACTCTACCCGACACAATTGTCATCTCCACAAACACTCTTGGCATAATGTTCCTTCAGGTTAACCCCTACACCATTTCCATTCCCATACACACCATGATAGAACTATTTGTACCTGACTCCAATACACACAGCTGTACACCCTTTCCATCTGGTCTCTGGCACACACAATATATCCACCTTTCCTCTGTCCAGCATATCAGCCAGCTCTGTCCCCATACCAGTCATACTCACAACATTAACAGTTCCTACCCTCACTACCACACACCTAGCCTTTCTCCTCTCTGCCTGCCATATGAGCATCAGACATCCTCCAGGGTATGTCTGTGAATGCAAAGGCTACAGCACTATCAAATGACATATGTGTGTTACAGCAATATGAAGAAAGTGTCAGTAATTGTGGCCAATAACACACCATGTATGTGCGTTGTCCTACAGATTTCCTGCCCTAACAGGCTGACATGACAGATTGAGCAGCAAGACTGTCATTACAGTGTGCCATACTGACATAGAACAGACATGTATAGCAGGTATTACCTGTGCATATGTATGTATGGGCAGGTGTACCTGGCTGCCTCATAACAACTGACATGGGATGCAAAACGTCAGGTGAATAAGCTGTACATGTTGTATAGGTGTGTAACCTTAGTTTCTGTGCATCCAACAGAGTTACACCTCTACAGCTACTGACTGTGTCATTGCCCTGACATATACATAGGTAGCATAATAAGCATGAGTATCACTTTGAAATTGTAGAGGTGGCCAACTGTGTTCTGACTCTGTGTCCATGCCTACTACAAACAGATATATGACCATCCACATAGCTGTATGGCCTCAGCAATACCTTACTTGTAAAACCTGTCTCCACAAAAGTAGAGAAAACCCCTTTGCTGGACAGCACCAATGCACAAAGCACATAATGTGATGTTATATTGGTTGTAAAGGGTAAAATAGGAGCAGGCACCAACTGGGTGGCATATCAACCTTTGTCTGAATGAGCATATTAGGTCACAGGTGAATAACTGTAAGGCTATGCATGCAAATTGGACACATCCACTAAGAGCAATCACAAGGCCATCTTCACATATGTCTGCAGTCTCAGAGGAACCAACCCATCCCACCCTGTAATGGTGGTCAATCACAGCACATGCACACACATGATAGCTACATCCAAATGGCTGCAGACAGGTTTAGGGCAAACATCACCTCCCTAGATCACCATCAGTATAGGTGGATATGCACAGCACACTCACCCCTCCCCTCATCATCATGGATCAAGTCTAAACTGCATAATCAGAGTTAACAAAAGCAAGTCCCCTTGGGGCCTAATAACATTCCTGTCTGCATCCTACATGAACCTAGGCATATACTTCCAGCTCCATTACACACTTTTTGCAAGCAATGCCTGAGCACCACTGACATCCTATCTGCAAGGAACATGGCCACTTTCATCCCTCTACATAAACGTGAATGATGAATGTTGGTTTATGCAATGTACTAGCCCTCATTGGGGGGAACATGACACATCAGGACCAGGAGTACAATGCATGTTCATACAATGCTGCCAGGTACAGGGGTATGATGTGTTTGTAATAGGTGTCCAATGATACTCTATATGCATGCGCTGGCTCTGTAAAGTACTCTGGGCAATGTCTGAGGTCCTGTGATGTGTTTCCCTGTGTATGTCTTCCAGGTGCCATGCAGTGGCAACTGCCTTACACCAATGTGGAGACAGCAGCCATCACAGAAGCTGTAATCTTAAACTATGTCATCCTTTCTGGCCGTAGCCGGCAATATCTGCAGGAGCTGACTGCCCTGTCGAAAGAGATCATCCAAAGGGTGGACATGTTTGGCTACCATGGACACACATACAATCAGGTCAGATGTAGAGCAACTGACCTGATATGTCATGCCTGCCAAAGGACTGCTGCTGTAGCAAGGGACAGTACTGCTACCAGTGTGGGGCCAGCCGCACAAGCCCTACTTATGGCGACAGCAAAGCTCCTTGCCAACCTTGGGGTAGCCCTAACACAAACTCAAACACAGGAAATAGCAGTTGTGTAGGTGGGTGGCACCCAGGCAACAGGTGAGGAGCATCCAGGTAAGGCCAAAGTGCACATCAATGTAATGAGGTAGCATTTAAACTGTCTTCTACAGAGTCTCCAGCTGCATATGTCAGTGCAAAATGGATTAGTGGGCGGGGTGTAGTAATGCACACAAATGCACATCTATGGTGAAGTACAGCAAATTGTGTAATATCATAGTGTGTACTGTACCTGTGCAGAAACATAGCATTCCTCTTGTACCAATGCCTAATGTGAATCTGCTGACAATACCTCTCCCTCATAACTACATAGGTCCCTCTGGTCTGCACATGAGACAGCAGCCTGAACCCAGTAAGTATGGGGTTTCCCTGTTGGGGCTCACCAGTACCCCAGGCATGCTAAAGTTAATGCATGTAACCATGCACACAACTGTTACACTCAGCCATTTGGCAATATCTGCATGTTCACCTGTAGTGGTGTTTACTGCATTGCATCACTGGGGTCATGACAAGGGCCTATTTGCAGGAGGTGTCACATATCTGTAGCATACCTCACAACTTGTCATTGCAGGACACCTGGACAAAGGCAGAAAAACTGGGGGGACAAAGGCCCAAAACTGGGGTCATATTGTAGAAATTAGTGGTATACAGTGCATATAAATGGTGTACACACCTGTTAGAATGCCAGGTATGTGTGACAACGACATACAAAAATATGAGCACAATAGACAAGTTCAAAATACTTCCAACCTTTCTGTGACCTATAATCTGTACAATTCAACTGTAAAGCAAACAAATCTGTTAGGGGAACAATAATGACACATAACAATAGTACAACAACCTAGATGCATATGTCTGCACAGGCTGAAGCTAATACTGTGTTGAGGCAGCTTTTACTATAACTACAGCAGTACATCTTATTGGGTACACAACAGCCATCAATCACAGAGACTCTTTGATTAACAGCAACTAATGGTCAGCTGTCCTACCAGGAATATCCTAGCATATACCCAGTTGCATGCTGCAGCAACAGCCATGGTTCACATCGAGCTGACAAAATTGCTAAGGGACCACATGTTTGAGATGTATCAGCCTGGAGAAGGGTTCCAAAACATTTCCACAGCATTGCACATACCATGGAACACAGTGCAGACAGTCATCAAAAGGTAGAATAATTAGCGGAAAGCAACTGTGATGCACGAAAAACTTAATAAAACATAAACAAACCAACTAAGCGCTTTCACCCGCCACAATGCAGGTATCATCAGAGTAACAAACAAGTGGAGCAGCCTATCATTTATACAGCTATCTGACCAATAGAAGCAATCCATTCATTTCATATGTAATTAGCAAATCTATCATTAATAACTCAGTATTATACCAAAGTATCTAAATAATCACGTTGAAATACTATAATATGTTTATAGGGCTTGACCACTACACTACAGAACCTATATTAAAAAATATGTATAAGTTTAAAATAAACACTTGTAATGATATTAATAATTAACAATGATATATAAATATATGTAAATATCAACAATTAATTACTATAACAATTAATTAATTTAATAAGTTAATTCCAATAAATTATGAATATAAATATATATGTTAAAAATATATAAAAATATATATGTATAAAAATGTGTAATAAAAATGTATATTAAAAATATTAAAATGTGTATACGACCTAAATTATATGTGCATTTAATTTTAACTTACTAGAAATTGAAATTTGCTCATTAATACCAGGTTTTTTACATGCATTTAATCTCAATTGCCACAAACATTCCTTTAATTCTAATAAAGCATTTACATCACCCTCTTTAGACATTTCTTCTATATTTTTTATATATTTTTAACATATATATTTATATTCATAATTTATTGGAATTAACTTATTAAATTAATTAATTATTATAGTAATTAATTGTTGATATTTACATATATTTATATATCATTGTTAATTATTAATATCATTACAAGTGTTTATTTTAAACTTATACATATTTTTTAATACAGGTTCTGTAGTGTAGTGGTCAAGCCCTATAAACATATTATAGTATTTCAACGTGATTATTTAGATACTTTGGTATAATACTGAGTTATTAATGATAGATTTGCTAATTACATATGAAATGAATGGATTGCTTCCATTGGTCAGATAGCTGTATAAATGATATGCTGCTCCACTTGTTTGTTACTCTGATGAAACCTGCATTGTATGGTGAGTTGGTTTGTTTATGTTTTATTTAGTTTTTCGTGCATCACAGTTGCTTTCCGCTAATTATTCTACAGTTATTAGTTATATGTAGCTTCGTTCAGTTTAGTCATCAAAAGGTGATGAAAATATGGGACTACAGTGACATTGCGAAGGAGTGCACATCCCACCAAAGTCTATGAGAATAAAATACCAAAACTGGCCAGGGAGGCTGCCAGGAGCCCTCTAGCAACAGTGAAGGAGTAGCAGGAATCTCCTGCAAGCACTGGATGTGTACTACATGTCACAACAACCTTCCATGGTCTCCATATCTCCTGTCTATAGGGGAGGGTTGGAAGATGGCAGAAGTTCCTCACACCAAACAATATCCAGGCCTGGTGAAATTCTGAAAACAATATATCAGGTCTCCAAAAAGCAAGTGTGAAAATGTGTTATGGTAATATGGGACCACTGTTGTACTCTTTGGCCACAATTCTGACAGGTGCGTTTGGCGCAATATCACCACTGCACATCACAACACCACCACCCCACAGTGAAGCATGGGGATGGAATTGTCCTGCTTTGGGGTTGCTGTTCACAAGCTGGAACTGGGGCTGTAGCCAAGTTAGAGGGGATCATGAACAATTCCAAACACTGGTCCCTAGTGGCTCCAAAATGTTCTAGTGTCTGTCACATAGCTGTGGATGGTGAGGAATTCCACCTTTCCACACAACAATGGCACAAACCATACATCCATATCAACAAAAGGATGGCTTCACCAGAACCATGCAACGTTCTGCACTGGCCGAGTCAGAGCCCACAGCTACATCCAATAGGATATATGTAGGGTGACCTAAGGAGGGCAGTGCACAGGGGATGCCCTTGCAATCTGACACAGTGCAAGGGAGAGTGTGCAAACATTGGCAAGTCAAGATGTGCCATGCTGGTAGACACTGTCCCAAGAGGACAGCATGCTGTAATTAAATCAAAAGTTGCTGTAAAAGAGTATTACTTTAAGGGTGTCCACACTCATGCAACCAGCCTATTGTACCTATTTCAGTTACAAGATGTTAACTGTAACTGATGTGTATGTTCTTCTGTTGGACTGCACAGGTTATATGTCATATGAAATGATGGCAATGTTATGACCTGATTTCTGAGGTCTCATGTGATATGTCATGAAAACCTGGCATGTTAACAGGTGTGTGTGCACTTACTATATCCACTGTAAGCTTGGGAAGTTGTTTGAGTAACCGGCTTTGTTTTAAAATACATGTACTGCAGGTTATGCAGTCTGCACCTCCAATTAGGACATTACTTAGTGGCACCAATCAAAAGGCCAACCCAGTAATGTATCAGACAAACACAGGGGTTATGAGGAACAGACCAAATATATGAGCCACACATGTTGACATTCAGCAAAACCCTGTACAGTTGGGGGTATGTTCTGTAGGAGTTGCCACAGTGCTATACAGGTGAACAGCAATAATTTACATGGCTGCAGTGTGTGTTATGTGAAGGGCCATCACTTACTAACACCACTCAAGTATCCCAGAGGTGTATATTGGTAGTAATGGTAATTGGAAAGGGATGCACTGCATGATGCTGAGGGTCCATCCAGAGTGTGTATGCTATTGTTATTCCAAAGACATGCATCTGGAGCATTTCTCCCTGGGCCTCCGCTGAAAACAGGCTCTGTGGAACCTAGTCGGACTTTCCCGGTCAACAAATGATAAATAAATAAATAAAATAAAATAAAATATTGTCTGACTGTGTGTCATGAATGCCCCCAGTTGGCTAATGTGAGGTCTGTGTAATGCCTTTGAGGCACCTCACCTCTGTGTGTGTGTGTGTGTGTGTGTGTGTGTGTGTGTGTGTGTGTGTGTGTGTGTGTGTGTGTGTGTGTGTGTGTGTATATACCAGAAAACCTTATAGTGCCAGTAGTAATTTACATATGTTGTTTTTCCCACACAGGTGGACATGGTGGCTACAGTCCCTCCCACTCTGATACTGAAGTCAGTGTCTATGCAGAATCTGACCATGATGATACTCATATTGAGGCACAGGTGGGGTTGTCAGGGGCTGATACTGTGCCATCGGTTGGCATCCCACTACCCGCACATAGTCACAATGCCCACACATACCCCATCACCAGTGGCCACAGATAACGGACAGTTGTCAGGTGGTGGCATGGAACAGGCTACTGTGGTGACTATGGCAAGTGAGGGTTCAGGCATTAGCCATAGCCAGAGTGCTAGCAAGGTCCCACATAGGCAGATGAGTAGGGGTGCTTGGAGGAGGATTGCAGCCCATCATACCCCTGTTGCAAGTGCCACGGCAGCAGTTACCAGACACATTTCAGGCTGTCATGGAGGCACAGGCATGTAATGAATGTAATACCAGGCATATACGTAGGGTCATGGATGAGCACGTCCCTGGTATCCGTGGCAATATGGACTCACTGCAGCCATCTGTGAGCATACTGGGTTCATGGATAGATGGTGGAGGGAACCTTCACACTCCTCAACTGTGGAATATCTGTGCTTGAGCGTTTGGCGGATGCTGGCCAGTAGCCATGTGGCTGTATGGCAGCACCATAATCAGCTGAGGGTCTAAGTAGCATTCACCATCACATTTCCATGCTTGCAGTACCACCAGCAGTACTGAAGGGTGTGTGCTGTCCATGCTATGATGCAGCAGGCCATGGGCACGTGATCCTGGCTGGTGCCAACAAGGATGTGGATCCAGCAGGCAGCAGTCACCAGCAGGGAGTAGTACTGCATTTGGACTCAGCCCTGGTGGTGCAGGTGATACCCTCAGCAGGCCCACTTCCCATGTACATGGCTAGAGTTGGTAAACTTTATACCCTGCCATGTACGGCACACAGCTGTCCAAAATACCCCTAGGGTGCCCACATGGCGTGACTGTGTGCATACACAAACACACACACACACACACACACACACACACACACACACACACATCAACATCAGAAAAGTCACCTCCACACACACACCCACACCACCCCTGCACTGCCCATTTAATGAACACCCCCCCCCAAACACACACACATGAGGTCAACTGTGTGTTCCAGCCTAGGCTTCTGGCAACCCACACAACACCATGTGCATATGATGATACCTGTGCCACATCCATGCCATCCATGCCATCAATGCAGGGACATGCTTATATGGGTCTGATGCACAGGTTGACTTTAGTAGAGTGTAGCTATTTAATGCTGTGTAAGGTGCTGTCATCTGGCATTTGTAATGGGTACACGTCAGAGTGTGTGTACCTTTTCAGCCATGATGCATTATTCGTGTTAGTAACACTAAGTGAATGTGTTCTCACATGCTTTATTCTGTTTGTGTTCCAGGTGTCTGTGTGTCAGCAGGATGTGGCCCTGCAGACATCACCAACAAGGGGTATGGCAGTGTAGTAACACATCGACCATATCATTGGCTGGGTACAGCTGTATCGGCACACATTTCCCAGGTCTGTGTAACAGTTCTTGCATGTGCCTCACAGTTTATAGGGCTGAGGGGTTGTATCTCAGTCTATGGTGGTTGACATCAGCTCTAGTATAGTCGACAATGGTAAGTGTGGTGGGTGGAACACACCACAGATTGCTAACTCCATCAACCCCAGAGGATATTGTGTTGACCAAACACACAGAGAATACTGTTCACACACACACACACACACACACACACACACATGCATGCACAGAATCACAGTTGTCAGTGTTGTGTTTGGAATCTCTACCCATCAAGTTGTTGTACCACACTATTATGCCGTTATTGCAGATGGCACAGGAGTACTAGTGTGATGAGTGTTACAAGTTACATGGAAATTGAATAACATCATATGGCCCTGTGGGGTATGGCAATGGTGGCTGTACTGGGTGTGAGAGTACTCATAATAGTGTCACATACAAGTCTTGAGTGTTTTTTATGCTATTGGGTATGGGAATGATACCACAGCTGTTCCATATACAATTAGCAAGTGGGGGACTCCAACTGATGCACAGGCCATAAGCTGCTCATGAGCATTAACTACTAAAGGCAAGATGCTGCCTATACAAAACAGATGTATATCCTACACTACTCACACATCCTCTCACTTTCCTAGATTACAGTAAACAATACAGTTAAAAATACAACAGCCATGTGTCCTAAACACAGCCATGCTTCCACAGGTATGTCATCTGGACCAATAGCCTTTCCATTCTTAAACCACTTCTTAGCTATCCTTACTTCCCCCTTGATAATCTGTTGCACATCCTGATTCACCATAAACACATCATCCAACCTTCTCACTCTCTCATTCTCTTCATTCAACAGCCCATCAAAGTACTGTTTCCACCTGCTTGACACACTCTCCTCACTAGTGAGTTCACTTCCACTATTATCCTTTCTCAGCCTTATCTGCTACACATCCTTCCTAGCTACATGCCTCTGTCAAGCCAATTGGTACAGGTCCTGTTCTCCATCCTTGGTGTCCAACCTTACATACAATGCATCAGATGCCCCCTCCTCAGCCTTTGCCACCACTCTCTTTGCCATGCACCCCATCTCCCTATACACCTGTCTAATTTCCTCATCTGTCTGACAATCCCACTTCTCCTTGGCCAACCTCTTTCTCTGTATATTCCCCTGTACTTCCTCAAGCCACCACCAGATCTCCTTGTCCTCCTTCCTCTGTGCAGATGTCATACCAAGCCCCATTCTACTCATCTCCCTTACGAGCTGGGATGTAGTTACGCAGATATTTGCTAACTCTTCACAGCCACCCACTGCCTGTTTTAAGTCTTCCCTGAATTCAACCTCACAATCACAATCACCCTTTCTCAGTATCCACCATTTGATGTGTGGTGCTGCCCTCACACACTCCCCCTCTTCTTGATCACCAACGTCATCCCACAGACCAACTTTCCATGCTGCCTAACTACACTTTCCCCTGTCACTACTTTACATTTAACAATCACCTTCAAACAGGCCCACCTGCATAGGAGATAATCCATCTGTGTGCATCTTCATCCACTCTTGTATGTCACTCTATGCCCTTCGGTCTTGTAAAACTCTGTATTCACCACACCCATGTTCAACCTCTGTTGCAAACTCCACCACCATCTCACCTTCTGCATTCCTTTGCTTTACACCATATCTACATACCACTTCTGCATCCCCTCTGTCCCATTCACCAACTTGCCCATTGAAATCTGCTCCTATCACCACTCACTCACCCTTCAGTACACGCATCACCACTTCATCCAACCACACCAAAGTAAGTCTGTCTCATCCATCACACACTCAGTTAGAGGAGCAGATGCACTAACAACTGTCAACAATACACCATCAATTCCCAGCCCCCTGAACATCACTCTACCTGACACTCTTGCCATCTCCACAAACACTCTTGGCATAATGTTCCTTCAGGTTAACCCCTACACCATTTCCACTCCTATACACACCATGATAGAACTATTTGTACCTGACTCCAATACACACAGCTGTACACCCCTTCCATCTTGTCTCTGGCACACACAATATATCCACCTTTCCTCTGTCCAGCATATCAGCCAGCTCTGTCCCCATACCAGTCATACTCACAACATTAACAGTTTCTACCCTCACTACCACACACCTAGCCTTTCTCCTCTCTGCCTGCCATATGAGCATCAGACATCCTCCAGGGTATGTCTGTGAATGCAAAGGCTACAGCACTATCAAATGACATATGTGTGTTACAGCAATATGAAGAAAGTATCAGTAATTGTGGCCAATACCCCACCATGTATGTGCATTGTCCTAAAGATGTCCTGCCCTAACAGGCTGACATGACTGACTGAGCAGCAAGACTGTCATTACAGTGTGCCATACTGACATAGAACAGACATGTATAGCAGGTATTACCTGTGCATATGTATGCATGGGCAGGTGTACCTGGCTGCCTCATAACAACTGACATGGGATGCAAAACGTCAGGTGAATAAGCTGCACATGTTGTATAGGTGTGTAACCTTAGTTTCTGTGCATCCAACAGAGTTACACTTCTACAGCTACTGACTGTGTCATTGCCCTGACACAGACATGGGTAGCATAATAAGCATGAGTATCACATTGAAATTGTAGAGGTGGCCAACTGTGTTCTGACCCTGTGTCCATGCCTACTACAAACAGATATATGACCACCCAGATAGCTGTATGACCTCAGCAATACCTTACTTGTAAAACCTGTCTCCACAATTTCCACAAAAGTAGAGAAAACACCTTTGCTGGACAGCACCAATGCACAAAGCACATAATGTGATGTTATATTGGTTGTAGAGAGCAAAATACGAGCAGGCACCAACTGGGTGGCATGTCAACCTTTGTCTGAACGAGCATATTAGGTCACAGGTGGATTACTGTATGGCTATGCATGCAAATTGGACATATCCACTAAGAGCAATCATAAGGCCATCTTCACATATGTCTGCAGTCTCAGAGGCACCAACCCAACCCACCCTGTAATGGTGGTCAATCACAGCACATGCACACACATGATAGCTACATCCAACCTGCTGCAGACAGGTTTAGGGAAAACATCATCCCCGTAGATCACCATCAGTATAGGTGGATATGCACAGCGTACGCACCCAAAAAAGCAAGTCCCCTTGGGGCCTGATAACATTCCTGTCTGCATCCTACATGAACCTAGGCATATACTTCCAGCTCCATTACACACTGTATGCAAGCAAAGCCTGAGCACCACTGACATCCTATCTGCAAGGAACATGGCCGCTTTCATCCCTCTACACAAACGTGAATGATGAATGTTGGTTTATGCAATGTACTAGCCCTCATTGGGGGGGAACATGACACATCAGGACCAGGAGTACAATGCATGTTCATACAATGCTGCCAAGTACAGGGTATGATGTGTTTGTAAGTGGTGGCTAATGATACTCCATATGCATGTGCTGGCTCTGTAAAGAACTCTGGGCAATGTCTGATGTCCTGTGATGTGTTTCCCTTTGTATGTCATCCAGGTGTCATGCAGTGGCAACCACCTTACACCAATGTGGAGACAGCAGCCATCACAGAAGCTGTAATCTTAAACTATGCCATCCTTTCTGGCTATAGCCGGCAAAATCTGCAGGAGCAGACCGCCCTGTCGAAAGAGATCATCCACAGGGTGAACATGTTGGGCCACCATGGATGCACATACAATCAGGTCAGGTGTAGAGCAACTGACCTGATATGTCATGCCTGGAAAAGGACTGCTGCTGTAGCGAGGGACTGTACTGCTACCAGTGTGGCCAGCCGCAGAGGCCCCACTTACAGTGACAGGGAAGCTCCTTGCCAACCTTAGGGTAGCCCCAACACAAACTCAAACATGGGAAACAGCAGTTGTGTAGGTGGGTGGCACCCGGGCAACAGGTGAGGACCATCCAGATAAGGCCAAAGTGCACATCAATGTAATGAGGTAGCATTTAAACTGTCTTCTACAGAGTCTCCAGCTGCATATGTCAGTGCAAAATGGATTCGTGGGTGGGGTGTAGTAATGCACACAAATGCACATCTATGGTAAAGGACAGCAAACTGTGTAATATCATAGTGTGTACGGTAGCTGTGCAGAAACATAGCATTCCTCTTGTACCAATGCCTAATGTGAATCTGCTGACAATACCTCTCCCTCACAACTACATAGGTCCATATGGTCTCCACATGAGACAGCAGCCTGAACCCAGTAAGTATGGGGTTTCCCTGTTGGGGCTCACCAGTACCTCAGGAATGCTAAAGTTAATGCATGTGACCATGCACACAACTGTTACACTCAGCCATTTGGCAATATCTGCATGTTCACCTGTGGTGGTGTTTACTGCATTGCATCACTGTGTTCAGGACAAGGGCCTAATTGCAGGAGGTGTCACATATCTGTAGCATACCTCACAACTTGTCATTGCAGCACACCTGGACAAAGGCAGACAAACTGGGGGGACAAAGGCCCAAAACTGGGGTCATATTGTAGAAATTAGTGGTATACAGTGCATGTAAATGGTGTACACACCTGTTAGAATGCCAGGTATGTGTGACAACGACATACAAAAATATGAGCACAATAGACAAGTTCAAAATACTTCCAACCTTTCTGTGACCTATAACCTGTACATTTCAACTGTAAAGCAAACAAATCTGTTAGGGGAACAATAATGACACTTAACAATAGTACAACAACCTAGATGCATATGTCTGCACAGGCTGAAGCTAGTACTGTGTTGAGGCAGCTTTTGCTATAACTACAGCAGTACATCTTATTGGGTACACAACAGCCATCAATCACAGAGACTCTTTGATTAACAGCAACTAATGGTCAGCTGTCCTACCAGGAATATCCTAGCATATACCCAGTTGCATGCTGCAGCAACAGCCATGGTTCACATCAAGCTGACAAAATTGCTAAGGGACCACATGTTTGAGATGTATCAGCCTGGAGAAGGGTTCCAAAATATTTCCACAGCATTGCACATACCATGGAACACAGTGCAGACAGTCATCAAAAGGTGATGAAAATATGGGGCTACAGTGACATTGCGAAGGAGTGCACATCCCACCAAAGTCTATGAGAATAAAAGACCAAAACTGGCCAGGGAGGCTACCAGGAGCCCTCTAGCAACAGTGAAGGAGTAGCAGGAATCTCCAGCAAGCACTGGGTGTGTACTACATGTCACAACAACCTTCCATGGTCTCCATATCTCCTGTCTATAGGGGAGGGTTGGAAGATGGCAGAAGTTCCTCACACCAAACAATATCCGGGCCTGGTGAAAGTCTGAAAACAATATATCAGGTCTCCAAAAAGCAAGTGTGAAAATGTGTTATGGTAATATGGGACCACTGTTGTACTCTTTGGCCACAATTCTGACAGGTGCGTTTGGCGCAATATCACCACTGCACATCACAACAACACCACCACCCCACAGTGAAGCATGGGGATGGCAGTGTCCTGCTTTGGGGTTGCTGTTCACAAGCTGGAACTGGGGCTGTAGCCAAGTTAGAGGGGATCATGAACAATTCCAAACACTGGTCCCTAGTGGCTCCAAAATGTTCTAGTGTCTGTCACATAGCTGTGGATGGTGAGGAATTCCACCTTTCCACACAACAATGGCACAAACCATACATCCATATCAACAAAAGGATGGCTTCGCCAGAACCATGCAACGTTCTGCACTGGCCGAGTCAGAGCCCACAGCTACATCCAATAGGATATATGTAGGGTGACCTAAGGAGGGCAGTGCACAGGGGATGCCCTTGCAATCTGACACAGTGCAAGGGAGAGTGTGCAAACATTGGCAAGTCAAGATGTGCCATGCTGGTAGACACTGTCCCAAGAGGACGGCATGCTGTAATTAAATCAAAAGTTGCTGTAAAAGAGTATTACTTTAAGGGTGTCCACACTCATGCAACCAGCCTATTGTGCCTATTTCAGTTACAAGATGTTACCTGTAACTGATGTGTATGTTCTTCTGTTGGACTGCACAGGTTATAAGTCATATGAAATGATGGCAATGTTATGACCTGATTTCTGAGGTCTCATGTGATATGTCATGAAAACCTGGCATGTTAACAGGTGTGTGTGCACTTACTATATCCACTGTAAGCTTGGGAAGTTGTTTGAGTAACCGGCTTTGTTTTAAAATACATGTACTGCAGGTTATGCAGTCTGCACCTCCAATTAGGACATTACTTAGTGGCACCAATCCAAAGGCCAACCCAGTAATGTATCAGACAAACACAGGGGTTATGAGGAACAGACCAAATATATGAGCCACACATGTTGACATTCAGCAAAACCCTGTACAGTTGGGGGTATGTTCTGTAGGAGTTGCCACAGTGCTATACAGGTGAACAGCAATAATTTACATGGCTGCAGTGTGTGTTATGTGAAGGGCCATCACTTACTAACACCACTCAAGTATCCCAGAGGTGTATATTAGTAGTAATGGTAATTGGAAAGGGATGCACTGCATGATGCTGAGGGTCCATCCAGAGTGTGTATGTTATTGTCTGACTGTGTGTCGTGAATGCCCCCAGTTGGCTAATGTGAGGTCTGTGTAATGCCTTTGAGGCACCTCACCTCTGTGTGTGTGCGTGTGTGTGTATACCAGAAAACCTTATAGTGCCAGTAGTAATTTACATATGTTGTTTTTCCCACACAGGTGGACATGGTGGCTACAGTCCCTCCCACTTTGATACTGAAGTCAGTGTCTCTGCAGAATCTGACCATGATGATACTCATATTGAGGCACAGGTGGGGTTGTCAGTGGCTGATACTGTGCCATCGGTTGGCATCCCACTACCCACACACAGTCACAATGCCCACACATACCCCATCACCAGTGGCCACAGATAATGGACAGTTGTCAGGTGGTGGCATGGAACAGGCTACTGTGGTGACTATGGCAAGTGAGGGTTCAGGCATTAGCCATAGCCAGAGTGCTAGCAAGGTCCCACATAGGCAGATGAGTAGGGGTGCTTGGAGGAGGATTGCAGCCCATCATACCCCTGTTGCAAGTGTCACGGCAGCAGTTACCAGACACATTTCAGGCTGTCATGGAGGCACAGGCATGTAATGAATGTAATACCAGACATATACGTAGGGTCATGGATGAGCACGTCCCTGGTGTCCGTGGCAATATGGACTCACTGCAGCCATCTGTGAGCATACTGGGTTCATGGATAGATGGTGGAGGGAACCTTCACACTCCTCAACTGTGGAATATCTGTGCTTGAGCGTTTGGCGGATGCTGGCCAGTAGCCATGTGGCTGTATGGCAGCACCATAATCAGCTGAGGGTCTAAGTAGCATTCACCATCACATTCCCATGCTTGCAGTACCACCAGCAGTACTGAAGGGTGTGTGCTGTCCATGCTATGATGCAGCAGGCCATGGACACGTGATCCTGGCTGGTGCCAACAAGGATGTGGATCCAGCAGGCAGCAGTCACCAGCAGGGAGTAGTACGGCATTTGGACTCAGCCCTGGTGGTGCAGGTGATACCCTCAGCAGGCCCACTTCCCATGTACATGGCTAGAGATGGTGAACTTTATACCCTGCCATGTACAGCACACAGCTGTCCAAAATACCCCTGTGTAGGGTGCCCACATGGCGTGACTGTGTGCATACACACACACACACACACACACACACACACACACACACACACACACACACACACACACACACACACACACATCAACATCAGAAAAGTCACCTCCACACACACACCCACACCACCCCTGCACTGCCCATTTAATGAACACCCCCCAAACACACACACACATGAGGTCAACTGTGTGTTCCAGCCTAGGCTTCTGGCAACCCACACAACACCATGTGCATATGATGATACCTGTGCCACATCCATGCCATCAATGCAGGGACATGCTTATATGGGTCTGATGCACAGGTTGACTTTAGTAGAGTGTAGCTATTTAATGCTGTGTAAGGTGCTGTCATCTGGCATTTGTAATGGGTACACGTCAGAGTGTGTGTACCTTTTCAGCCATGATGCATTATTCGTGTTAGTAACACTAAGTGAATGTGTTCTCACATGCTTTATTCTGTTTGTGTTCCAGGTGTCTGTGTGTCAGCAGGATGTGGCCCTGCAGACATCACCAACAAGGGGTATGGCAGTGTAGTAACACATCGACCATATCATTGGCTGGGTACAGCTGTATCGGCACACATTTCCCAGGTCTGTGTAACAGTTCTTGCATGTGCCTCACAGTTTATAGGGCTGAGGGGTTGTATCTCAGTCTATGGTGGTTGACATCAGCTCTAGTATAGTCGACAATGGTAAGTGTGGTGGGTGGAACACACCTCAGATTGCTAACTCCATCAACCCCAGAGGATATTGTGCTGACCAAACACACAGAGAATACTGTTCACACACACACACACACACACACACACACACACACACACACACACACAGACACACACACACACACACACACACACACACACACACACACAGAATCACAGTTGTCAGTGTTGTGTTTGGAATCTCTACCCATCAAGTTGTTGTACCACACTATTATGCCGTTATTGCAGATGGCACAGGACTACTAGTGTGATGAGTGTTACAAGGTACATGGAAATTGAATAACATCATATGGCCCTGTGGGGTATGGCAATGGTGGCTGTACTGGGTGTGAGAGTACTCATAATAGTGTCACATACAAGTCTTGAGTGTTTTTTATGCTATTGGGTATGGGAATGATACCACAGCTGTTCCATATACAATTAGCAAGTGGGGGACTCCAACTGATGCACAGGCCATAAGCTGCTCATGAGCATTAACTACTAAAGGCAAGATGCTGCCTATACAAAACAGATGTATATCCTACACTACTCACACATCCTCTCACTTTCCTAGATTACAGTAAACAGTACAGTTAAAAATACCACTGCCATGTGTCCTAAACACAGCCATGCTTCCACAGGTATGTCATCTGGACCAATAGCCTTTCCATTCTTAAACCTCTTCATAGCTATCCTTACTTCTCCCTTGATAATCTGTTACACAACCTGATTCACCATACCCACATCATCCAACCTTCTCACTCTCTCATTCTCTTCATTCAACAGCCCATCAAAGTACTGTTTCCACCTGCTCGACACACTCTCCTCACTTGTGAGTGCACTTCCACCATTATCCTTTCTCAGCCTTATCTGCTACACATCCTTCCTAGCTACATGCCTCTGTCAAGCCAATTGGTACAGGTCCTGTTCTCCATCCTTGGTGTCCAACCTTACATACAATGCATCAGATGCCCCCTCCTCAGCCTTTGCCACCACTCTCTTTGCCATGCACCCCATCTCCCTATACACCTGTCTACTTTCCTCATCTGTCTGACAATCCCACTTCTCCTTGGCCAACCTCTTTCTCTGTATATTCCCCTGTACTTCCTCAAGCCACCACCAGGTCTCCTTGTCCTCCTTCCTCTGTGCAGATGTCATACCAAGCCCCATTCTACTCATCTCCCTTATGAGCTGGGATGTAGTTACGCAGATATTTGCTAACTCTTCACAGCCACCCACTGCCTGTTTTAAGTCTTCCCTGAATTCAACCTCACAATCACAATCACCCTTTCTCAGTATCCACCATTTGATGTGTGGTGCTGCCCTCACACATTCCCCCTCTTCTTGATCACCAACGTCATCCCACAGACCAACTTTCCATGCTGCCTAACTACACTTTCCCCTGTCACTACTTTACATTTAACAATCACCTTCAAACAGGCCCACCTGCATAGGAGATAATCCACCTGTGTGCATCTTCATCCACTCTTGTATGTCACTCTATGCCCTTCAGTCTTGTAAAACTATGTATTCACCACACCCATGTTCAACCTCTGTTGCAAACTCCACCACCATCTCACCTTCTGCATTCCTTTGCTTTACACCATATCTACATACCACTTCTGCATCCCCTCTGCCCCGTTCACCAACATGCCCATTGAAATCTGCTCCTATCACCACTCACTCACCCTTCAGTACACGCATCACCACTTCATCCAACCACACCAAAGTAAGTCTGTCTCATCCATCACACACTCAGTTAGAGGAGCATATGCACTAACAACTGTCAACAATACACCATCAATTCCCAGCCTCCTGAACATCACTCTACCCGACACTCTTGTCATCTCCACAAACACTCTTGGCATAATGTTCCTTCAGGTTAACCCCTACACCATTTCCACTCCCATACACACCATGATAAAACTATTTGTACCTGACTCCAATACACACAGCTGTACACCCCTTCCATCTGGTCTCTGGCACACACAATATATCCACCTTTCCTCTGTCCAGCATATCAGCCAGCTCTGTCCCCATACCAGTCATACTCACAACATTAACAGTTTCTACCCTCACTACCACACACCTAGCCTTTCTCCTCTCTGCCTGCCATATGAGCATCAGACATCCTCCAGGGTATGTCTGTGAATGCAAAGGCTACAGCACTATCAAATGACATATGTGTGTTACAGCAATATGAAGAAAGTATCAGTAATTGTGGCCAATAGCCCACCATGTACGTGCATTGTCCTAAAGATGTCCTGCCCTAACAGGCTGACATGACTGACTGCGCAGCAAGACTGTCATTACAGTGTGCCATACTGACATAGAACAGACATGTATAGCAGGTATTACCTGTGCATATGTATGCATGGGCAGGTGTACCTGGCTGCCTCATAACAACTGACATGGGATGCAAAACGTCAGGTGAATAAGCTGTACATGTTGTATAGGTGTGTAACCTTAGTTCCTGTGCATCCAACAGAGTTACACTTCTACAGCTACTGACTGTGTCATTGCCCTGACACAGACATGGGTAGCATAATAAGCATGAGTATCACATTGAAATTGTAGAGGTGGCCAACTGTGTTCTGACCCTGTGTCCATGCCTACTACAAACAAATATATGACCACCCAGATAGCTGTATGACCTCAGCAATACCTTACTTGTAAAACCTGTCTCCACAAAAGTAGAGAAAACACCTTTGCTGGACAGCACCAATGCACAAAGCACATAATGTGATGTTATATTGGTTGTAGAGAGCAAAATACGAGCAGGCACCAACTGGGTGGCATGTCAACCTTTGTCTGAACGAGCATATTAGGTCACAGGCGGATTACTGTAAGGCTATGCGTGCAAATTGGACACATCCACTAAGAGCAATCACAAGGCCATCTTCACATATGTCTGCAGTCTCAGAGGCACCAACCCAACCCACCCTGTAATGGTGGTCAATCACAGCACATGCACACACATGATAGCTACATCCAACCTGCTGCAGACAGGTTTAGGGAAAACATCATCCCCATAGATCACCATCAGTATAGGTGGATATGCACAGCGCACGCACCCAAAAAAGCAAGTCCCCTTGGGGCCAGATAACATTCCTGTCTGCATCCTACATGAACCTAGGCATATACTTCCAGCTCCATTACACACTGTATGCATGCAAAGCCTGAGCACCACTGACATCCTATCTGCAAGGAACATGGCCGCTTTCATCCCTCTACACAAACGTGAATGATGAATGTTGGTTTATGCAATGTACTGGCCCTCATTGGGGGGAACATGACACATCAGGACCAGGAGTACAATGCATGTTCATACAATGCTGCCAAGTACAGGGTATGATGTGTTTGTAAGTGGTGGCTAATGATACTCCATATGCATGTGCTGGCTCTGTAAAGAACTCTGGGCAATGTCTTATGTCCTGTGATGTGTTTCCCTGTGTATGTCATCCAGGTGTCATGCAGTGGCAACCACCTTACACCAATGTGGAGACAGCAGCCATCACAGAAGCTGTAATCTTAAACTATGCCATCCTTTCTGGCTATAGCCAGCAAAATCTGCAGGAGCAGACCGCCCTGTCGAAAGAGATCATCCACAGGGTGAACATGTTGGGCCACCATGGATGCACATACAATCAGGTCAGGTGTAGAGCAACTGACCTGATATGTCATGCCTGGCAAAGGACTGCTACTGTAGCGAGGGACTGTACTGCTACCAGTGTGGGGCCAGCCGCAGAGGCCCCACTTACAGTGACAGGGAAGCTCCTTGCCAACCTTAGGGTAGCCCCAACACAAACTCAAACACGGGAAACAGCAGTTGTGTAGGTGGGTGGCACCCAGGCAACAGGTGAGGACCATCCAGATAAGGCCAAAGTGCACATCAATGTAATGAGGTAGCATTTAAACTGTCTTCTACAGAGTCTGCAGCTGCATATGTCAGTGCAAAATGGATTCGTGGGTGGGGTGTAGTAATGCACACAAATGCACATCTATGGTGAAGGACAGCAAACTGTGTAATATCATAGTGTGTACTGTAGCTGTGCAGAAACATAGCATTCCTCTTGTACCAATGCCTAATGTGAATCTGCTGACAATACCTCTCCCTCACAACTACATAGGTCCATATGGTCTCCACATGAGACAGCAGCCTGAACCCAGTAAGTATGGGGTTTCCCTGTTGGGGCTCACCAGTACCTCAGGAATGCTAAAGTTAATGCATGTGACCATGCACACAACTGTTACACTCAGCCATTTGGCAATATCTGCATGTTCACCTGTGGTGGTGTTTACTGCATTGCATCACTGTGTTCAGGACAAGGGCCTATTTGCAGGAGGTGTCACATATCTGTAGCATACCTCACAACCTGTCATTGCAGGACACCTGGACAAAGACTAACAAACTAGGGGGACAAAGGCCCAAAACTATTGTCATATTGTAGAAATTAGTGGTATACAGTGCATATAAATGGTGTAGACACCTGTTAGAATGCCAGGTATGTGTGACATACAAAAATGAGAGCACAATAGACAAGTTCAAAATACTTCTAACCTTTCATGTGACCTATAACCTGTACAATTCAACTGTAAAGCAAACAAATCTGTTAGGGGAACGATAATGACACATAACAATAGTACAACAACCTGGATGCATATGTGTGTGCACAGGCTGAAGCTAGTACCGTGTTGAGGCAGCTTTTGCTATAACTACAGCAGTACATCTTATTGGGCACACAACAGCCATCAATCACAGAGACTCTTTGATTAACAGCAACTAATGGTCAGCTGTCCTACCAGGAATATCCTAGCATATACCCAGTTGCATGCTGCAGCAACAGGCATGGTTCACGTAGAGCTGACAAAGCTGCTAAGGGACCACATGTTTGAGATGTATCAACCTGGAGAAGGGTACCAAAACATTTCTACAGCATTGCACATAGCATGGAGCACAGTGCAGACAGTTATCAAAAGGTGGTGAAAATATGGGGCTACAGTGACATTGTGAAGGAGTGCACATCCCACCAAAGTCTATGAGAATAAAAGACCAAAACTGGCCAGGGAGGCTGCCAGCAGCCCTCTAGCAGCAGTGAAGGAGTAGCAGGAATGTCCAACAAGTACTGGGTGTGTACTACATGTCACAACAACCTTCCATGGCCTCCATATGTCCTGCCTATAGGGTAGGGTTGGAAGATGGCCGAAGTTCCTCACACCAAACAATATCCAGGCCTGGTGAAAGTCTGAAAACAATACATCAGGTCTCCAAAAAGCAAGTGTGAAAATGTGTTATGGTAATATGGGACCACTGTTGTACTCTTTGGCCACAATTCTGACAGGTGTGTTTGGCGCAATATCACCACTGCACATCACAACAACAACACCACCCCACAGTGAAGCATGGGGATGGCGGTGTCCTGCTTTAGGGTTGCTGTTCACAAGCTGGAACTGGGGCTGTAGCCAAGTTAGAGGGGATCATGAACAATTCCAAACACTGGTCGCTTGTGGCTCCAAAATGTTCTAGTGTCTGCCACATAGCTGTGAATGGTGAGGAATTCCACCTTTCCACACAACAATGGCTCAAACCATACATCCATATCAACAAAAGGATGGCTTCACCAGAATACATGCAATGTTCTAGACTGGCCGAGTCAGAGCCCACAGCTACATCCAATAGGATATATATATATAGGGTGACCTAAGGAGGGCAGTGCACAGGGATGCCCTTGCAATCTGACATAGTTGGAAGTGTTTTGTAAGGGAGAGTGTGCAAACATTGGCAAGTCAAGATGTGCCATGCTGATAGACACCGTCCCAAGAGATTGCATGCTGTAATTAAATCAAAAGTTGCTGTAACAGAGTATTACTTTAAGGGTGTGCACATTCATGCAACCAGCCTATTGTACCTATTTCAGTTACCAGATGTTACCTGTAACTGATGTGTATGTTCTTCAGTTGGATTGCACAGGTTATATGTCATATGAAATGATGGTAATGTTTTGACCTGATTTCTGAGGTCTCATGTGATATATCATGAAAACCTGGCATGTTAACAGGTGTGTGTGTGCACTTACTATATCCACTGTAAGCTTGGGAAGTTGTTTGAGTAACCGGCTTTGTTTTAAAATACATGTACTGCAGGTTATGCAGTCTGCACCTCCAATTAGGACATTACTTAGTGGCACCAATCATCAGAACAACCCAGTATTGTATCAGACAAACACAGGAGTTATGAGGAACAGACCAAACATATGAGCCACACATGTAGACATTCAGCAAAACCTTGTACAGTTGGGGGTATGCTCTGTAGGAGTTCCACAGTGCTATACAGGTGAACAGCAATAATTTATATGGCTGCAGTGTGTGTTTGGTGAAGGGCCATCACCTACTAACACCACTCACGTATCCCAGAGGTGTATATTAGAAGTAATGGTAATTGGAAAGGGCTGCACTGCATGATGCTGAGGCTCCATCCAGAGTGTGTATGTTATTGTCCGACTGTGTGTCGTGAATTCCCCCAGTCAGCTAATGTGAGGTCTGTGTAATGCCTTTGAGGCACCTCACCTCTGTGTGTTTGTCTGTGTGTGTGTGTGTGTGTGTGTGTGTGTGTGTGTGTGTGTGTGTGTGTGTGTGTGTGTGTGTGTGTGTATACCAGAAAACCTTATAGTGCCAGTAGTAATTTACATATGTTGTTTTTCCCACATGGGTGGACATGTTGGCTGCAGTCCCTCCTGCTCTGATACTGATGTCAGTGTCTCTGCAGAATCTGACCATGGTGATACTCATATTGAGGCACAGGTGGGGTTGTTAGGGGCTGATACTGTGCCATCGGTTGGCAACCCACTACCCACACACAGTCACATTGCCCACACATACCCAATCACCAGTGGCCACAGATAATGGACAGTTGGTGGGTGGTGGCATGGAACAGGCTACTGTGGTGACTATGGCAAGTGAGGGTTCAAGCACTAGCCATAGCCAGAGTGCTGGCGAGGTCCCACACAGGCAGACGGGCAGGGGTGCTTGGAGGAGGATTGCAGCCCATCATGCCCCTGTTGCAAGTGCCATGGCAGCAGTCACCAGTCACATTTCAGGCTGTCATGGGGGCACAGGCACGTAATGAATGTAATACCTGACATATACGCAGGGTCATGGATGAGCATGTCCCTGGTGTCCGTGGCAATATGGACTCACTGCAGCCATCTGTGAGCATACTGGGGTCATGGATAGATGGTGGAGGGGACCTTCGCACTCCTTGACTGTGGAATATCTGTGCTTGAGTGTTTGGTGGATGTTGGCCAGTAGCCATGTGGCTGTATGGCAGCACCATAATCAGCTGAGGGTCTAAGTAGCATTCACCATCACATTCCCATGCTTGCAGTACCACCAGCAGTACTGAAGGGTGTGTGCTGTCCATCCTATGATGCAGCAGGCCATGGACACGTGATCCTGGCTGGTGCCAACAAGGATGTGGATCCAGCAGGCAGCAGTCACCACCGGGGAGTAGTACTGCATTTGGACTTTGCCCTGGTGGTGCAGGTGATACCCTCAGCAGGCCCAGTTCCCATGTACATGGCCAAAAATGGTGAACTGTATACCCTGCCATGTATGGCCGACAGCTGTCCAAAATACGCCTGTGTAGGGTGCCCACATGGCATGACTGTGCGCACACACACACACACACACACACACACACACACACACACACATCACCATCAGAAAAGTTACCTCCACACACACACCCACACCACCCCTGCACTGCCCAGTTAATGAATACCCCCCAACACACACACACACATACATGAGGTCAACCGTATGGCCCAGCCCAGGCTTCTTTCAACCCACACAACACCCTGTGCATATGATGATACCTGTGCCACATCCATGCTATCCATACCATCAAAGCAGGGACATGCTTATATGGGTCTGATGCACAGCATGACTTTAGGAGAGTGCAGATATTTAATGCTGTGTAAGGTGCTGTCATCTGACATTTGTAATGGGTACACATCAGAGTGTGTGTACCTTTTCAGCCATGATGCATTATTGGTGTTAGTAACACTAAACAAATGTGTTCTCACATGCTGTATTCTGTTTGTGTTCCAGGTGTCTGTGTGTCAGCAGGATGTGGCCCTGCAGACATCACCAACAAGGGTATGGCAGTGTAGTAACACATTGACCACATCATTGGCTGGGTACAGCTGTATCTGCACACATTTCCCAGGTCTGTGTAACAGTTCTTACATGTGCCTCACAGTTTATAGAGCTAAGGTGTTGTATCTCAGTCTATGGTGGTTGACATCAGCTCTAGTATAGTCGACAATGGTAAGAATGGTAGGTGGAACACACCTCAGATTGCTAACTCCCTCAACCCCAGAGGATATTATGTTGACCAAACACACAGAGAATACTGTTCACACACACACATGCACACACACACACACACACACACACACACACACACACACACACACACACACACACACACACACACACACACACACACACACACACACACACACACACTTGCCAGTACTGACATTAGCAGACCAGCCTATCTTGTTATTCTTACCATACTATTCCATACTGTTGCACAGGGCTTATAGGGCTGAAGAGTGCCTACAGATACCACTACTGTTGATGTGAACAGCGGACCTCATACAGTAGACTTAGGAATATGTACTGTGTGTACCATGGCATAAAATATAAATCCATGGCCATCCAATGGATGTCATTCACACACAAACACACACACACTACTCTTCTCTCACACAAATTTTAGATTAGAACCCCTACCTATCTATGTATTGTTACTACATTGTTACGCATTTATTGCACACGCCACAGAGATTATTGGATAACACTTGTCCAAAGGTACTTTTAAGGTGAGGGACATCACCAGGCCTTGCAAATTATGACAATGGGTGATGTACTGGGTGAGAGAGGCCACAAAATACTGTAACCTGCACATATACACACTTACACACAATAATACACACACACACACACACACACACACACACACACACACACACACACACACACACACACACACACACACACACATACCTTTACCAAGATTCGTATTAGACCCCCTAGCTATGTGGTTATTGGAATTATAGTATTATAGTGTTATGCAGTTACTGCACACACCACAGAACTTATAGGTTGTGGAGTGTCCCAAGGTACCTATATAGTGAATAATATCTACAGCACTTGTAAGGTATGGCAATGGTAGTTGTACTGGGTGAGACAGGTCACCAACTACTTTCACCCACATGTTTACACACTCACAAGCACTTTCAGACACACACACACATACATACACACACACACACACACACACACACACACACACACACACACACACACAAACACACACACATTTGACAGTACTGAGATCCATAGGTTCAAATAGTAATAGGAGTGTACATGGGAAATGGCCATGGAGGCTTTATAAGGCTAGCCCGTGGGAATACACTGGCATCATGCTACCTGATGAAACTCCCCAGTGCATCTACTAAGTATAGTCACTGGAGTGATCTCCAGGGTGGTTATTCTATTCCCCATCCACTCCTCCTGATTTCTGTTGAGGAGGGCGAGTGATGTGCTTGGCTTGACATGTATGTGACATCTATTCTGTAGCGTAACCAGTCTCTGGGTTGTGAAACTGTCCCTCCAGCATGTCCTGTTGATTGTGAAGACGGGGTTGAGGTATCTGGGGCATGTTGTGTGGACAGATTGGTTTCCTCAGATGTAGCATTCCTGACAGGGTTGGGTCAGACATAGTTGTGTATGTCTGGCAGAGATCACACCTAAGTAGCCAATATGAGAGTGAGGTACATTTGCAGCCTCTCCTGTTGTTGCTGGTGCCTAGTGGGGTACATGGCAAATGAGCCATACTACACATTGATTGGCCTAGAGAGGGGACTATACAGGCAAACACAGTCCTTTTACTTCCTGTATTCAACACCCTGAGTCAGGAGAAGAGACACATGGAAAGATTTTTGGAAGACAGTGGCACTGTGCTGGACACAATAGAGCCCACTGTCAACCTGTGTTCCCAGTTCCATTATACCAATATCAGTGTTCAGTGGACTACCATCAATGTATAACTTTATGGGAACCATGTTGTACCCAAAGGGGATGGTGGCACATCATCTGACATTGAGCTTATGTCCAGGGTTCTGACAACAATCATAGGTCTCAGAGAGGCCTTTGTGAAGGATGTCAACCTCACTTGAGGGGGGGGTAATAATAGCACTCACTTTGTAGTCATGTGAAAACATTGTCAGCCAGGTTGTCTTTGTATTGGGCTGGTCCTCAGAGGTGTGGATCCCAAACAGGAGGGAACCCAAGTCCACAGCCTCTGGGACTCCACTCATGATTGTTCAGCAGTCTAACATGGAGTCCGCTGCTTTCACACTGTGGGTTCTATCTGTGAGCTGGTTTGCAGGTCACCTACTGATGTAGGGGTGGCTGCCTATCTGAGTGTGATTATGTATGATTCCTGAGTGGGGAATGATATCCAAGGATTAGATGGTTAGCCTATCATGTTATCTATTCCATACTGTCACATGGTTATTGAACATGGCACAATGCTTATAAGGCTGCAGAGTGTCTACAGGTCCCTCTACAGTGGATGACAACTGTGGGCCTTGTAATGTGGACACTGGGACATGTACTTAGTGGTCAACAGCAAAAAGTAGCAAAACTCACCACCTAATGGATATGGTTCTCACACAAGCACACCTCCCCCACAGTCAGGATACTGTTCACACACACATTTGCCTGTAATGAGATTAGAACCCCTACCTACACACACACCATACACACACACACACACACACACACACACACACACACACACACACACACACACTTGCCCAGACTGTAATTAAAACCCCTACCTACACACACACCATACACACACACACACACACACACACACACACACACACACACACAGACACACACACACACACACACACACACACACTTGCCCAGACTGTAATTAGAACCCCTACCTACACACACACACACACACACACACACACACACACACTTGCCCGGACTGTAATTAGAACCCCTACCTACACACACACACCATAAACACACACACACACACACACACACACACACACTTGCCCAGACTGTAATTAAAACCCCTACCTACACACGCACACACACACACACACACACACACACACACACACACACACACACACACACTTGCCTGGACTGTAATTAGAACCCCTACCTACACACACGCACACACACACACACACACACACACACACACACACACACACACACACACACACTCACTTGCCCAGACTGTAATTAGAACCCCTACCTACCTACACACACACTTGCCCAGACTGTAATTAGAACCCCTACACACACACACACACACACACACACACACACACACACACACACACACACACTTGCCCGGACTGTAATTAGAACCCCTACCTACACACACACACACACACACACACACACTCACTTGCCCAGACTGTAATTAGAACCCCTACCTACACACACGTGCCCAGACTGTAATTAGAACCCCTACACACACATAAACACACACACACACACACACTTGCCCGGACTGTAATTAGAACCACTACACACACACACACACACACACACACACACACACACACACACACACACACACACACACACACACACTTGCCTGGACTGTAATTAAAACCCCAACCCCCACAAACACTCACACATACACACACACACACTTGCCCGGACTGTAATTAAAACCCTACCTACACACACACACACACACACACACACACACACACACACACACACACACACATTTGCCCGGACTGTAATTAAAACCCCTACCTACATATACACACACACACACACACACTTGCCCGGACTGTAATTAGAACCCCTACCTATACACACACACACACACACACACACACACACACACACACACACTCACTTGCTCGAACTGTAATTAGAACCCCTACCTATACACACACACTTGCTGGGAGTGTAATTAATACCTCTACACACACACACACACACACACACACACACACACACACACACACACACACACACACACACACACTTGCCTGGACTGTAATTAGAACCCCAACCTACACACACACTTGCCTGGACTGTAATTAGAACCCCCTACCTACACACACACACACACACACACACACACACACACACACACACACTTACAAACACTCATCAGGACTGTAATTAGAACCCCTAGCTACACATACACACTTGCCCTGACTGTAATTAGAACCCCTACCCCCCCCCCACACACACACACTTCCCCGGACTGAGATTAGAACCCCTACCTATTTTTTCATTGGTACTACAGTGTTATGCATTTATTGCACATGCTAAGGAGTTTATAGGGTGAAGGTTGTCCAAAGGTGCTTCTAAGGTGAGGAACATCACCAGACCTTGTAAAGTATGGCAATGTGTGATGTACTGGGTGAGAGGGCCACAAAATACTTTAAACAGCACATATACACACTTATAGGCACACATTTGCCAGAACTGGGATGAGAACTCCTACCTAACTAGTTATTTGTACTATAGTGTTATGCAGTTATTGCTCGTACCACAGAGCTTATTTGGATGAAGCCTGACAAAAGGGACTTTTAAGGTGACTGATATCTGCAGGACATCTAAAGTAGGGAAAGGGGAAGTGTACTGGGTATGAATGGACACAAAAGCTTTAACTTGTAAACACACACACATGTTGACATTTTCCAGGACTGAGATTAAAACTCCTACCTAACTAGTTATTTGTACTATAGTGTTACACAGTTGTCACATTTGCCACAAATCTTATGGGGCTGAGGCCTGACAAAAGGGACATCTAAGGTGACTGATATCTTCAGGACTGCTAAAGTAGGGAAAGGGGAAGTGTACTGGGTTTGAATGGACCTAACACACACACACACACACACACACACACACACACACACACACACACACACACACACACACACACACACACACACTTTGTCATTTTCCAGGAATGAGATTAGAACTCCTCCCTAACTAGTTATTTGCACTATTGTGTTACACAGTTATTACACACACCACAGAGCTTATAGGGCTAAGGTCTGATGAAAAGGACTTCTATGGTGATAGACATCTTCAGGACTGATAAAGTATGGCAATGGGAAGTGCACTGGGTGGGGAAGGCCTGTTCATTCCTAGATCCTACTGAAATTTCTCTAAGTGTATGAGCATGCCCAGTGTGACCTTCTATAGTACATGTGGGACTCCATTCCAGGGAATGTTGTACTCCAGTCTGGTTTGTTTTGTGCTAAAGCCATACCTCTCAACCTGTTGGTGCAGAATATCTGGATATAGCCTATCAAAAGGGGGAGACATTGGCCAATAAGGTGATTCTGACTATTTCTCTCAGTAATGTATGGGTTGCTAGGGTTACAGGGTTTGTTTTAGCAGACATCTGACATATATGCCATTTGACACTGGCATGTATTGCTCCAGTACCTCATGACATACCTCCTCAGATCATCACAGTGATTTAACAGAAGAATACAGGATGAATGATGCATACACCAGAATTATGGGCCAAATGCTATGCATTTTTGCACAATCAAGCCTGTTGAGAGGTGTGCCTACAAGCAATTGACTGCTGGTGCTGTGGAAATGGTCCAGCACCTCAGTGATATATTACAATGGTGGAATCTCTGTACATTTCTGTTCTGGCCTGGTCTGATTTTCATTCCACGGTTGGGTAATATAAGTCAGACAGGATCAGGGTGACAGGTAGACTCTGGGTAGATTTGTAGGGGATAAGATATAGGGGGGTGTCCCGGGTCAGATATGCTTTCCTATAGCTACCAGTACTTTGCAAAGGGATCTTCTCAAAGGTTGACTGCACTTGGAGGGTCTTGTGTGTGTCAGACTGTTTGACCAGCCTGGAAGTGTGTGTTTGTCTCACACACATGTATGGCCCACCTCATTTTGCTTGGATGACCACATTTCAAGGTCAGGATGTTGCACAGGATGAGTAATAATGGAATGGTGTGTTACTCCCCATGGCTGTGGGCCAGGTTTCTGTGGGTGCAGACATGTCACCATCTTCCAGGGTTAGGACTGCCTGCTATGAGTGCATTCCCATGTTTAGACTCCTAGCCATGCCTGTCGACTGTACAGAGTATCACAGAATGTCCACATTCATGACTCATATATCTTGTTGGTTACCCAAACAAGTGTGGTTTTTAAGGAAAAGTGTTTTGCAAGTCACTCAGGGTTGAAGTCAGATATTACTGGCAGTTGACATTGCAGTTTCAGACTTCGTACCCATCAGACAGTCCATGCTATTACAATCATTCTATCAACTTTATAACATTATTAAAGTAGTATTTCAAAGGTGTCCTTCTCTTTGGACCTTTTTCACCCCATAATTCATGGCTTCGTCCAGATTTCTGGCTCTCTGGCACTGGCAAGTTTTCTCCTAGCAGTTAGCAGCATGGCCTTTCTTTGCATTTTGTAGACTGTGTTATGTTGGTGTTATGGACCCCATGACACTCCCTAACAGGACACTGTGGGTGAGGCATGGGCATTTGCCACAGGCCTGTAGGCCAGGTGTGACAGATGCAGGCCATCTGTAGCAAGGCAGTGCATTCTGATGATAATATGTTCCCAAGCTGCCAGTAGTGGACAACCCTGGGATGGCACCAGTAAGTTGACTGTGGGTGTTACTGACAATTGCTTTCTGTTTGTGTTGAACCATCACTCTAGTTGATGGCTGTATGCTGCTTAAGGCTAGGGACATGTTACTGCATTTCTATGGGACTATGGGGGGGGGGTGACACATCTGTACACAATACAAATTTGTAGAGACTGTGCTGATATTTGCTTAACATTTTTGTCCCATATAAGCATAGTGGTGTGCCCTATCTTTGAGACTACAGGCACAACAGTATCAACCACAGGTTAGATTGTTCTGGCATAAACATTTGTAGTTTCAGACTTCTTACCTTTCAAAGCCATATTGCCACTGCCAGACCTGCTGTGATATCACTGTGTAAAAGTCTGTAGGTGGGGATTTCATGGATGTCGCCATGTGGGGGCCTTTGCCAGACATTTTTGTATGGTTTTCTACAGCTGATCTGCTGGGTAAGGCTGGGGGTGGTTATGGGACCCCCACTTTGACATCCATGCATGTGACCTATGCCCCCCCACCCAGTTATTTGGCTCACCACATATACTGCAGTGGTATTTGTCAACTAGGGTGGTATTGCATTGTGTGGGTAGGCCAGTACTGGGAATACACTTCCTGCTGTTCCACAGAGCTGTGAGTTTCTGATCCTAAACTATTAAGCCACCCTATTCCCTTGCATGCCTGAATCAATACCATAGATATGCCATCAGAACATTCCACTCCATTAATTTATTTTGTTAAGGAGACTGGCTTACCTTGTGCCTGAGGATGTTGTGAGGATGGTGCTTCTGGGGTGGCTATGCTGGATGCACGCAGTATACTGCCTATATATGATAAGGTATAGGTGGTGTGATCTTTGGCATCCATTTTACTGTGTGTGTGAGTCAGAGAGAGAGAGATCAGTCCCTGGGGCCCTACAGTGTCAGGGTATGTGCTATGCACTGCCTCTTTGCCAATGACAGGGCATACTGGGCACTCCTCTGACTGCATATAGGGGCAGGCTCAGGATGTTCCTCCTCTGAGTCCCTCTGTACCTGTTGAGACCTTGGAAATGGTGGGAGGGTTGTGTGGCCCTTCCCTGTTTTGTTCCTGCTGCAGCTGTTTCCATAGGCTCATATTATGTAGCATGGTACATACTATGATCATGTGTGCACATGTGGCTGGAGAGTACTGCAAGGCTCCAACAGATATGTCAAGGCAGCGGAACCATGACTTGAACATCCCAGACACATGCTCTATAATGATCATAGTTTGTGCATGTACCTCATTATGGCATTCGTGTGTGTGTGTGTGTGTGTGTGTGTGTGTGTGTGTGTGTGTGTGTGTGTGTGTGTGTGTGTGTGCATTTCTGATGGGTGTCATCAGCCATGGCTCCAGTGTGCAGCCAGCATCCCCCACCAGATGGCCATATGGGATGTCCCCAGTGGAAAATGCCGGGTACAGCTGTGACGAATGCCAGATGTGGGAGTCATGATAGTTTCCAGAGCTGCCAGCATACACATTCATCATAATGCCCTGGGCATTGCACATGACTTGGCAGTTGATGGAGTGGAACCCCTTGCAGTTTAGGTAGACCCTACCCTGGTCACAAGGTGGTGCTTTGATATGGATGTGCGTGCAGTCTACGGCACCCAGTACCTCCGGGTATTCTGCTACACAGTGGAAGAGACACATATTGCTGGTCCTCTCCTCATGGGTGCTGGGGAAGTAAATGTGCTCAGTGGCATGTGGTCGCATGGCATCCAGGAACTGGTGGAGTATCCTGGACACAGATGCCTGTGAGCCCCCCCATGATATCCGCAGTTGGTCTTTGGAAAGTACCTGTAGCTAGTATTCTTAAGGCTGCATATACCTTGGTATCCACTGGGATAGGTTCCCCTCTGTTAGTTCTGGGTCTGAGGTGAGGCCGGCACACCTTAAGAAGTTGCTAAAGTATGTCCCTGTCCATCCTGTCGTGCTCTACTATCTCTAGATCATGTAACCCCTGGTAGGTTACCCTGGGGTCTGAACACTCTTCTACTCCTCCTCGGTCTAAGTTGGTTGTCAGCATTATCCTCCTCACCACCCTCAGTCTCTAGCACATACTGATAGATCAAAGCAACAGCAGCCCCTAACATGTTTTATTTTTGTCAGTTTAAAATTCCCCCGAATGTGTACACTGGTGGTATAGAGTTTGTGAGAAACAACAGACTGAAAGGTGTTAGCATAGTTTATGTGCTGGGCTGCTGCCTGTGTAACTTGCTGATTCTGATACATTCCACCTGCCAGCTATGCTAGTTCTCCTTGATTGCCTTCCTTCTGCACTGCGCATACCCGTTACACAGTTCTGCTATTTCCTTTTTTTTTTTTTTTTTGTTTTAGGCCCAGTGTGCACTTCTAACACCCGTTTAGCTAAAGTAAACACTTTTAAACAGAACTGGCCCTTCCCTGGACGTGAACATGCTCTGTATTTAATGGAATAAGACAAAACAGCCTCAGACACATCCCCTTCCTTAGCTGTGCTTAGCTAATGGCAAACACAGGCCACTGAGCTCAAATGTGCTTACAGCAAGGATGACACACTCCCGTTTCATGTTAGCTGCTCCTCCTGTCTACACAGTGGTGTTAGAGCACTTACACAGTTAGGTGCAGTCTGACACTTAGAAGAAATTTGTGATTCAGTGTAAATCCCCTGCAATTGCATACACCACTGCCTTACTCCATAGCTACCACACCTACACTCGGCCTTTCCCCTTAGCAATCACTATTCCCTGGTATTGTTTTCATTTTGCATGCCATTGACTATAATGCCAAAATGCAGATTTCTGTAAAAATTGATTTTTCCCCTTTTTTTTTTTATTTTCAGCAGGATCCCATTTGTGCACCACTGCCCTATGCTTAAACGGCTGAAATTGGCCAAAAACAAAGTTTTATTTAAAAAAAATTAAAAACTATTTATCATGCCAGTGGCCATATATTTGGCCATTGACATGCCTAATAAATATAATACATGCTTTATTTCAAGCTGTCATGCCTCCATTTTCTAATTTGCAGAAATGTGTTCAGCTATTAACTGAACACATTTCTGCTTCTTACACTATTCCTGCACGGACAACTGTTTGCCGAATCACTAATTCTCCTCATTTGCATGGTTTTCACCAGCAAATGAGGTAATTAGCATTAGGCAGTGGTGCCCGTGTAGGAATAGTGTAGTAGCACTCATGCACATCCTGGGAACCCTTTAATGAATCGTTCAGCGGCCATATTCCATGTAGCAGCTGCTGCACTATTCCTACACTTCGTGTGGGGTTTAATGAATCCCAGAGAATGTGAATAAAACTATCTCAGTATGTTGACATGCCTTGGATGCTTCTTTAATTATCTCTCTTTATAAGAATATGAATCCCCAAGCAATGAAGTAATGCAGTCATTGTAGTCAGTAACTGACAAAACACCACCATTCTACCATCTTTGTCTGACTGCATATAGCTATTATTTTATCATGCTTTAAGATGCTTTAAAGTGTTGCGCTCACCATCACTTGCATTGTAAAAATCCATCAGCAGTGGTTTATTACATATTGCTTTAATATCACCCTCACACACATTTTTTTAAAAACAATCAGAGTATTATATAGTAGAGAACTAAAGAGGCTATTTTTATGTAAACCTGCAAAGCAAGTTAAATAAGGATTAGTTACTTAAAGTCAGGAGGCATAACAGATTATGGTGAAGAGAAAGAAAAACAATGCTATAGATACACATAGAGCTAAACTGTCTACAACCACAATGACAAATGTTGTTGGCAATATTTAATAATTACCAAACTCCACTAAGCATTTATAAGTGAAACAACATGAAAGGCATTGCTACTGCATATGGCAAGTAGGAAAGTATACAGAATTTATTAAACAATATCAGATGAACAGGTACATACACTATAGGATAATATAACACCTGACGAGGTAGTTCCACCTTCCCAAAGGTGTACAGCTCAGAATATACCAGTTCAATGAATGAAAAAGACACTGGAACCACCACGAAATAAAACAACAACTGATTTAATTAATAAAAGAAACGAGCGCTTTCACGCACATCAAACGTGCGCTTCATCAGGTTACAAACAATATAACTACTCTCCATCTTTATATACTCTATAAATTACATAATAATAAAACAATTAGTCAAAACAATCAGCCATTAGCATATTATATTGGCTGAAATAGGAAGTATGACCAAATAAGGAAATGTTAAAACGCTGACATCTAAGTGTCAGTTACTATAGAATACCACAATACAATATGCTAGATACAAATCTCCAAGACTTAGAGGCTTAGTGAGGGTGTGCTATCATGTCTCCATTTCATAGTGTAGAAAGATGTGTCCTACTCATGCTGACAAAAATTAAAAACTTAAATGTAATCAGTCATTCTGTCACCATGTTAAATCTTCAGGAAAAACAATATAGGGGTAGTATACATTGTACAATGGTCACATAATAAGATGTATGTGTATATGTGAGTGCCCATCCTAAAAAGGCTGAAGAAAGAAAAGCTAGCAGGAATAAAAATATAAAGAAAAAGGAAGATAAAAGAAAAGAAAAAGAAAAAGAGAAAGAGAAAGAAAAAGAAAAAGAAAATAAAAGGAAAGGGGGGGGGGAGGAGGGGGGGAGGGGAAGAGAAGGAAGGAAGGAAAAAACAAGAAGGGAAATGGAAAGGTGAAAAGGAGGGAGCGAGGGGGAAGGAAAGTATGAGGAGGAAAAACAGATAATGAAATAAGGATGAAAGAAAAAAGGAAGAAAAACAGAAAAGGAACAATAGTGACAAAGACAAAAAGTAAAAATCCTAAATCAAATGGGTAGACAAATGGTGCCCATCTGTTACAGAAGTGCTGGTCTGATACTGACTGCTGTGTTGAGTCCTGGTTCTATGTGGGCTCTGAGAGACAAAATCCATTTTAGTTCATTGAGCTCAAGGGATCCTATGGAATCACCTTCTCTTCTATTAGGGTATACCAGTATACCAGTTCAGAAATTACTAGAATTACAAGATACCCACTCCTCAGTACTGAAAGGCCTAGGAAAATGTAATTTTGGTGAGTTCGGTGGTGAGAATAATACACACATGTCATAAAATATAAGATTTCATCCAACATTTTTGATCAAGGGCTGGATTTGGTACTGAGTAACTTTCTAGGGACCAATGGCTAGGAAAAAACACTTTCCAGGGACTGGCAACATGATTTTTGAATGCCAAACCAAAACTCCTAGTAAGACATTTTGTTCTATAGTAATATTTCCAATTCTTTAAGAAATCTTTTTAGTTCTTAAGCTACAAAAGCAATATATATTTGTGATGCCATGTATTACATATTTGATCCTGTGAGGAAAAAGTATAAAAAAATGTGTTTATTTGTTCTGAACCGACTTTGAAGTCTTATGGCTTATGGAGGATGTGAATTTATAGTCAAAGATTGACAATTAAAAAAAAAAAAAAACTTGGTTGCATTTTGCATTTCATTGTGTTTCATAATTATAACAACCACAAACATCAGTAAATTTCATATACAAACTGTCCCACTGGAATGTGCCCCTTTTGAGTGGATACACTAACTTTGTCTACAGTCGCAAATATAATGGAAAAAGCAATGTACTTCAGCTTGTTGCCGTCAGAAACATACAATGCCCCTCAAAGCCATGTCAATGGTTATTTAACTCATTATGGCCAAGTGACCCCTCAATCTGTTTCTGCAATTACATCCTACTGACACCTCTAGGAGTCAAAAATGCTTGTTCATATTTACCTTAATAATTCCAAAACCATGCCACATACAAAGTATTAAAAGATTTGAACTTAAAGCTTACACAATGGCAAAGACAACTGTACTGATAGTTGACCTCTTTCTAGTGCAGATAAAGAGAAATTAATTTTTATTCTTATAATATTAATTTATTTATATTGTCATAAATGTCATGTTTTTCTAATACCTCCACAGCCAAGCAGGACAGAAAGAACTGCTTAGCATCATATGAAAGCTCTCCTCTGGATGAACAAAATTCACCTGACAGTATGTGTGTAACTTGAGTGGTCGCTGAGATATTATAAATTTAATAGTTACTGTGTTTATTGTGACTTATAAAATCTAGTTTAAGACATAAACCTAAGGAATACAACCTCTATAAAAATAGTTTGTGCTGAAGAATTTGCCATTTACACTTCTTTAGTAACCCCTATGGTTCCAGAGATATGGACATTTGTTTGAAATGCGAGGACATAATTTGATTGCATTAAAAAGCTTAGTCTCTGCCCATTGGAAGTTTACAGTATAAACTTCCAGATCTCCATTGGAGGGAATGAGTTAACAGCAGTCATGTAACTCCCCCTTGGTTTCATAAAAAGGCCTGCCCCCCCCAAGAAAAAATAGAAATATCCGATACACTCCGCATGTCTCATTAAGAAAACAAAATACATAACTGACACTGAAATGTGTTTCAGTTTGTTGCTGTCATACACATACCCTGTCCTAAGGTTATATCAATAACCATGTAACACTGAGTGTAAATACCCTGTGCTGTCACAGACAGGATACCTCCTCATCCAATATTCAAAATCTAACAACCTTGTGCATACACCTCTGAGGTTTGAGTGGAAATAAAGTGAAATAAATAATTGCTACAGTAATGTCTTTGATGTGTTGTTCATAGACACATATACTGCCCGCAGTCTTTAACCATACTTGTAATTGTCTGTTCTTTCACACATAGGCTGCCACCATACTCACCACTCAAAAGATAGCCAGGTTTTGTGTTTCCTTCTGATGTTATATTGTGAGGAAAGTGAAAGACAGAAATTACCACAGTCATGTATTTCAAACTTGTTGCTCTACAACAATGAGTACTTTTAATTGCTCTCTGTCTTTACCTGGATAATATCTGTCTGCCTGCTACTAATGAAAAAAAAAGAAAACATGTCTAATGCAGCCCATCCACAAATTCATCTTACTGTATAAACCCATGTACTAGACCACAAATCTGTCATTGACTTTCAACTCACTGTCTGAACTAATAGCTCACTAAATGGCAAAATAACTTCTATGTTTTTGTCTTGAAGCTAGGAGTTACTGAACATTGTGTCCCATAATCTTTTGCTCCAAGACAGAAATATGGATAACCTTCTACTAGCTCAGTGGAGCTCAACAGGTACAGAGATGCCTCTGGCTGGCTGGATTGTGGCCTACTAGTCTTAAGGTGAAGTTTGATACTGAACATTCAGTCATGAACAGCAAACGGAAAAGCATGACCAGAGACAGATACAGCATCTGAGAGCACACTGCATAATGAAAGTTTACTAGAGATATCTTACATGAAAATAAACATGAAGGAAGTAAAGCAATGAGTAGTAATGAGATACAAAGTATCAGAATGAACACATGAAAATGTTTTAAAATAGAATATATTGCAACCAAACAAAAAAGAACAGGGACTCACCTTGAAAGAATGAAACAAATAAGGTCTGCAAGTATTGTGGAAGATGTCATCTGTTAACAAGAGAATGCCCAGCAAAAGCAAAGATATGCCCATTTTGTAAAATGAAGAACCATTTGGCAAATGTATGCAGGAGAAATATTAACATTAGCTTAAAAGAAAGACAAGCTTATAAATAAATTAGAAGAACATCACAAAATGCAAACAGATGGTTCAGAAGAGGCTACGTATGAATAGAAGAAAACTTTATAGAAAGGTAGCACAAGCTAGAGTGAAAAGTGTGAGTTTGTGTATTTCCACATGTTAAACAGGATACATCCAGGAGCTAGACTAGAGAGTACTTTAACCTTACAGAAACAACAATAAGAATGCTGGCAGATTCAGAAGCTTTAGTGGGCAATGTAAAATATGACATTTTCAGAAAAGAAAAACTACAGCCATTGTTAATGAAGTGATGGATTGTGATATTTATGAACAATTCAGATCATCCACTTATAATGAAATGATAGCTTGAAAGTACAGTAAACCTACAGAACAGACTAAGATAATATTTCACATGCTGCTTAGAATATGCTTGTCAGTGCTGTATGACTCCCAAAGCAAATGTGTTAAACTGAATAAAAGCAAGGCAGTGTAAGCAAAGATAAGGCAAGGTTAAAATCACTATTGACCAAGTGGAGGCATTTGAAAGTTGAAAATTATCAAGTAAACCCTTCAAAAGACTTTTCATTCACATTTGTAATACAATCATGCAAGAGAATTCCTTATTCCTTTTCCTAAAGATTGAAAATGGGCTGAAATACTGGAAGAAAAAGACATGATTTAAAACTTGTCAAGAGCAACACCTTGGATATCTGCAACTGTAACATCAGCCAATCCTGAAAGCCCAAGTGAGCTGAGGATGTGTACAAATATGAGAGCAGCTAATCAGACAATACATTCAGAAAGGTAGACATCTCTCACCATCAGAGCAAGTTCTAGTCATTGAACTCACTGGAGCATTTGCATTCAGTAATTAAAGCAGACTTCAAGTTAGGCATCAGGCTTCCTAAGATCCACCTGAGAATATGCCTATAACAGCTTTCTTCACATATATATATTTTTTTGGAGATGTACAAGGCTCATATTTTTTGTTAATTCTACTGCAAATGCATTTTAGTATGTCATTCAGTGGGTGATTACAAGGAACATTAGCTGTAAAAACTTTAGTAATGACATAATAGTTTTTTGCAAGAATAGCAGAGTGCAAAAAAATCTTACAAAAGGGTAACTGAGAGACTTAAATAATGTGGCCTAATATTTAACAGAGACAAAAATGAGCTTGGCCAAGATAAATTAATTTTACAATTTCATCTTCTCTAAATAAGATATGTTCCTTGACCCCAGCACAACGAAAGCACTAAATGAAATCTCCTCCAGAAATGCCAAGGATATCAAGAGTTTGCTTAGCAAACTGAAGTACGCATTTAATAAAAGACCCACACAATTGCACAGAAAGGTGGCATTTTTGAATGGAAAGAGAGATATCAGATTGTCTATGTAACCCTTCCAACTATATCAAGACAGCATGTCCTGGCTATGCACACTAAATCCAAGAACACAGGTTCAATGGGCCCTGATAACATCCCAAGATGCCTCCTGAGTAATCTAAAATACAACTTATCAGGGCCGCTGAAGTTACTATATAACTATAGCCGCAGAACTGTCTTTGAGACATGAGAATGGAAGACTGCAATTATCATCCCCGTTCATAAGGGAGGAACAGCAACACGTCAAGGAAACTTCAGAACCATTAGTGTGACTAGGCTTATTTGCAAAGTCATGAAAAGAATTGTCATGGAAATGATCAATAAAGACATAAGAGATCTCCAAACACTGGATACATCCCAGTGTGGCTTTGCCAAAGGAAGGCAATACCTACTGAACCTGATGTACTTCTTTGAGAAGGTCACCAAATCAATGAATGAGGGTTAAGCATTGCATACAGCCTACCTTGATCTTGCTAAGGCATTAACAAACTTATGGAACTAGGCATTAGCCCCTTTTTTAATACTCTGGATACCCAACTTGCTCATGTACAGGAGCCCGGAGATTAGAATCGGTGGGACCACCTCCACAAAGAGGCCAGTCACCAGCAGGGTCTCTCAAGGCTATTTGCTAGGCCCTATCCTCTTTGGCACATATAGATAGCAACCTAGCCTTCAACCAGTATATGTCCAAGGTCATACGAAAATCCATTTATTTTGCTCAACTTACAAGTAAGAGCATGGCATCTAGGTCCAAGGAAGTCATCATACTACTGTACTCAACCCTCATTAGACGCATAATCGAATATAAAGACACTTCGGTATATACCTGACTAGACACGTGCAGCCAACTGGAATGTCCACAAAGGTTCCTTATAAAAATAATGCATGGGGAAAGCACAATAACCTATGCAGATTGACTCAAAGCTATATCTCTATTCTCGATCACATGCAGACTATTGAGACGTGACCTATACATGACATGCAAGGCATCTTTGGACCCTGCTGTGATGAACCTTTTGCATAGCCACAAAAGAAAAAGTATCAGAACTACTAGATCTAAAGACTTAATTTTGCTTGTGATATAAATAGGAAATGTTGGAGACAGAAAAAGGTATCTCAGAAAATTTCAATTATTTGGAATAGACACCACATCCATGTGAAGAAAAGTCCTTCCTTTACCATATTTAAGCATAACTTGAACCAATGAATGGGAAATTGTAAATTCACCCCTGCTCTGGTACCTATGTCCCTGATGGACAGAGGTAGTCAGTAATTCATATCAAAAACAAAATTCACTCCCTGTAAAAATGTCTAAAACCTAAAACTTTCAGGTCACATTTTGGTTGCATGGCTAAGCTCACAAAGGCCCTAGTGGTCATTAGCCTAGTATACACCTTTGAAACTATGAACCTAGATGAATTGAGAAACAGCCTGAGTTCAGATATAATGATGGTATATTTTAACCTTGGCTATGACAAACTTTAAAAGACAGATGCAGCTGCTATATGAATGCCTGCATTGCTGAGTCAAAAATAGAAAGGAATCCTCATCTCTGTGGCATAAAGGAATAAAGTCCTGTCTATGACCCACACAACCTGAGTTTGATAAGCAGCTTGGATGCGGGAAGTGACAGACTGAAGAGGGTAGGAATGAGCAGCAACCTCTGGCTTATCTACTTTGGGGTTGTAGAATAGTGGTCTGGTAACTGTTTTGGTGCATGCAAGTGGAGGCTTGCAAGGTAAACAGCCATAGCCAGAGGCATAGGTTAAGCTTCCCAAGCTGGTGATGGGAGCCCTCTTTAGCATATGGGCAGGAGCACTCATGTACAAGTAGATGGCATAGCTGACCCTCACAATGATCTGAATATCCATGTCAGCCACCAAGTGGTATGATTAGGCCTAAAAGAAAAACACTTAATGGTTGTGTAAATGATGACTTCTGCAAATGGCACTCACCCTAAAGCTAATGAAGTGGCTAACTGATCATGGAGGGCAGAAGATTAGCAGGCTGCAGATGGACAAAAAAACACTCAAAAATAGAATGGACTGACATGAGACTGCTTATGCTAACAAATGTTACAGAAGTGAAGAGACAGTATTTCCAGAATGATATAGAACACTTAGCCAACATGTGGAGTTGTAAACACATTCACATCTATCTCTGCATAAAAATTGCTATGCAGACAGGTCAATAACCCCAGAGACAAGTTTGAACAATCTCAGATCACAGCTATTCATGTGCATACTGATATTTTTCTGAAGGCTGTTGCCCTACAAATTAAAAACAGTCTACAAACAGGCAAGAACAATATTACAACCTACATGTCCAGTACCAATTACACCAAAAATTGACAGAAGTAATTGTCATGGACTAAGGGAAGCATATGTCAACTTCATTGATACTCTGATAAGTGTGCTGACTCTGGGCATTAATTCCAGCTAAAATAGAACAAGAAAGAAAAAGAAAAATGGCATTGAAGAAATAGCGACAGAGCTGTATAGGACAGGTGGAGAGTATGCAGTAACCAAAGATGGCCTCGTTTGGAAACTTAAAAAATAAGAAAAAATCATTATGTCTTTCTTTGTTATCAATACTACAGCTCAGAGTCATGGGGATTGGAGCCTATCATGTTTCCCACTGGATATAAGGCAAAGGAACTAACCTTGAATGGGGTGCAAGCCCATAACAAGATGCACACTTTCACTCAAACTCACAATACATGTACATCTGCAAGTAATTTAGAGGATTTCCATGTCATCTATAATACATCTGTGGGATCTGGGAGGAAACTGGAGCACTCTGTGAAAACCCACCTGAACACAGGGAGGGCATGTATACTCCACACAAAAGGCAATCCAATGAAGAATGAAAGTGGAGAGCTAAGTGCTATGAGGAAGCAGTTCTAACCATTGTATCACCTGTTTTAAATTAACTGTGTCAAACAGTGCAACTACTTGCTAGGTACAAGATTAGTCATTCCACATTCACTGCAAATTCATAGCTTATGATGCACATTTGCAACATAGTTAAAAAAGCTATTGTAAAAAGAAAATATGGTTCTCTGAAATGGGCTGTATGTATGTATGTATATTTATTAAACTGTTTGACTGAGACAATAACAAATATAAAGCAATTGAGTAGTACCGCCATTTACTCCTTGCAGATACCATCAGACTAAGCCTCCTCTCTAAAGAAGGGCTAGGCCATTCAAGAAGGGGTAAATTTGTGAATATCCATCTAGTCATCCAGTTCCCAGCTGAAGAAAGATAATGTATCCCACTGCTTAATTTGCAGTGGAAATCTATCACAGAGGTTGAGAAGGTGCTATGTAATGAACGTGTCACTCCACCTTGTTTTATTTATCTGCTGGTAAAGATTTAGAGCCCTTTTCTTTGGTATTTGTAAGACTATTTAATTTACGGAGATACAAAAGATCCACAACTACTGCATTCCTAATGGCTCAGAACCCAAGGCATAGATCTGTCCTCCGGAGTCTTTGACATGCTGAATATAGGGACAGCATTTCTAGTCTTTTTTTGGCAACTTATGTTTTTAAGCCACTGATCTTCATAGTCGGGAGCTTCTAGTGTGTTTGTAGTTGTTTAATATGGCTAATGAGGTACATTCCAAAGGGGCACTATATGCAATAATTGACCTAATCAATGCAGAATATTTGGGGACAATGACCTCTTTAGAGTTGGAACATATTTCCTTGGCAACCAGCTGCTCTAAGTAGAATAACTTCCTGACTATTGTCATTACATGATGGTCAAAGGAGAGGACCTATCAACTCAAGTAGCAAGGCTTCTAACAACATTCTCATTTTAGGGTGGGGTACTGTCTGTGTTGTATGTTGGGGAGAATGAATCTTCCAGATGTGGCAACATTGCAGTTTTTAGCATTTAAGCCTATTTTAGGGCACCAGGTATTTACAAGTGTATTTGCTTAATGCAGGATTTTTGTGTCAGAGTGTAACTTGACAATTTTTATTTTTACTTATTTATTTTACATTTGTTTACCGGGAAAGTCCAGCTGAACATGTGTTGTTTTTCAGTGGAGGCCCAGGAAGATAAGCTCCAAGTCATAAAGTAACATAGTAAAAGTACCACATATTAACAAAAGTAAAGTACTTCATATTGACAAAAGACAATTAAACAGTGTTAGGCATTACAACTATAGATATAACACCAAGTAGAACTTCTAGTCGTATTAACAAAAGACAATAAAACAGTGTTAGACATTGCAACTATAGCTATAACACCAAGTAGAACTTATAGTCATGTACAAAATATTATCAAATACTCAAGAGATATCTAGATTGGCAATTGATATATAAATGTAATTGTCAGTAAGATAATAGTCAGTAAGGTGTGAAGAGCATTCAGCTCTTAGCTTAAAGAACTAGTCATAAATTAGTTAAGCAAGGGTTAGAAGGTGTGTTAGTAAACAAGAGTGGTATGTGAAAGTGGCCTATCCTGGGGGACTACAGGGACAGAGCCAGGAGTTTACAAGGTGCATTTTTAGGACTGTTTTAAATTGTTTAGATGAAGGAATGGTCATTAGTGCGTTTGGTAGGGTGTTTCAAAGCTTTGAAGTATAGTTGGAAAAAAAAGGGATTCTCCTGCTGAGCTTTTGGCTCTAGTAACTTGTAGTAAAAATTTATTGTTAGAGCAGAGGGATCTTGAAGCAAAGTATGGCTGGATGAGGTCTTTGAGGGCTGGAATCTTATTTGGGTGGTGGAGAATTTTATGGGCTAAGGTTAGCTGATTAAAATGTAGGAGTTGAGGGAGTTCAAGCCAATCAAGCTGTTTGAGGGATAAGCAATGATGTGACTTGGAAGATGTGTTGGTGGCAAATTTAAAGATTTTATTGTAAAAGGTTTCCAGTTTGACAAGGTCAGTTTTACAGAGGTTGGATAGGACCAGGGATGCATAAGGGAGTGTTGATAGCAGGTGGGTTTTGGCAATGGTTACTTTTGTACTATTTGTTAGAAATTGTTTCTTTCTATATAGTAAGCCGTTTTTATCTACTTTTTTATGACTCCTTGATTACAGTTGTCTGCAAACTTTGTTAGCCAGAGGTCTTAGTTCTCGGTGTGAAGATCAGAAAAGTAAATGGGAAACAAAAGGGATCCAAGTACAGAGCCCTGCCACATATCAGTGGTCACCTTCATACTTTCTGATAGGGCACCTGCCACCCACATCATTTCCTCTCCTTTACACATCTTATGACATAGTGATCTATCTGTAATGCACAAAAAATGAACATGGAAGAATAATGCCCTGAAAGTTTTAAAGGTTTATTTGCGTGCTTTTTGTTGTCTAAAATCATCATAGACATATTCAGACATGTATGAAGTCACTAATACAATTTATTTTATATACATTCAACATGTCATGTGATAAAACAGCGTCTGCTGGCAAAAACAAGTCATAAGAATGGTGCAGACATGTTTTTGAAGAAAACACATGTTGTTGAAAACTGCAGATAACAGCAACATATAAACAAATGGAGTTTAGGAATTAGAATGTAAAAGCAGAATCCTGCATGCAGAAAAAATATACTAATGCACATTTTTAAAAGGCATATGTGACCAAAAATAATGCCACAGTTTAGCAGACCTCAGTTTTAAAACACTGTTTATTAATAACCTATGGTTTAATCCCAGTAAATTCCTGGCATACAAACTGAGCTGCCACACTAGATCCCTGGACTTAAGTGTCACCTCCCATGAGCTACCTGTTGTCTTTGCAAGAATCTTTTCTAAAATAAAAGATAATTTATTAAAAATTTCTCAGGAAAGTAAATGCTTGACTTCCAAGATGGCTGCACACTGAGTAACAGCTTAATTTTAGCTCTCCCAGTGTGAAAACAGAAACTCAAAATAGAGATATAGTGAATATGTTATTTTGGGTAAATTTCAGTTACTGGCTAATAAGTGCACTGGCTGGGTTGCCAGCAAAGATGAAATTTAGAGAACCTAAAAGAAAATCAAAAACAAATGGTGAGGAGAAAACACTGTCTGGGAAGAATCATGCAGCTGTACACCAAAAATCAGATCAAGCTCCAGCTTTGGTGCAAGACTTGAAAGGGCATGTCATGTATATGCTCCAAATCTGGCCATGAGAAAGTAGCCAAGACCTCCATACCTCTCAACCTCTTAGCTCAAGAAATCTGGACAAATCCTAAAATAGTGGAGAGACAAAGCCACAAAAATAGGAACATATATTAAATAATGCTCTTATAAACTTAGAAAGTTCCTAGAATAACACAATTTGTGTTAGCATGCACTTTCTGAAGGATATAAAGTCTGAAACTCAGATCTGTGTCATTATTTAGTGGCTTCAATCCTCTGTGAATTGCCAGAAAACTAGAAATTTTATGAGGAACAAGCCAAAAATATGAGACAAAAATCTGGACATTCTGCAAAAATCTGGACAGTTGAGAAGTACGATGACCTATAATAGTAAAGATGCAATCCTACCAGCAGAAAGAGTTGATTCTGACAAAAATGTGGCAGAAGAATGAAATTCTAAAAGTTGGAGGCAGTAGAGTTGTGGAAAATGATTACTCACTCTACACAAAGCAGTAGAGGAAATTTATTCCAGCAATTAGGGAATATTGACAGGCAGATGTGGAATTCAAGCTGCTGTATCCATGTTTCTTCATTTTTTGAGGCAGAACTTACTAAGGAGGAGATACAAAAGTTTTTCAAATGGGGGGACTCTGTTTCTTATCCTTCTAGTAATAAAGTTCATAGAGAGACTATGCCAGTGAAACCTTTTCCAATCTTCCAAAGGAAAATGCATGAGAGATAGAGAAAAGCACAGGAGTTAACTAGAAAAAAACAGCAGCATATTTGAAATTAACCAGAGACTGGAGTTGGGAGGTGTTGATCAACCAGAAGAAAACTAGCAACTTGGAAATCAATGAATAAATGTGGGACTGCAAAGCATCAACTACATTTGTGAAGTATGTCTGAACAAGAAAACCTGGAAATATTGGACTTTTGGTTTTGTTAAACTTACAGGGGACTCCAAAGCATGTGCCCTATTTCATGTCATTAATGTTTAGAAGAACATTAAGGAGCAGTGGAGAGGAAGGTAAGTATTTTTATAAAATATGGCATGTTATATGGTAAAACATTTTCAGTTAGTTTTATGTGTTATATGGATACTAAAGTAAACTGATACCCTCTTTTTTCCTTTTATTTCTTTCTTCTTGTTTAGTCTTAAGAAATGTAGGTACTACAATGTAAAAAGAGAACAAAGTCTGGAAAAAAGCATTTTTAAGGTAACAGGCTGTAATTGTGGGTTATTGAGGTGAGGGACTGGTTGTAAAAGTACATGTATCATTATATAAGTAAAATTGATATGTGTTTTCTTACTTTTGCATTGAGGAATCACTGGATTATAGCCTTCGGCTTGATCTAATGGGCTTTAAGTGGAAGCAAGTAAATAAAGAATAATGAATATAATAAAAAGTTTTTCTTTAGCAAACAAATGTTCACAGTGCAACATGAGAAGCTTATATCTGAAGGTAATATTGTATCTGATTCTCTTGTTTCTGTGGATACAAGCTGGTAAAAGGGCAATAAAAAAGAATACTTTTTACTTTCAATGCTAGGAGATAACGTTTTCTGAAAGCATTTACGTTTTTTTTCTATATTTAAGAGAGGAATAAAATCAGATAAAAGCAGAAAGCACTTAGTAGATGCACAGGTTGTACCATGTGCATTTTAACATGGATAACCTTAATTATAGGTTAAACCTGTGAGTGTAGTTGCCATTCTGGGACAATTGTTCCTATTAGGAGCGTTAAATTTCATTGTTTGAAAATGTGCATAGTTTTGTTTATTTGTATTTAGTTAATAGGTTCTTGAGGTGCATTTTTTTATGTTGTTTTTTTTTTGTTTGTTTTTTTGTTTAAGGGTTTTCATTAAAACAAAAAGTCTTGTAAGATGTGACATAGGTTCAAATGGATATGACAAGTGACAACTATATAAAATATCAATGTTCCAAACATTAGTGTATGCATGTAACACAAAAGCTGAAACTAGACAGTTAAAAAAAAATCTGTTATACATAACAGAAGGGAATAATAACTTCTTATTATGGCAGCACATTCCATATTATGTAAGGAGAATAAAACAAAATACGGAGCAAACACCTTCTGAAAAAGCAGCAATTGATAATAAAAGGAAAAGTTCAATACTCAGAAGGTGAACCAAGGCATCAGCAGCGATAATACAAGTAGTCGGTGCAGATAAAAACCACACAGTTCTCTTCACATATAGTCTCTCCACCAATAAACCACTCGCAAGGCGAAACAGCTTTCGTAAAAAGGCAGTTTTATTGAGTAAGCGCTTTCACCAACACGGCTTCTTCAGACTCAAATACAAATGACTGAAGCACACATAATATACTATTAAAACCAGTAAAAAAGCGGGAAACAACTCAATTAAGCAATTAGTGCAATAACAATCAATTGAATTAAAAACTTCACTTTATACACAGGGTACTAAAGCCAGTATAATGCTTTAAAAGTAATGTAATACTTTAAAAACATTCAATAAATGTAGAATAAACCAACAATAATAGAACATTACTAAAACATACTTCTCAATAAAATATATAGGATCTATTTAATATATAGAAATAGAGAATAAAAAACTGAGTGTAGGTTAATAGGCCTTCAATCTTCTTATTTTCAAAAAGGGTCTGACAGAAACCTTAGCATTAAGGCCTGGTGGAACGTCAGATCTCAGTTTGATAATCCACATATTTTCCCTATTCTCAGTGTGTGTTCTGATATCTCCACCTCTAATATTGGCATTAACATGTTCAACTATCCTAAAGGTAAAAGTATGCTGAATCCCAAACTCAGATACATGTTTGGCCAGTGCATTGCTAACATGCCCCATCCTGATGCTGTATAAATGTTCCCGTATGCGATCCTTGAAGCATCGATTAGTCTTCCCTATGTAGAAAGACTTACATAGGGAACAGGTAGCAAGATATATGATATTTCTGGACAAGCAATTGCCATTAACTTTAAAGAAATGCTGACGTGAACTGAAAGGATGAATAAACAAAGTAGAGGGGTTGATATAAGAACAAAAACTACAACTGCCACAACAGCGTGTTCCGCTTTGTTGAATACTAGATCGTAGGTTGGTGGAACCTCTATCACATAATAACCTTTTTAAATTCTTTTTATTCCTGTATCTAAACTGGGGGGCATCACCTAATATTTCTCTGATATGAGAATCGACCATCAAGACATTCCAATGGCTCCTCACTAATTCCTTGATGGCAGCAACATCATTGGTAAAAAAGACAGAGAATGCTCCTGTGCTAACTGGGACATTACCTATCCTATTCTCACTCTGGACTACATGTAAAGAATCTGTCCTCTCAGAAAAGTATGGGGCTGCAATATTGAGTCTCAAATCTCTTAGGCCTATAGTGCCCTTAGCGAGATCATTCGGTCCATATCCTCTCTGTGTCAATCTTCGATTCAAATCACCTAGATCCTGTTCGAACCCTATATTACTGGGATTGTACCTAGACGCCCTCAATGCCTGTCCCTTCACTATGTTATTAAAAACATAGCTGGGATGCATACTGGAGCGGTGTAAAATTGTGTTTTTATGACAATTCTTCCTAAAAACATCTGTGTTGATCAAGCCACTGTTTAATTTCTCAACAAAAACATCTAGAAATGAGATCTTAGTTTCAGACATTTCATAAGTAAATTTGAGGTAAGTAGTGGAAGCATTAATATAAGACACAAAGCTGTTTAAATCATCAACAGATCCCCTCCATAGAAAGAAAAGATCATCTACAAAGCGTCTGTAGAACAAGACATGTTCAACATACGCTGTAGATTCATACATGACTTCATGTTCCCATTCAGCCATAAATAAGTTGGCGTAGCTATTGGCACACGAAGTGCCCATAGCCACGCCATCTCGCTGTAGGAAACATCTACCTTGAAAGTAAAATATATTATTAGATAAAACTAACTGTAATAATGACATTATTAAATGAATTTTCATATCAGACATTTCAGATGCCTGTTTTAAGTGGCGGCAGACTTTGTCAATACCAACTTGGTTAGGGATTACTGTAAATAGGGACTGAACGTCCATGGTGACAAAAATAAGGCCAGCTATATCTTGTATGTCACTAAGACTAGCATAAAGGTCAAGTAGAAATTGCTTTGTATCTTTCAAAATAAATGGGTTACTATCTACTATGGGTCTTAAATGATTCTCAAGATAAATCGAAGACGGCTCAGTTACGGAAGATGTCATCAGAATGTCTCCCGAACAAAAACATCAAGAAAATGTGGGAAGTAAATGGGAAAGGGAAGACTTAGTTTTGAATCTTTCTTCACGTTCTTTGACTACAGATGAATTAATTGTTTTGTCAAAAGGGCTGTCCTTTATACCCACTACAAGTAGTGTCTTCGAAGAGACAGTGCGAGACTTTAAGCTATATGTAAGGAATTTATCTCTACACTTAACTTTTGGTAATAATACTGTATCTGTGAATAATAAATGCTTTCAAAGACCTAGTGTTTTTACACCACAATTGCATCCACTCCTAGCAGCCTTCAGTAAGCTCGTTGAGGATGACTTATATAAACTGAGGGACACTAATAGACGCCCTTTTATTAGGTACAATTTAAGTGTTTCAGAGAGAAGCGCCCTACATGGGCTAAGTAAGGATGCATCATTATCCATCAGGCCAGCAGATAAGGGGGGCGATATAGTGGTGTTGGATACTGATGATTATGTGAACAGGATGTTTTCCATGTTGAGTAATCAACAATTCTATCAGCCTATAGCTTTTAATATGGTGCAGTTCTATTCACATAAGGTCCATATGTTCCTATTAGGTCTTTTAAATAGTAATGTGATAGACCTTTCTCTATTTCAGTTTTTGGATGTACCCACTCCAATGATTCCCTTAATTAATGGCCTGCCCAAGGTACATAAAAATCCACGAAACCCCCCTATGAGACCAATCGTGGCTGGTAGGGGGTGGGTAACTGAGCCGTCTTCGATTTATCTTGAGAATCATTTAAGACCCATAGTAGATAGTAACCCATTTATTTTGAAAGATACAAAGCAATTTCTACTTGACCTTTATGCTAGTCTTAGTGACATACAAGATATAGCTGGCCTTATTTTTGTCACCATGGACGTTCAGTCCCTATTTACAGTAATCCCTAACCAAGTTGGTATTGACAAAGTCTGCCGCCACTTAAAATGGGCATCTGAAATGTCTGATATGAAAATTCATTTAATAATGTCATTATTACAGTTAGTTTTATCTAATAATATATTTTACTTTCAAGGTAGATGTTTCCTACAGCGAGATGGCGTGGCTATGGGCACTTCGTGTGCCAATAGCTACGCCAACTTATTTATGGCTGAATGGGAACATGAAGTCATGTATGAATCTACAGCGTATGTTGAACATGTCTTGTTCTACAGACGTTTTGTAGATGATCTTTTCTTTCTATGGAGGGGATCTGTTGATGATTTAAACAGCTTTGTGTCTTATATTAATGCTTCCACTACTTACCTCAAATTTACTTATGAAATGTCTGAAACTAAGATCTCATTTCTAGATGTTTTTGTTGAGAAATTAAACAGTGGCTTGATCAACACAGGTGTTTTTAGGAAGAATTGTCATAAAAACACAATTTTACACCGCTCCAGTATGCATCCCAGCTATGTTTTTAATAACATAGTGAAGGGACAGGCATTGAGGGCGTCTAGGTACAATCCCAGTAATATAGGGTTCGAACAGGATCTAGGTGATTTGAATCGAAGATTGACACAGAGAGGATATGGACCGAATGATCTCGCTAAGGGCACTATAGGCCTAAGAGATTTGAGACTCAATATTGCGGCCCCATACTTTTCTGAGAGGACAGATTCTTTACATGTAGTCCAGAGTGACAATAGGATAGGTAATGTCCCAGTTAGCACAGGAGCATTCTCTGTCTTTTTTACCAATGATGTTGCTGCCATCAAGGAATTAGTGAGGAGCCATTGGAATGTCTTGATGGTCGATTCTCATATCAGAGAAATATTAGGTGATGCCCCCCAGTTTAGATACAGGAATAAAAAGAATTTAAAAAGGTTATTATGTGATAGAGGCTCCACCAACCTACGATCTAGTATTCAACAAAGCGGAACACGCTGTTGTGGCAGTTGTAGTTTTTGTTCTTATATCAACCCCTCTACTTTGTTTATTCATCCTTTCAGTTCACATCAGCATTTCTTTAAAGTTAATGGCAATTGCTTGTCCAGAAATATCATATATCTTGCTACCTGTTCCCTATGTAAGTCTTTCTACATAGGGAAGACTAATCGATGCTTCAAGGATCGCACGGAACATTTATACAGCATCAGGATGGGGCATGTTAGCAATGCACTGGCCAAACATGTATCTGAGTTTGGGATTCAGCATACTTTTACCTTTAGGATAGTTGAACATGTTAATGCCAATATTAGAGGTGGAGATATCAGAACACACACTGAGAATAGGGAAAATATGTGGATTATCAAACTGAGATCTGGCGTTCCACCAGGCCTTAATGCTAAGGTTTCTGTCAGACCCTTTTTGAAAATAAGAAGATTGAAGGCCTATTAACCTACACTCAGTTTTTTATTCTCTATTTCTATATATTAAATAGATCCTATATATTTTATTGAGAAGTATGTTTTAGTAATGTTCTATTATTGTTGGTTTATTCTACATTTATTGAATGTTTTTAAAGTATTACATTACTTTTTAAAGCATTATACTGGCTTTAGTACCCTGTGTATAAAGTGAAGTTTTTAATTCAATTGATTGTTATTGCACTAATTGCTTAATTGAGTTGTTTCCCGCTTTTTTACTGGTTTTACAGTATATTATGTGTGCTTCAGTCATTTGTATTTGAGTCTGAAGAAGCCGTGTTGGTGAAAGCGCTTACTCAATAAAACTGCCTTTTTACGAAAGCTGTTTCGCCTTGCGAGTGGTTTATTGGTGGAGAGACTATATGTGAAGAGAACTGTGTGTTTTTTATCTGCACCGACTACTTGTATTATCGCTGCTGATGCCTTGGTTCACCTTCTGAGTATTGAACTTTTCCTTTTACATTCCATATTATCTTTGAACGTGAATGGTCTCACATGTATATACAGTAAAGAGTAGTGAACTACATTAAGAAATGCAGAGTGCAAATAGCTATGCTACAGAACATTCATTTGGAAAGAAGCGAGCATGTGAATATGATAAAGAAAGGATTTCAGGATTGTCATTCAGCAGAATATCTGGTACACAGAAAACAGTGAATACTTATATTAATTGCTAGAGGAACTCCAATAGTGATAGAAGAGGAATAAAAAGATAATAATAGTACACTTGTAGTAGTAAGGGGCTACTGGCATTAGGCTGGCACGTATTTATATTCTACCTAAAACAGCTACAATGGAGCAAAAGAAACATTTGGGAGCAATAATCAGCTTTCAGCAGGGAATATTACTTATAGGTGGAGACTTGAATTTAATTTTCAATGGTGAGGATGTATCTGGAGAGCCTAGAAAGGAAGATATAACAAAATATGGTAGATTTGTGAAGAAATCTATGAAAATATTTGGTGTGGAAGATATGAATTCAGTAGTAGGAGATCAGAGGGAATTTACATATTATTCCCCAAGGTAGAAAAGTTGGGCTAGGCTAGACAGAAATTATATTTCACAGGAACATGTGCATTTAATTGACATTTTTGATATGCATCCAATAACTATTTCAAATGATGCACCAATAATATCTAAAAAAAAATGCAGGGTAATGAAATAAAAATGAGATACTGGTGCTTCCTCACCTGTCTGTTAAACAGAGAGAAATTTAATGAATAGGTAGTGGAAATTATTCAGGAGTTATTACAGAACATAAATACTTTTTCAGAAAATATAGCTATGGAATGGGATAAAATGAAAGTGGAGTTTAAAAATAGGGTAGAAATAAAAGAAAAAGAGATATGATTAAGAAGTAAAGAACAGTTATGTACACTTGCCATAAATGTTAATATTCACTGTTGCAGTCATCATATTTGGGTTATCCTGCCAGGGGTAGCCCTTAGTGGGCCCGAATACCAGAGGCTTAGTATTTCTGTGTCAGTTGCTATCACTCCAGGACTGATGTCAGGTCATCAGTGGTATAAAATCAGACAGTTGGCACCATTACATAAGTTTTTCTTTCCCTAAATATCAGGAGCCCCCAATAGGGAGCTAAGTTATGGTGGAAGAACACCACCAGTAGAAAGTAAATACCAAAAATTCCTTGTAAGGAGAGAGAGAGAGACAAGGGGGATGGAGGGAGAGAAACCAGGACTTCAACAGTGAATACACTCGAACATCTACATTTATGGTAAGTGTACATGACTGTACTATGTTCTTCATGTTCCACTGTTGCAGCCATCACATTTGGGTTGATTCCCAAAGCTATAGAAAAGGGTGGAGGCAGTCAAGAAGACTGGGGGCTGGCTAGGATGCCCTGTGAGACTGCGGTGGCAAAGTCTGCCCTGGATTTGGAGAAGATAGGCAGGTGATAATGCTTGGTGAAGGTATGAACAGAAGTCCATGTTGCAGCCTCCAGGATGTCCCTGGTGGGGACCCCTCTGAGAAAAGCTGCAGAAGTGGAGGTTGCTCTGGTGGAATGTGTCCTGACACCCTTTGGGGGTGGTTCCCCATGCTGTTTGTAGCAGAAATGGATGCAGTGTGCTATCCATTTGGAAATTGTTTGTTTGGATATAGCCTTGCTCTCTGCCCCTGCAGCAAAGCTGACTAGCAATTGATCAGTTTTTCTAAAATATTTAGTCCTGTCCAGGTAGAATCTAGCTGTCTGTCCACATCTAGAGAGTGCAGAATCCTTCCCCTTGTTTTGTGGGTTAGGGAAAAAGGTGGACAAATGAATGGATTGGTTTAGAACCACACTGGACACCACTTTAGACATGAAGAATGGGTTAGTCTTGAGAGAGACCCTATCAGCATGGAAAATGATGAAGTGCTCTATGGCCATAAGTGCTTGTAGTTCTGATACTCTTCTAGCTGAAGTGAAGGCCAGAAGCAAGGCTGTCTTCCAAGAGAGAAATTGTAACTCTGCTGAAGCTGCAGGATCAAAGGGAGGCAGGGTGAGCTTTTCCAACACAAAGTTAAGGTCCCAAGTTGGGGTAAGAGCTCTTCTGGGTGGCTTCAAGTTGGTAGCCCCTCTTAAGAACTGTTTGATGAGAGGGTGTGGGAAAAGAGGTAGATCTTTGCTGAAATGAGCAGAGATGGCTGAGGCATGAATTTTAATAGAAGAGAAAGATAGACCTCTGTGTAGTAGGTAGGGAGGGCTGTGCCATTCCGGCTCCCTTAGCCTGGATACAGGTGCAAAACCTTTTCCACTTGTCAGCATAAGATTTTCTAGTGCTGTGGTGTCTGGACTCATGTATAACATCTAGAACTTGTTTGCTTAGACTGGCAGCTTGAGGAGAGATCAGGGAATAAGCCAGTCTACCAGATTGAGGGTCTGCAATTGGCGATGCATCAATTCTCCATTCCTCTGGGTCAGGAGTGTTGAGATCTGAGGTAGGTGCCATGGTGACAGGGGTGACAGGCTGCACAGCAGTGGGCACCAGTGCTGTCATGGCCAGTCTGGGGCAATCAGAATTGTCCTCAGTTTTTCCTCTCTTATTTTGAGCAGTACCCGTGAAATGAGTGGTAGAGGGGAAAATGCATAGACCAAGAGGTTTACCCACTGGAAGGATAGAGCATCCACTTTCCAGGCCTTGCTGTGAGGTTCCCTGCTACAGAATTTGTTGAGCTGATGATTAGAGTGGGAGGCAAAGAAGTCGACCCTCGGGGTGCTCCATTTCTGGGTTACAAGAGTAAGGTTCTTTGGTCTAGCTGCCACTCGTGTGGATCTAGAAGGTTTCTGCTTAATTTGCCTGCCAGAGAGTTTAGAGAGCCTGGCAGGAATTGTGCTAACAGGTGTAGTTGCATGACTGAGGCCGTGTGCCAAAGGGTCATGGCGAGCCTGCACAGAGGATGAGTGAGTCCCTCCCTGCTTGTTGATATACCACATCACTGTGGTGTTGTCTGTTTTGATCAGTAGGGGCCCCTGGGAGAGGAGGGGTCTGAAAGCTGTCAGGGCTTTTTGAACAGCTAACACCTCTTTTAGGTTGATGTGCAGATGTATTTGATTTGGGATCCATTGGCCCTAAATGCACCTGCCACTCAGGTGAGCCCCCCAGGCATAGTCGAATGCATCTGTGGTGAGGGTCTGGGCTGCGTGGGGTTGTGAGAAGGGAAGTCACTTGTGGTGGTAACATGCTGCTGCCCACCAAAGAAAATCTTTCCTTAGACAAGGTATCATTGGTATAAGAGTTTCCAGGTCTTGAGAGTGCTGACACCAAAGACTTTTTAGGTACCATTGTAGTTTTCTCATATGCAGTCTGGCATATGGAATGAGTAGAATGCAAGAGGCCATGAACCTTAGAGCTTGCAGGATTTTCCCTGCGGATAACTGGGTCATGGTGGCTAGTTGTGAGAAGTAGGCTGTCAGGTAGGCTTGCTTTTCTGGAGTAAGAAATGCCATCTGGGATGCTGTGTCTGGGTTTGCTTCCAGGAATACAATTTTTTTGTGTGGGGACTAGTTTAGATTTCCTTTCGTTGATAGTATACCCCAGCGAGGTCAGTAGGTCCTTTATAATGGTCAGGTACTGTAGCAGCTTTTCCTGTCTGCCTGAATCAGGCAGTCGTCTAAGTATGGGTAAATTTGAATATTTCTTTGTCTGCAAAAAGCAATGGTGGGAGACAGACATTTTGTGAAAACTCTGGGAGCAGTGGATAAGCCAAAGGGAAGCACAGAGAACTGAAAGGCTATAGATCTTGCCCTGAAACATAGGTATTTCCTGCATGACTCCCTGATTGGGATGTGTAGGCAGGCCTCTTTTAGGTCTAGGGTGACTAACCAAGCATCCTTGGAAAGCATAGGTAGAAGCTGCTAGAGGGTGAGCATTTTGAATTTTGGTATCACCAGAAAGGTGTTTAGAATGGAAAGATTGAGGATGGGGCACCATGTGCCCTCTTTTCTGGGTACCAGAAAGAATCTGGAGTAGAAACCTTAGCCTATCTGTTCTGCAGGAACATTCTCTATTACCCTCAAGGAGAGCAGGGAAAGAACTTGCTTTTTGGTCTCTGCCCACTGGTTTGGAGGAAGATATGGGAATCCTTTTGGGGTTGGCAGAGTGTGGAAATAAAATTTGTATCCCTGGGACACTATATTGAGGACCCAGCCATCGTTGGTAATGGTGGCCCAGTTGTTTGCGTGGAATGAGAGTTTTCCTCCAAAGGGTACAAGCAGGTGGGCAGAGGGAGGGGGTGGAAGTGGGAAGTCATTATGAGTTCTTACCATAAGGTGGTGGCTTTGCACTCCCTGATTTTGAAGAGGAGGAACTCCATTGCTTAGATCTCTGCATTCCCTGGGGCTGTTGTCTGGGGGGTCTGCTTCCCCTGGGTCTGGGCTGAGCTGGCCTGGAGGGGGCAGGAAAAGACCAGTGTTTGGAGGGGCAATGCCTTCTGAACCTCAGTGGCTGGACCTGTAAGAAGTATTTAACTGTCTGCATAGATTTAGCTTTTTCTTCCATCTTTTCTAAGATCTCTTCTGCCTTGGTGCCAAATAAGTTGTCTTTGTGCAAAGGTGTGTCCAATAATTTGGATTTGGCATGGTCTGGCAAGGTCTGTTCCTTAAGCCAATCATGCCTTCTAAGGACAGAACCAGTGACTGCTGCCCTGCAAGATGCTTCTAGGGCATCAAAAACACATTGTAAGGTGTGCTTAGTTACTTGACTTGCAGAATGCATTAACTCTTGTAACTCTGTATTTTCTGCACAAGCAGGAAAAGAAGATATTTTTTGTTTGAGGAGTTCCATGGTATGTTGCTGTTATTTCAGCATGTGGAACTGACAATTTAATGCTCTAATAGCAAGAGAATAGCAAGAGTAGCAGAGGTGTATACTTTTTTACCCCATCTGTCTAATGCTCAGGAATCCCTATTTGAGGGGGTGGGATTCTTAGCTGAAGTTGCTTTGATTCCTTTAGGTCCTTGAGAGATGACCTCGGGGTCAGCAGTAGGGTTTTTGAAAAGTAATTTGTGAGAGTCAGGGACTCTATAATACTTGTCAGGTTTCCTGGGAGCAGGAGGGAGGGTGTCAGGGATCAGACTGGATTCCATAAAAACATCATCCACAACATCCAGGACAGGAGCAATGGCCAGAGGTCTGTGTTGTGGAAGATCTAAGAATTCCCTGAGTCTCTTTTTTTGACCGAGGATAGTCCTGACATTCCTATTGGAAATGCTCCCTTAAAGTATGTAGGATTTCTCCAAAGAAAATGTCCTCAGGTGGAGAGACTGAAGGGATGGATTCCTCTGCATCAGAATCCTCATAAGCAGAGAGGGGTTGCATATCTTCATATTCAGATGCATCAGAGTCATCAGACTCCTGTTCAGATAAAACTACTGGGGACAAGTCTCTTTTTCTCTTGTAAGGGGTAACCTGGCTTCCTCTAATAAGCATTATAAGGTCTTCGGCCATTTTAAGCATTTGAGACTGAGACAAGGAAACAGGTGCCTGAGCTTAGGTCATCAGGTTTTTGTGTGTGGTTCGTACCCTGGGCCTTAGAAACTCAGTTATTTTTGAAAGAACTGAAGACACGAAAGAAGTCATCGGTCTGTGTCATGAATCGGTATTGCAAAGTACTTCCTCAGAAGCCAGTGCCTGCTCAGTGGCTTCGGACCCATCCAAGGTAGCGACATCTGCAGGATCCTTAGTCAAAGAAGAGTCTCGCGGCATACCATACTCTGAAAGGGCCTCGGTAGTGGCCTGCGAATCCACATAAGTGGGCATCAGGGGCTGCAAAAGCGCCTCACTGAGGATCGGAGAACTGACAACTAGCTTAACAAAAGCATCATTGGCAGTTTTGGACCTGTGCGGTCTGCCTTACATTTTTTTGGAAGTTCGGTAGTTGGATGGCTTACCAAAGCCATATCAGAATTCGAGGACTGAGAACAAAAATATCTAGCTACAATAAGGGCCCGGTGACGTACAGTTCTGGTGTCAAACAAAGCACAGAAGCAACAGCGGGGGACATCGTGGTCTGGGCCTAAACAGGTGATGCAGTAAGAATGAAAGTCTCAGTGTGGTATTTGCTTTCCATAGGTGAGACAATTGTTAACTTTTTCTGACATCAGTTAGAGCAAGAAAAAAGGATCCCCAATGGGGTACTTAGCTTTAGAAGACTTCAACTTCAATTCGGAAACGAAAACTCAGGTAGCGGCCGACCGGCACTCGTGCGAACTGCTTCTGCTTTGGGCTCCTCGGCAAGAAAGACTGATGTAATGGCATCGGCTGCCTGATTTTATACCACTGATGACCTGACGTCAGTCCTGGAGTGACAGCAACCAACGCAGAAATACTAAGCCTCTCTGGAATTCGGGCCAACTGAGGACTACCCCTGGCAGGATAACCCAAATGTGATTACTGCAACAGTGAAACACAATGAACATCAAAAATTACTTAGAGGGACTGACAAAGGTTAAAGCACTGCAGAATAGGGGGGAATCTCACAAAACAAGAAGAGACACAACTACAGAGTGCTAAAGAGAAAATAAGGGACAATCTGGGATAATATGTATGAGTTTAGAAAAATTTCTGTTAGGCAACGGTTTTTGATAATAACTCCAGATCACAAAAACTTTTAGCACAACAGCTCAGGCAACAGAAAGTAGAAATGATTGTTGCTGAGCTTAGGGAGCCTATAAAAATGAAAATAACCTGAAATCTTCTTGTAGCAGTATTAAAAATAGTTTGTACATTTTATGAAAGTCTATACAAAGCAGAGAAACACAGAAATTAACAAAAAGTACAAATGGGAATGTTTATGTAAGAATTAAATATATCAACGTTAGAGGTAGATGAGGCTCAATTATTAACAGGATAGGAGGAGATGAAATAAAAATGGTGATGTACAACCAAGCTCCAGGAAAGTCTCCAGGAATAGATGTTATTCGTGTCAAAGTTTGGAAGCTGGGAGGGAAGAAAGTGATAAAGATCTGGAAGGTTTTATTTAACAGTATTTTAAAAGGAGCAGAAGCACCAACATACTGGAAAAAAAGCTGTGGTGGCTGTAAAACCTAAAGATGGTAAAGACTCATCAGATCCAGCTACATATAGGCCCATTTCAATTCTAAACCATGCTTATAAAGTGTCTGTGATCATGGCTAAAAGAATTTCAAAGGTAATGCCAGAAGGGATAGATATAGATCTATGTAGTTTTATGGAGGGCAAATAAACATTTGATAACATTAATACAGCAATGATGATCTAGAAGGAAACAGAATGTAAGAAAATACCACTGTTGTTGGGGGGGGGGGTCTTGTTGTATCATAATTTAATGCTAAGACAGTGACTTCCATGTCAGCAAATACAGATATTCCTGTATTGGATAACATCTTCATCTTCATTTAGAATATCAGAGGTAGTGAAGTCTGGCGGTGGACAAACATTTAACACCCCTATTCCTTTTTCTTCCTGGTTAGGGCAACATATAAATGGACTTTATGTACTTAAAATATAAGTGTGTGTGTGTTTGCATGTGAGTCCAGGGATGTCTGTACAGCCAAAACATTCCACACTGACCATAAATAAGCCTGCTTATCTAAATAATTATAGGTATCCTCTCTTATAGATTTTCCCACTTTACACATTTTAACTAACTAATGACTTTTTAATTTTAAACAAGAAAAAAAAGTTTGAATTGATTTTATTTTGCAGAGTCCAGTTAAAGCTCCAAAATAATTATTTTTAATTACAATAGTGCAGCAGTTAACATTGTTGTTCCACATTGCTGACTCTTCCAGTTTGGCCCCAGCTGAAGTGCCTTAAGTGAGGAATTTGCTTGCCACCCCTGTGTTCAGTAAGTTTTTTAAGCATCTCTGGCTTGCCACCACATCCCAAATACTAACACATCATTCCATAAATAGCAAGTTCTTATAGGAGTTTACCCAATTTGAAGAAGTTCTGGAAAAATGGAGGCTCCACTGATTTATAGATCACTGGCCATATGTGCCTCATTCCCAAGTACCATTTCACCAAATCACCAATAGAGCCCTCGGTTTTGATTGTCCTATAGAAAATCACAAAAGTAATATAATCGTTTCATACTCTGCACCCAAGAAATTAACATACATAGCATCATGCTTTATTCTGGTCTCTTATAAGTGTTGTAATCTTACTAGTTAGCTGGTCAGAGCACTAGTGTATTTAATGAGATCTGAATGTGCCATTTAAAGAGTTGTAATTGCTCTTTTAATCAACAAATAAGTTGCCAGTGAGTTATTTCCAGTTTACTAGCAGTGTGACAAGTTGTGACCACTACCGTGCTCTTGGCACATCTCTCTTCTTGTCTGTGGCAAGTCAGTGACAGGATACCTCAGCTACCAAAGCAAACTAAACACTCAAGAGCAGTGCCTTCTACCCAGGCTAAGAGAAAATGGTTAATAGCACATAGCCTAAATCTGAGACACAATTGTTGAAAATTTCTGGACTTTAATTAAAAGGAGAACTGGGAAGGATTACAAATAAATAGTTAAGGCAGGCACAGCTTTCAGACTCTACTTCACAAAACCTGTAGAGGAAAGAAAGAACTACAGAGAGCTAAGAATTATATTTTGTAACACAAAGCTTAAAAAAACCTATTGTCAAAAAAACTGGCAGAGGAAGGCATGGATATGAGATTTTTAAAAGATATAGCTCAGCTCACATTCTTTGCTGCTGAATATCCCCTATTGCTCAAGATGACATGACTTTTTAAAAAATAGGTTTGTGTCTATCTTTCTATGTTGGTCAATGTTTAATAACTGTTCAGCTAAAATTATTTTGATCAATATCACTTCAGCAAACAAAATGTTATAGTCACTGGTTTCTACAGGAGTCTGACTTCATTTTTAAAAGACGAGGTGGACTTCAAAGCAAAATTTTAAAGATGCTTATCTACTGCTCCATCCATTACAAGTGGCAGCTTCAATGCCTCTCTGGTTACATGGGAGACTTACTTCATCTAAAGCTTTTGAAAATAACTGTGTGGGATAAAAGGGTGTATGTGGCCCCTGCAGTGATTATGGTGTTCACATCAATGTGATGGACAGGATTACAGCCATACTAGGAAACAGCCCTCTAGTTTGACTCCTAGATGATACCAAACTGCTGCAGGGGCATTTTTCATATAGTGTGCATCCCAATGAGTAGAAGATTGGGTGCCACAAGCTTCCAGTCTGAGGGAAGCCAGACTTACTTGGGTCAAGGGAAGAGGGTCAGTCAATGCAAGCAGGGGCAAGAAACCTTCATGACTGTCTGTATGATGGCCCCTTCAAAGAGTTTTCACCATTCGGTACTGGGTAAATTTCTAGTACAGAGATTCACCGGCTGTGTGTGATTACAGTAGGTGTGGGGGTCAGTAGTCATGGGGTCCAAAAGAACCCAGAAAAAAATATATATATTTTTGGGCCCAGCTTAAAAATTATTCTTCAGCCAGAAGTAAATCCATTTATAGGCTGTGTCAAAATAAATTAAGATCAAGTTAAGAAAGTCAGATTAAAATATGAACATAATGTAGCAAAATACCAAGGATAATAAGAAATCATCTTAATAACATGTCAGGAGTTTTAGAGTAGGTTTCAATAGTGTTACCTTAAAAATGGAATAGTAGTAGATTATGTAAAGACCAATGCTAATGGATTTGCTTAGTATTTTTCAGGCCAGACAGCTACAAGCTTATCTGATTCATGCCAAGAGATTGTATCAGAAGCTATGCATCAAGTTTAATACAATTGGAAAATTGCATTGGAAGGCAATGATCTTAGCCTGATGTACCAGAAGGAACTGATCTCAATGTGATGTAGATGACATCCTGGGGAGCCAAAGATTATAACTCTGAGCTGTGCCTGTACAATATAAAGCTAATTTGGGTGTAGTGGGTGTTGGCCATTACCCAAGGCAGGACTACTACTCTTAAAGGTCATTTATCCTTTGTATATTAGCTGGTACCTATGGTGGGACGTACAATTACAACCCATAATGCTGGTAGTACAGAGGACTAAGGTCATGAGCTGTTAACATGCTGCTTACTAAAGTCCAAGGTTTGAACCTTCAGCCTTCATCTGCCTACTGCATGACTCTGAGCAAGTCACTTAACCACAAAGTGCACTGGAGCAATTGGGAAATTGGGCTCGACTCCTCAGTGGTGTCCTGGACCTCACGCTGAGTAGTAACTACCTATGAAACTATAAACCTAAACACTAATAGTAGCATGTTAGTTAAAGATTGTAGTCTTCGTCTATCTCAACCGAACAACTTTGTATAAGACATAGCAAATCCTAATGGCTTTGTGTTGTGACTACATAAGATTCCTAATGGCAAACTAAGCAAGCATTTGACTTTATTCTCATACTGTAATGCATAACATTATATGTGGGGGATTAGTAAATGGGGTGCAGTCCCTTGTCAAAGTGAAAAAAAAGTTTTCCACACTTTTATATCAAACATGTCTTCCATCAACAAGGTGCTTTGACAGAACAGGAATATGATACATTGGTTTGATCACTGAAATAGCCTGAACTGGAAACTTAATGAGTTACTGAGTGTGAATTCATTCCACCTGATAAAACTATTAGAACGGTGATGAGCAGTAAGTGGAAGTTATCTGCTTTCTCCTTAGTCATGTGACCTGGAATAAGTTAAAGGGTGGAGCCTAGGGTACAGGCCTCCACTACATCTAGGGCTAACTTTCCTAGTTTATAAAATGTTCATTTCAGCAGTTTACCAGGTGCAATTAATTTGTAGTCAATAAGTTACTATGAAATCACCTAAACACCAAAATTGTGAATCAGCATTGTAAAATATAAGCACATATTCTTGACAGCTGTGTAGTTACAATGCAGTTAAACAACATTTTAACTTTGTGACTCTTCTTCACAAAGTTGATAGCAGTGAAGTTGTTTACAGATAATTTGGAAAACGATTTAGTAGATAGATGTAAAATGCCATTTTGAAGTTTAAAAAAGTCCACTGCTCTGTTGTCATTTTCACACTCCAAAGTGATATTTGTAATAATGTAAAACTAGGAGACAAAATTCAAGGTACAGTGAAAAAATAATGTCTACTACACATGGCTATTACTTTTCATTGCTTTGCAAGGGAGGACTGAACAGTGGTCCTGTGTTCTTAGCGACAGGGAGATAAATCAACAGTTGTTGTTAGAGGTTGTTTGAAGTGTTTTATGGTTCTTTTTGGAGATGCAGACTGTTATTGGAAGGCCATACTCAAACCGTGCCATTAAAATGTCTTTGTCTATAACTTTTCAGTATGGAAGGGGTGGTAAGTGGGAAATGTTATACCCCAGAAGAAAGTGAGTTGTATTTTCAATCCATTTTTATTGATTTGCTGTTGAAAGTTAAAATTTACGTCTAACTACAGTTTCATGTGTTCGAAGGAGGTATCATTTTTTTATGGCTTGTGGAGAAAATAGGTCAGCCTAAGTCAACTTACCTTAATTGTGACAAGGTCTGAATAATATAACCTTAATATTTTTTCATGGTTAACAATTAGTTGTCTTGTGGTTAACCAGATGGCTAGATCAAGTGGGTGATGTTGTAGTTGATTCTGTATAGCTTGGTGTCACAAGTTAGTCCATGTAGATGATCATGTCATCTGCATATCATATTATACAGAGATGGGGGCACAAATGACAGTTTATTAATATAAAGGGAGACAAGTAATAGTAAGAGACCAGAATGAGTAATAGTAACATACCAGAACCTTCAGGAACCCCTTTGATCAGGGATACTTTGTAAGTGACAGTGGCACATATTTTTGCATAGAACATACAATTGGAAAGAAAACGTAGTAACTGTTTGCCAGGTTTTTCTGCTAATTCCATTGGGGGAAATGAGTAGATAGAAGGAGATGATGGTTAACCAGGTCAAAGGTTTTGGTAAGACTTATAAATACCAGCCCTGTAAAGTGACCTATGTCCATTCTTATTAATATGTTATCTGTTAATGTCCATAGTGCAGTCATTGTAGCGTGGTTATAATAGAAACCATGTAGGATTCTGGAAAGAAGTCCTTATGTTTAGATATAGTCAGGTAGCTGATTGCAAGCTATTTTTCCAGTATCATTCCGAGCATGAGTACAAATATTGGTCTAAATTCTGAAGGGGATTTAGCCTTGTTTTTGCAACAAGCTTAATTATGGACTCTTGTCATATTTTAGTAATTGTACTGTACCAGAAGCAAGGATTGCATATGCATTTCAGTGGATAGATTATATGCTCTGTTCAGGACTTGACTACTCAAGGGTGTAAGTTGTCTGAATCTGGGGGCCATAATCAGAAGTTTCTTTAATGATTTTTTTGTATTTCTTATGTAGTGGTTGCTTTAAAGTTAAATAATCATGAGTATTCTCTTGGACTGGGATTGAAGAGGGCAGCTGAGTAAATTCATTGAGAAATTCTTCTGGAGATAGAGGTCCTTTGTTGGACTTGTAGGAATTGCTATAAGAGGAATTGGTTTTCCATCTTCTTAGCCGTTTTTCTTGTGCTCAAAATATTCTACACTGGTTAAAGAGAATGACTTGGTGATTGTTGAGATTTGTATTTTTATACTTTTTTTTGCTAGATTTTGCAAGTTGATGACACTTTCTTTACATTCAGTTGAATTCGTTTTTTTTCAAAGTTTCAAGGCCTTGTGTTTAAGAAACAGTATAGCTATACAGAATCAACTACAGTTGTTTTACTTTCCATTTTGTTTTGATTTTATTTATGGAGATGTAATTTGGGGAGTCAGTTTGTTTTTTATTCTTACTATGGCAATTGGTAGGGATTTATTTGCTGCTCCTGTATTTTATGAGATCAGGACTGGAGTCTTATTAGTATGCTTAAGGATGTATTGTAGGTTTTGAAAACCTTTTGTAGTTTGGGGTCTAAAAATTATTTATTGATCATTTTTTGTATTGCAGGTGATTTCAATTGTTATAGAGCACTGGTAACTAAAGAAGGGTGGAAGAATAGTTTTAGAGGACGTTCTGTTTGGGATCCTTGTGAGGATTACATCTAGAAGTGAATGATTGCTCTTTTGATGATTTGTCCTTTTGAGTTTAGAATTAAGCTGTAGGGAGCCAAAGACTACTAAACATTTGTTTCACTTGTGATTGGTGCTATTGAGTAGGTTAAAGTCCCCCATAATGATGAGGTGCTTGTTTTGTAATATGGATTGTATCATGTGTTGAGGATCTGTTTTATTTTTGACTCTAAGGAAGGGGGTGGTACGTAGGCAGTGGCCATATAAAGGGCTGTGCCTTTAAGGTGTGATATTTTTACTACCAGCCAGTTACAGCCAAACTCAGTAGTGGAGGTAGCTTAAATGTGTGACCTCACACAGTGTGAAATTGTATTGAATCATTGTGTTTCCCCTGCTCTCAGTCCAGAGCTATTGTTAAATACATAACTGTAGCCTAGGAAATGTGGACAGAGGGGTGGGGTGTCAATTTAGACCCAGGATTCAGTGATTAATATGATATCTGGGAAGTGAAGTATTATGGGAAAGCCCAAATGTACTCATTTTTAATAGTTTGTACATTAAATAGACTGTATTTTAGGCTAGTGGGGTCAGGGTTAATTTAGCAGTACAAACATATGCATGAATTTATCAACCAGGAGGTTTGCTATATCTTCTGGCTCAGTGTAGGTGGCACCATTTACAATGAGCTCTGCACACAATTGTGTATTGCCTTTGAGGTTGCAGACATAGATGAAGAATGCTTTGTGGTTATCCTTCACCTGAGAGGCCAAACATACCTCAAATTTACTTTGCTAGACTTTATTTGTCCTCTGAGTTGTTTGTTTAGTTTGATGAGAGTGCTTTTATCCTTCTGGATGCTGCACCTCCTAATTTTTGCCATGATTTTCTTCCTCCTGTTATACATCCAATTGATACAACCAATATCAGTTAAAAAAAAATGTTCCAGACTACTAACTAATTGCAGCATCTTTTTCTCCAGCAATTTCTGTGGCCTTTAAATGTCTACTGATGCTACAAAAAGAAGATGGTGCATAAACTTCTTAATTTTCTCACTATCATAGCAAGTGAAAATGGATTCTCCCCTAACAAAGACAACAATTGATAGTGACAGTAGACTTCCTATTTCTGTTTCTAAACTCGTAAAATGAAAGGTAAGTAGCCCCACAGCAAAACAGCTGTCAAGGTGTTTCTTCCATAGGGTAGTAGCCAGAACTACAGAAAAGTGTATCACTATACATCCTATTTCATCTAAAGTCACAGTATGAACAAACGCCAGCTAGCAGTGTTGAACAGATTCAGATGCAATAAGAACAAAATGCTAGGAAACAAATTGCAAGCCATATCAAACTGATACATACATTTTGCAAAACTGCACTAAAAGCACAGTGATTCCATTGCCGGCAATTCATCCAATATCAAAGTTGAAACAAGGTAGTCATGGAAGAGAGGAAAAATTAGGATCACGCAAATGGGGACAAAAATTGACTGGTATTATTTTTGAGTCATATATTCATAACATTGCTAAAACTGAGTACTCCATGTAATAGCCAGAACCAGCAGATAGGTTTATGCTGCAAAGGGACAACCAAAAAGGTAATGTGTGAAATTATATGCGATCTGTGACAGAAAAGGATTTAAGTTTACATATCAGTATTCACTGTATTCAGAGTCAGTTGCTTTCTGCAGTGTAAAACAAAAAGCTAAGGGCCAATAAGAGCTGTGTCTGGAACTACTGCTATTAAATTTAACAGATATGAATGGATATGAAAAAAATCACTCTTTTTTTTTATATATATAGATATAAAGTATAGCTGCAGATGTAAGTATGTATATATATATATATATATATATATATATGTGTGTGTGTGTGTGTGTGTGTGTGTGTGTATATATATATATATATATATATATATGTGTGTGTGTGTGTGTGTGTGTGTGTATATATATATATATATATATATATATATATATATATACACACACACACACACACACACACACACACACACACACACACACACACACACACACACTGCAAAGGAACAAATGTTAAAATGTATTATGGATTTTTTGATTTGTATTTGATATAGAGCAAGGGGAAAAATATAATTTTTCAGGATATTTCTACAAGTCATCATAAAAGCGAACAACATCCTTTAATGTTCACAGATAGGAGGGCCTCAAGCACCTAATAGTGGCTTTTGCTGTTTAACAACAATGAACCAACTGCAGGATATCTCCTCGGTTAAAAGCATTAAAAAGGCAACATGGGGAGTTTGGTAGCGTCTGATCATAATTACCAGAGTGACCCAGGGTTGACAAACTTAATTGGGTGGATTTTGGTGTCATTAACTACAAAGCAAGTAGGCAGAGGGGAAGGGATTAAAATGGATTCAAGAAATCAATACAATCACAAGTAGTTATGCAAGTCTGTTTGACTCACTCACATCAAAGGCTTTGTCAATCATCCTGATGCAGAATCGTATCAATAAAGCAGACAAGTAAGAAAGAAGGAATAGAAATGCAGGTTGTTGCTGCATCCAAAAATATCTATTAAAATAATTCCAGTCAGAGACAAAGTGTTATGCTGTGTTCATAGTAGGACATATGTATATGCGCAGTGTCTTCCTTTTTTTATTGCATAACTGATTCATGTTACAGATATTCTGTTGTTTTACCTTTGTTTTAAAATATTTGTTTTATTTTTTCTTATGGGACTCTGATATACTACTGCACCTTTATTGTATAACTGATCGGTGTTACAGCAGCTCCATTATTAATCACTGTTTGATTACTATTCTATACCAAACACTGAATATGTCTGGAGCTTTTTTCCTCAGGTCTCTAGTGAAAATGGGTCACAACTTGGATGGACAATCTGGTTAACAAAATTTAAATAAGTAAATGAAATAAAATAAAGCCATCAGACATTTGCATTGAAACAACTAACTGACCCACAGTGAAATGTCATTGTCTTAGCTTACACAGTATGGCTTAGTATCAGCAAAGTTTTTTCTGATGAAGTCCTTTGGATGAAAAAGCAGATAAATAAACTTGTGTTATGCTTAAATTGCTCACATTCATTCCTTCCAGTCTCAGTACAGCAAGGCTTTTAACCTCACGATACATTATGACATTAACAGAATGTTTCATGCCTGCGTGCGTGTGTGTGTGTGTGTGTGTGTATGTGTGTGTGTGTGTGTAGCTATATATATATATATATATATATATATATATATATATATATATATATATATATATATACATATATGCGTATGTGCATGCGTGTGTGTGTTCGTGTGTTTGTGTGTATCGCTATATATGTATGTATGTATGTGTGTGTGTGTGTGTGTGTGTACATGCATATATATAATATAAATACATATACAAAAACATACATGCACACTCATACTCATATGCATATACACAGACACACAACGATGCTGGTAACAACCTAGTACAGGAACTCTTGGTATAACCAGATATGAAAAATGCCTAACAAAAACCCGCATTATGAAGAACTACTGAATCAAGACATACTTAGTGCTTAGCAATACTAGCATGTTTAAAGGAAACAACATGAATACATGGCTGAGTTTGTGAGGAAAGCATCTAACTTAAGGCTACTGCTTCACCTCAAAGGCTGTTATCAAGTTGTATATTTAAGAATTTCCTCTGAAATAAAAGTACAGCTGAGCACAATAGCTATGTTTTTTTCATAAAGACAGCACAGGAACTCATTATATCCCATAAATGTAACAGCTGGCCAGCTTCCAAAGCTTTTAGCTCCTTCCACATGTGCTCAGTTTGCAAAGGAGAAAGCCAGCAGCCTGGATGTGAAACTCTTCGGAATTTCTTGCCAACTGAAAAAAAGGGAAGTCACTGTCCTGATAAGGAAAATAAAGTTGGGTATACCAAGAGCTTTATCTTAGCAACCACAAAAATAAAAACAAGGGGGATGGAAGGACAGAGTGGCTACTGAGGCAGTGATCATTCAAACTTCTAACATTATGGTAAGTTTACTTACCAGCTGTACTATGTTCATCATCTGATCATTGCTGCAGTACCTTACGTATATGGGTAGAATACCATAGCTTATGAGGACTAGGAGGAACAGGAAGGATGACAGTCCAAGAGCCCCTAGATTATGGTCCTAGTAAAGCCTGCTCTAGACCTGGAAAAGGAATCTAGTTTGTAGTGCTTTGTAAAGATATGTAAAGAGAAGCAAGTAACTGTTTTGGGAATGCTTCTAGAGTCCACTCCTTTCCAATAAGCCATCAAAGAAGCCAAGGCCCTGATACAATAAGCTTTCACCTTGCCTGGAATAATCTTAATTTGGTGAGAACAACAAAAAGAGGTAGTTTTCCAGTATCAGGGCAACAGTTCTCACATTACGTAATTCTTATGTAAACACAACTGTCTTACATTCCCTCAACAAAATGTGGAATGGTTACAACTTCAATTTGGAAGGTGATGCTTATAAAACAATTTTTGCTGCATATGAGTCAGATTTATTTATGGAGATAGTTACATTCATAGTACCAAATGTGTGACAAGCCCTTTCAGTGTGGATGGGAACACTGTGGAACTGTCGAAATGAAAAAACGTAATGAGGCACACTCAAGACGTCTGCGAATAAAATACAGCATATTTCTTAACCTCTGAGTCCAACAAATCAGAAAATAAGGGGAGGACAAAGACCCAAAATAGAGAATTTAAATATTACCCTTACAAACCATTATGAGGCGAAAATCAGAGATACTATCTACTGCAGTGTAGACATTGCTTCAAAATTACCTTTCTCTCAGGAATTCTGCCACAGGCCGCTCGCTAAATTATCACATTTAGTAATAACAGATTTAAATTGGAGAGTTGAATTACTCTGCTTGTCTTTCAGTGTTTGTACAAATGTGTGTGTGTGTGCGTGTGTGTGTGAATATATATAAATTATTGGGGCTGTGTTAAAAGTATAATAAAAATAAAATCAAAAAAAAAAATAAATAAATAAATAAATAAAATCCAAAAAAAATGCTCACGTGTTATTCCACTTCCCACAAAATGTACTGTTGCTAAGTAGAAAAAAGAAAATGTGTGGGAAGCAATGTGCAGAGTAGGTTTTAAATCCCAAGTAGTTCACATAAAGTTCCAAATACAATACGAATCAGGTTGAGATGTCTCCTCAATGTAAAGAGCCTATGCAGGCAATTGCTGACACCCAAAACCAGCGGGTGTGTTCCTCTTCCTAGTAGTTCAGCCACAAACTCTTGTTAGTGCAACTCCACAAAACTATAGCTTGTCATGCACAATCAGGTAAATACAAGCGTTAAGCGGAGGTTATAAATATTTATTGAATAAAAACGGCAAGCGCTTTCAACTTGTGGTCTTCTTCAGGCCAATAACAACTAAAGTGCTTGGTGCAAACATTTAAATATACAAACATTAAAAATGCAATGATGTCACATCCTCAATTAGTTGAAGTGCATGCATTGTTTAAAAATTAAAGGGATAGGAAGTGCTGCCCTAATTTCAAGCATAGCTTGTTGTAAACAGCTTCTAAAATCATGAATAAAACATAAAAATATATATAGAGCATAAAAATATATGGCATATATATATATATATATATATATATATATATATAGTCAGCCATACTGTATTGCTAAACAATCAGTCTTATAAACATGCTTTATACATAAAAAAATGATATTTCTATTCTTTTAACAGAGCTAAAAAAATGTGCATCCACACGTGTCATGTGTGGAATGCATACATCCAAATATCCATGTCATGTACTAAAGGAGGTGGAACAGAGAGATGGAACTGGGATGTTGTATGTGTGCATTTGTAAAAAATATGTATAAGCGGATACGCATAAAGTATGTATGTGTATGTCTATATGTGTAAATATAAATAATAAATATACACATATAAAGACAGTTGACAATAAGACTATGTGATATAATATCAATGCCCTAAATGAATGCTATGCAAAAGGGGAAAGGAGGGGGGAGGTTGTGTGTGGGGGGGGAAGGGGGGGAGAAGTGACAAGATAAAAGGAAGTGTGGAAAGGGAATGAATGTGAAGGATGGGGGGGGAGAAGTTAAGAAAAAAGTGAATGAAACAAATAGAAAGTAGATAAGTATGAGATATATAATGCTCAATGGCGTAGTGACCTAAATTTCAGCATGGGTTTGATGGATACCCTGTCATTGAGGCCAGGGTGACAATCAGCTCTAAGTCTGATAATCCATTTGGTCTCCTTTGCTTCAGTTAAATTCTGGATGTCACCTCTCCTCAATGTGGGTTCATTCACCTGTATCACTTGAAACTTAAATGTGTGTTGTTTAGAAGTATTAATTACATGTTTCGACAATGCACTGCATGGTGAGGCCACTCTGATCTTGTATATGTGTTCTCTAATTCTCTCTTTCAATTTGCGGTCAGTTTTACCTATATAAAATGCACAGCACTGTGTGCAGGTTGCTAAATAAACTACATGTGTAGTATCACAGGAGGCCGCAGCTGTAAAAACAAATTCCTGTCCTGTGTTTGGATGTATAAAGCTATCTGTTTCTTTGATGAAATTACAATAATTGCATCTACTACATTTCTTGGTCATGCTGCTTTTCACACAGCTCACAGTTTCACATATTCTGTTTGGTCCACATAACATCCTATATAGGTTATGTTTGTTCTTATATGTGAACCTAGGAGAGTGATCAATCACTCCTGATATATCTAAATCAGTGAGAAGAATGTCCCAGTGCTTCCTGTAAATGTCCTTCACATATCTAACATCCTGTGTGTAAAATATTGGTATCCTAAGTCTATCACTGCTATCATGTATTGCGTCCAATTCTTTGCATCCATCATTTCTATTAGCAAAGTATGGAAACACTCTACCTTTCCTCAGCTCATTTATATCTTTCATGTTGGCATCTATTTCATCAGGTGAGTAGCTTCTATCCAAAAACATATTCCTCAATTCAGACATTCTATTATCAAAGCTTACATTATCAGAGTGTAATCTAGATATCCTCATAACTTGTCCTCTGACAATGTTGTTAAAAACATGTGCTGGATGCATGCTACTACGATGTAATAGATGATTACGATAGCAGCTTTTCCTATGCACACCTGTGTTCAAGAGGCCACTCGGCAATTTCTGAATATAAACATCCAGGAATGATATCAACTCTGTTGAGTTATCCATTGTAAACTTGAGATAGTCCGTGTGGGTGTTTATATCTCTGTGAAATTCTAAAAGTTGTTGTTCGTCTCCTTTCCGAATAATAAAAAGGTCATTTTACACCCGTTTCGTTGATGACCTTTTTATTATTTGGAAAGGAAAAGCTGCTATCATAATCATCTAACGTTATCAAAGCATTAGGAAACTGTAGGCTGTCAAACTAAGTACATTTAAATTTATGTTTTTTTTCCATTACAAATAGGTGCTGGAGAGACTGCACTAGATGAAATGAGAAGGCAACAATAATAATGTTTCTGCCATTTGTTTTATGCTGAATTGTTGAATTTTTATGACTAGATAAAATGATGCTAAGCTGTTAATTTTCTTGTTGAATGCAATAAAGGTGTGTTTAAAAAAAGCATGACAGCTTACATACAGTACAAAGAAAAACAAATTAACACATTAAATAAAATTTCAGAAGAATGCACAGTCAGAAACAAAGCTGAATTATGGTAAAATGGGGGTCTAGGCAGTCTATTGATTAGGGAACCCCCCCCCAAACAGCCAACACCCTGCCAGACAGCCGATATAAGACATTCATCCAAATATGGAAAAATGTGAATGCCTTGAACTCCTCAGTAAGCAATTACTGGAGCCAGGCACTTTCTAAATACCCCATGGAACAGCAGATAATCCAAAGTGTAACAAGGAAAATTGATAATGTGAGTCAGGTACAGGAAATCTTACAAAAAAACATCTAAAATATTTGCCAATTGGAATGTGATGGTTGACATCTTTTAAATCTAGCTTTACCATGAAAGCTAGTGAAGGAACAAGTGGTAAGAGGGTCTGAAAAGATAACATTTTGAACTTTGGGACTTTGACAAAAAGATTGAAAATGGAGAGGTCCAGCACATCTCCAAGCCCATTCTTTCTTTGAAAGCAGCAAAATCCATGAAAAATATTTCTTTGCCCATCTGGTCTGTAGGCACTGGTTATATGACTTTCTGAGTTAACATTTGTCCTAGAAGTGGAGAAAACAGGAACAATTTGTTTACTAGGCAAGGAAGAATCCACTGGAAAGGGGGAGGAACTCCCTCTGCCAAGTGTACACCTACAGAATTATAGAACCCATTTGTCTGAAACTATCTGTTGCCACGAGGGAAAATGAAGACTCAGAGAAAGTGAGAGATTATTAGTGTGGGGGAGTGGGAGCCTGAAAAGGTCAATAGTGATTCAGACATTTTGGACTGCCCTTGATTTTAAGAAGGCTTCCCCTTCTTTTTACAGCCTCCTTGCCATTGCTTTTTAAAATCCTATTTGGTGGCACCTTGCTGCTTGAATTGCTTTTTAAAAAAATGGAGTTGAGTTGGAAGGAAAATTTTTGTTTGCCTTAAAAAGGAAGGTTGGAAGAGTTGGGTAATTCCTTGAATCAACTTTCTCCTTTCATCAAACCTCTTAAGCACCTCAGCTGTAGAAAGGCCAAACTTCTTTGCCATGGAGAATTTAAAATTGCAGTTTTAAGATCTTCAGGAAGATTTTGAGAATGTAACTAAGCACATCTTTTCATGAGTTACCCAAAAGCAGCAGCTAAGGGTCTACTTCACGTTGTCGTAAGCTGACAATATCGAGTCTGATATTGTCGGCACAACAATATCGAAAGTGAATAACATCGTGCAAGTAAACGGAAATCTCTGTAAGGGGAGATTTCCGTTTATCTCAATGTAGTGCGGTCTCGAAGTTTTTATATTAAATAGGGGGAGTGTGGGGTGCAGGGGGGCTTACCCCTCTGCCTACGCCAGTTAGTTTTTTTTTGTTTTAATTTGTTTTGTTTTTTTTAGGTTATTCGATGTTTTACTTAATCCATCAATAAAGTTCCACCTTTATTGATTCAATTAAGTAAACTTTCGATAACATGATATAGATGCAATCATAAGGCATGTTTAACTAAATGAAGAGCAGATACGAATGAGGAGTTTAAGGAATTGTTCACCTCAAAACTGGGAAGGCTATCAGTTAACTGTTTTATGTTCTCCAAAGACAGAAGTAAAAACTTTAGCCCTTGAGCCTGGCAGTTTAAAATTCTGAATGTTAAAGTGGAAGCAGAATAAACTTTCTTTCCAGATTTCCTATCCTTGTCACGGGCAATTGGATCAGTGTTAGCAATTTGTTTAGCAGTTTTGGAAAAGGAAATTCCTGTAGGGTCTGTTAGAAAACATGTATTTGGGAATCTTAGGTACCCTGTACAACCTCTCAGACTTCCTAGGGGCAGGAGGCTGACTGCCAGGCAAATACAAGCTGTGAGAAAATATTTTGTAAAGTAGATAAAACAGGAGGAACAGTTGTAGACTGTGGAATAGCCAACTGTAACAAATCATAACGCATTTGTTGAGTAATAGGATTTTACACTGTTTCCACTGGAAACCTCTCTTATTTTAGATAAAGTTTCAGAAAAAAAGGTCTGTTGGGAAATCTGAAGCACACTTTCCTCAGAATCAGAATCTTCAGGTTAAGAAGAAAATCCTGAAACACAAACTTTGCCCTCCAATCCCTGCTATTTTTATTGCAAATCGAAGTCAGAAAGAAAATAAATCCTTTTCCTTTTCTTCCCTGAAGAGGAAGTTGGAAACATAAAAGCACAAAATAGCTCCCTGTTTATAGAGATATAAATAGAAACTGCCATAGTTTTGCTTTTACCTTTCTTTACTTTTCCAGGGGGAATCCCTAAAAAGGACTAAGACAAGGCAAACACACGAGTGTTCAGTCTTCACCTTGCCCAGGGTGAGCAACCCTGCAACCACAGAGAATGTGTCTCTCCCCTTATCTTTAGTGGCTGCAGCTGTTACACCAGATGGACCAGAAGAAAATGATGAGTGATCTAAGAATCAAAATCCATCCACAGCAGAGTCACCCATCAGTGGCTATAGCACATCTCGAGCCATCCTGACCCCAAAATACTTCCTGACTACTTTTTTCTGTCAGACAGGGGAAGAAAAAAACAATAGCTGCTCCATTGGTTCAGCCACAAAGGAGACACTGAACATGGGTACTGGAGCCTGTGAGAGTCTGTAAACCTTAAAACAACAGAAAGGTGGCTCTGAGGTAAGAAACCCATTGACAGTCCACAAAAGCACAATTCCTTGCCCCTAGCATCAAAACCCATCACAAATATCTAGGAAACAAAGTCAAAAAACGTATTTTACCATTTGTTCACACAAGCATTCAGACAGTAAATAAGCCCCTAACAAGAAGTGACAAGCCAAAATATTTTTCTAGCTAAAAAATAATAATTTTAATTGCCATACATGTTTCTCAGAAAAATAATAATGTGGAATAGAAAGAGCAAGATTCACAGATTCATAGATTCATTGGCCCCATTTGTTAATTGGCAATTGACCTTCTTGAATAATGCTAGTGTTTGCAAAGGAGTTGATAATAACCCCCCAGCTTGCAATCATCTGCAAACTTAGTCAGCCATAAACCTTCAGCATTTGCTTCCATTTCAGAGAAATAGATGCCAAAAAGAAGCAGGCCTAGTACCAAGCCTTGGAGGACTCTTAGTGACTGGTCTTTATTTTGAGCTCATGGGTCCTTCCAGTGAGTCAGTTGGCTATCCAGCAGGTGATAAAAGGGTTTATACCTAAATTAGTGAGCTTGTCTATAATGCCTGAGTTGGGCACTGTATCAAATGCCTTGGCGATGTCAAGATAAGTTGTGTGCACAGTCTTACCTTCATCCAATGTTTTGGTGACCCTCTCAAAAAAGTCCACCAAATTTAATAGGTATAACCTTCCATTAATAAAGCCGAAGTGTGATGGGTCCAGCATTTACAGGTTATCTATGTCCTTATTTATCATGTCCATGATGATTCTTTCCATGTCCTTACACATGAGGCTGGTAGGACTTATAGGCATGTAGTTAACTGGATCAGTAGTTGGTCCTCCTTTTTACAGGGGATTGACTGTAAGCATCTTCCATTCCTTGGGCACAAAACCTGATTGAAGGTTCCAGTTGAAAAGTGATTCAAATGCACCAGAGAATTAATGTTTCATGCTATTTATTAAACATCCTGAGATGTTACTGGGGTCCATCGATACAGTAAATTTAGCCTTGGAAAGTGCATTGATGACCTGCTCCCTAGTTATAAATTGTGAGATTGTGGTATATGGTATTTCCTTTGAACAATCTGGGAGGTGAAATTTGAGCTGAACCTGTCAGCCAGAAGGTTGGCAATGGCTTCCAGGTCAGTGTGAGTGACACCATTTACAATAAGTTCTGTGCATTGTTGTGTATTTCCCCTGAGGACATGGACATAGCTGTGGAAAGCTTTGTGCTTGTCCTTTGCCTGAAAAGCTATTTTTTTTTTCAAATTTAGCCTCTGAAGTATTAATTAACCCTCTTAGCTGCCTGTTTTGATTGGTCAGGGGGCTTTTAGTATGTATGGCTTTGTTACTACTACACTTAGCCACAATTTTTTTCTTTTGTTGTATAACTGATTGATATTGTGATTCTACCACGGTGGCTTGTCTTTTGAGTTTGTCTTATTCTTAATATGAATGGACACCACTCACTCTATACAGCTATCAATATGGCTGTACACAGACTTTGTAAATAGCTCAGCATATGCCATAGTGTTTACTGGGATGGGGTGTTTAGAATTTAGCCAAGGTGTCACTTAGTAGAAAGAGGTTAGCCTTCGGATAGTTCCTAACGTTTTTTGGTTTTGCTGGATCCCCAAATTTAATTTGTATTTCAAATATTACTGCCTATGGCCAGATCTCATGAGCAAAGACATTACATTGGATGAAGAGAATCTGCACCCCATGTTCTTGCGTAGAAGGTCAAGAATGTTTGTACCCTTGCTGGCAGAATGGACCAAGTGTTCTGGGATGTTGGTATTAACAAAGTTTAGGAATTGTTGGGCTTGTGCATTCAAAGTGGTGTAGGATTTCCAGTCTTTAGAGGGATACTTGAGATCCCCCATGAATATTGTATTGGGTTGAATAGTGAGGGACTCTAGTACATTGAAATAGGTAGTATGGATTTCCTGGGACATGGAGGGGGCCCTATAGGTTGCAAGGATATGGTACAAGACCCTACTTATAGTGAGTTGCACATGTATGAGTTACAGTGGGTCATACACTTAACTAGTTTGGATGTGAGTTTGGTTTTAATATAGACTGAGATTCCTCCACCTTTAGTTCCCTTCTGTGCAGTAGCTGGTCTAAAGGTGAGAAAGTTATTATAACCTTGTATTGCTGGGGTACTGTCCACAACTTTAAACCATGTCTCCATTACTACACAGATTTCTACACTTGCATGGAATGGAGTTTCTTGTTAAGACTTCTAGCATTGAGCAGTAGCACCTTCAGATATTCCTTCATAGGTTCAGTTAAGTTGATGGGTTTATCAGTTTGGCATTGCCTAAAAAATGCACTATGGGGGTTGAAAATGCATTTGCCAATACTTGAAAGTCTAGAGGGGATAAGTGCAAACCATCCCTGACAAAGCAGAGAGGTCTGTCATCCATATCCTCCCAAGCCATCAAATAATGTACCCCCTTGAACTGACACCAGAAGCTAAGCCAATTGTTAAAAATCAATAATTTCCTGTTGGTAATGTGGCATCATCCTTGGATGTATAAGAATGCAACTACTCATTGACATAGTGGAGCAGTGAGTTGCCATCTCAAAGCTCCTGGCTCTGTCTTCTTCTGTATGGAGTTTGCATGTCCTCCCTATTTCTATGGGAGTTTATCTATGTGCTTTGGTTCCCTTCATCACCTAGAGATATGATATAGATGAATTGTTATTCCTCCAGGTTGCCTGTAGGGAAGTGTGCAGCATGTGTGCAGGCTTATACATCTTGTGATAGACCTGGCTTGTCAGGGGCAGTGTCAGTATATGTATGTGTGTGTGTGTGTGTGTGTGTATGTGCATATAAAATCATCCTTTTTTATTTGTTGACACACACAATAGTGCCAGCAATATTCATAATTATTCTGGGTAGCAGATACAAAAAGAATAGTTAGCAAATCATTAGCTTTCAGAAATAAGGCACAACATACATCATAGAACAACCAGACCCACAGAGCTTCTAGGGTTCTGGTGACCACCACATCCCCATGCTACATATGTGGATATTGACACAGGCTTAATAGTGGCCCTGAGCCTAATCCAGTCTAAAATCATCCAGACTCAGACGTGTGCACAGAAGTTTGATATAGCTTGTAAGGAGTGAACTGGAGATGATGTAATCATTATTTATTAAACTTTCTTTAAGGAACTCAGAGGTGTACACAGAAGGTCAATATTGCTTGTCTAGGGGTAGTGCACTGTTTATTTTTTGAACCTTCTTCACAATCAGATATTAGATGTGTACACATGGCTTTATTTTGGGGGATGGGGTGGGGCATATTGTTTTATATATGTGAGAGCAACAGGCTGAAATATTTTACTGTGTTCTGTTTGTTCTTTCACTTTCACCCCAGTTTGACATCAGAGTTGTTCACAGAATGTGGCTGTCATTTTGGAATAGGAGCAAGGCGACATGCTGTCTATATGTTTGACAGCAGTATCTTAAAGTATGATTATGGCTATTTGTACACTTCATCCAAAGGTAGAATAGATTTCTTGGGACATGTAACATCAGAGGGATACACAGAATTATTTTTTGTGGGAGGGGTAGGGAGTCACTAGTCCCAAATACAGTTTTGTACCATCAGTTTATTATGAAATGCTATTTTTAAGACAACATATTTCTTCACAGAAAAGAAAAAAATAAGACTGAATTTCTGTACTTACTCACGGTTTTGTTCAGGCCATCAGTGGATCAAAACGGTGGAGAAAAAAGCATTAATATGCACCTCAGAGCAACTACAATCCTATGGTTTAATTCAGCTATTTATTTCAAACTTGTTACAGTGCCCTTTTGGTCATTTAGGATGTGTAAAAAGTATACAGTAAAAAGTGGAATTAAACAGTAACACCACATTGCTTTCCTTGTTTATATTTCTTATTCATGCCATCATTGGTTAAAAAGGTATTAAAAATTCTAAAAAGCACCTCTAGTGCATCTAGAAAAATGTTGATTTGATGGGCTGCAAAATGCCCAGCTTAATTCAGTTTTTCCCTCAGTTATTACAGTTTAATGTTGGGCACTTTTAGAGGGTTGAAAGGATCCAGGGAAAAGGTAAAGATTAAGACAAAATATAGGATGGGGGAAAGTAGGGGGACATCAGGGAATATGCACAGGGGAGGAAGATGACTATGGATCCCTTTGTATAAGGTGCCATTTCACCTAATGTAGGCCATGACTGTAATTCTTTTTTTTTTTTTTTTTGGTTTTCACATATTCCACCAGTTAGCTACTGTGCTCTGGCAAGAAAACAAACCTGGGGTCACCAGTGCAGACAAGGGTTTGGTTATTGATCTTGTTTTTGCTTTAGAACACATTTTTAAAATATAGTATAATAAAAATATAATATAATAAAAAAATAGCTAGAAAAAAACTTAAGCAGAGCTGTAGTTATAGTCAGAAAGCAAAATATTATTTGACTAAGTTAATTTCTACTAAAAAAAGATAGATCAGAAACTAAACACCTATAAGACCTAAGCAAAAATGTTAGAATTATGTAAACTTAATAAATGTATAACGAAAATCTGCTAATGTTTTATTATTTTAATAGAACTAGTATAACCTAATCACTTATATGTTTGTTTGTCTTTCGGCTTTTTCCCGGTTAGGGGTCGCCACAGCGGAACTCCAGTCCACTAATGATTGCAGTAGATTTTTATGACGTTCAACCTTCAACAAAGGCATGCCCATTTACGCATGTCTTTCGAATGCCCACCCAATCATGGGGAGGACGTGCAGACTCCACACAGAAGGCACTCCCCACACTCCAGCCAAGAATCGAACAGGAGAACCTCTTGCTGTGAGGCAACAAAGCTACCGCTGCACCACCTAGTCACTTATATAAATAACCTAATCTATAGACTTTGAATACTCTTTACCCATCATTTCTCCTCTCTCAGGTCATAACTCTGTTCTACTACAGAAAATAATTCTGTGATTCGTACATCAAAATAATACTACAGAATACAACTATATTTCAATTAAAAAAGGCAAACTGGATGTCTGTTATGGGAAGATCCTCCTAGCTTCTCAACACTCTTACATTTACCCTCCTTAAACATAATCACTGCTCAATTCCAGCTAATAAACTATCAGTACATGAGTACTCATATACACTCAGAAGAAACTCCATAATAAAGCTAAACAATCTCCATGTCTCACTAGCACTGCATGAAAAATATTTTGTTCCTACTTCTTAGAATAGTCTGCCAGGTTCCATCACTGCCTTAGACAATCTCAGAGCCTTAAAAATAATTAATTAAATAAATAAAATAATAAAAATAAAGTAACATCTAGCTCTTGAACATAACTGCTTCAGGGATACTGTCTACAAACAGCATTGTACCTTTTGCTTTTCAAATTCTCTCCTCACTTCCCCCATTAAACTTCCAATAGACCTTTATCTTTTCTTGTAATTACTTATGTTTTTAAACAAGAAACATTATCTCTTACAACATAGGCAATCATGCAGCCATATAAATGAAAAAAACATATTGACATATGTTTAGTTGCAAACATTATGCATCACTTATACTCTATCCAGTCATTACTATGTGGAATATAAATACATGTCAGGATAATCCTTATCCCTTGCCAGTATCCCTTTAGTACTATGAATCTACCATTATTGCCTTTTTCCCTCTTCTATCACTATTGGAGCTCCTCTTGTAATTAATATAAGTACCTCCCTTTCCCTTTGTCATAGATATTCCATTGAGTAACCATCCTGAAATCTTTCTTTATCAAATTTCACATGTTCAGTTCTTTCCAAATGTGTCTCCTGTAGCATAGCTATTTGCACTCTGCATTTTTAATAAAGTTCACCACTCTCTTTTTTTTTGTAGAGATCTGTAAGACTATTTACATTTAAAGGTAATGTAGAAAGTGTTGTCATTATGTTAAATATTTATTTATTCCCACCTGTTATGTGTAACATCTTTTTTTAAATGTCAAGTTTCAGCTTTTTGGTTACATGCATGCACTAATGTTTGGCAGGTTGATCTTTCATACAGTTGTTTCCTGTCAAATCACTTGAATGCATGTCACATCTTACAAAACTTTTTGTTTCAGTGAAAACTCTCAAAGAACACCCCCCCCCAGAACACCCTAAAACCTATTAACGTAATACTAACACACAAAACTATGTAGATCTTCAAATATTGAAGTTTAACCCTCTTAATAGGAACAACTGTCCCAGACTGACAGCCATACTCACAGAGTTGGATTAACTTAGAAGGAAGGTTATCCATGCTAAGGTGCATGGCACAGCCTGTACTTTTACTTTCACTAAGTGCTGTCTGGTTTTCTCTTATCTGTATTCCTCTCCCAGATTAGAAAAAAAACGCTTGAATGCTTTCAGAAAACATCATCTCCTATCCATTGAAAGAAAGAAGTATTCTGTTTTTATTGCTCCTTATCAGATTGTCTCCATAGAAACATGAGAACCAGATACACAATTGTCTTTACTATAAGCTCTTATTTGTTTTCCAGAGAAAAATGTGTCCTTTTTATTTATTTGCTTTCCCTTAGAACTTGTTACTAGATTAAGCCAAGGGCCTTAATTCAGTCAAATCCCCCTATGCAAGAGTATAAAAAAGCATATTGTTTTTTTCTTGATTAATGCTCTTTTGTCCATGCATTTCTTCCTTTTTTACATTGTAGTGCCTACCTTTCTTAAAACTAAACAAGGAAAAAGAAAGAAGAAGGGGAAAACAGGTGCACCTGCTTACCTTAGTATCCCTATTACACTTGAAAATACCTGAGGAAGCTTTACTTTGCAGCATGCAGGTTATGTCATGCATTACAAAATACTATTGTTAAGAATAAAAAAGTTAAGAATAAAATGTTGCTTTACTTACAATTAACTTTTTCCTGAACCTCCCTCCTAAATGTTCTTCCAAACATTAATGACATGAACTAGGCACGTGCTTTGGAGTCCCCTACAAGTATAACAAAGTCAAAGAAGTCCAATATTTTCAGATTTTCTTGTTCTGTCATGTTTCACAGATATTATTAATGCTTTGTAATCCCACATTTATTTGTCAAACTCAGAGTTACTAGTTTTCTTCCTGTTCATCTCCATCTCCCAAATCCAGTCTCTGCTTAATTTCCAACATATTCCTGGTTCTTCAACTTAACTCTTGTGCTTTTTTCTGTCTCTCAATCATTCTCCTTTGAATCACTGGAAAAGTGTCATTGGCACAGTTTCTCTATAGGCTTTATTACCAGAAGAACAAAAAGCAGAATCTCCTTTTATTTGATAGCTCACTTTTTTGTTGGACAAACTTTTGTATTTCCTCCTTAGCATGTTCTGCATCAAAAAATGATTTTGACCCTGGAAAGAATATTATGAAAACAGCTGGATACCTCCCACCTGCTTCTCGACATTCCCTAATTACCGGAATAAATTTACTCCTCTTCTGCCTGGTATACAGTGAGAAATCATTTTCCACAAACAGTCTCCTGTCTCCCACTTTTAGTACTTTGTCCTTCTGTCACAGTTTTGTCAGAATCAACTCTTTCTGCTGATAGGATTGCATCTTTACTATCAAAGGTCTAGGTTGTTTTCTCATGGCCAAGTTTGAAAAATACACATGGTGTGCCCTTCCCATTAACATCTCCTGCTGTGGAATAACAGTCCAGTTGCTTATTTGTGCTTTCATAAAATTAAGACAATCTGTTCCTTCCAGCTCCTCTAGTTCAGCAGAAAATCTTAGGTTTTCCGTATGTGCTCTGTCCTCTAATTCTATTATTTTTTAAAATTTCTCTTATTTATTTATTGGCATTTGTTTACCGGGAAAGTCCACTGGGCCAAAAAGAGTCCATTTTCAGTGGAGGCCCAGGGAGAAAAATTCCACAGATACAATACAGATGAGTGTACACAGTTCATTGAACAAAAATATAGAAAATGCATCATAAACACAAGTAGTATAAAAACAAAATCAAGGGGCAATGTACAAGATACAATGAAAGGCATAAAAAAATCAGTAAAATAAGAATGGAAATTGAGGCACTGGTATTAGTTAAAGCTGCCCAATAACAATTCAAGGCACATATAGATGATAGTTAGGCTCTTCTTGAGCAGTTTCATACTCATCCAATATTTTCTTCATTTTGACCTCTGATTTTTGCAGTTTTATCACCTCACCTGAATATCTGTTTAAAGCTTCCTCTATTTTTTCCAGCCTTTTGTTATTTGAGTTGATATATTCTATTAGTGTTTCATTTATTTTAATCAGCTCTGAGTACATTTGACTTATTTTTTCCTCTAGGTTACTAGAAGTCATGTCTTGTACCAAAGCTGGAGCTTGCACTGCTTTTTGCTGAATAGCTGCAGAATTCTTCCCAGTCAGTGTTTTCTCCTCACCTTTTGTGATTGGTTTTCTTTCAGGTTCTCTGAATTTCTTTTTTGCTGGCATCCATGTACTTACCAGCCAGTTATTGAGATTTACCTAAAAAGATAAATTCACTGGCTGTCTTTTCTGAGTTTCTGATTTCACATTGGGAGAGCTGAAATTAAGTTGTTACTCAGTGCGCAGCCATCTTGGAAGTCCTTCTTGTAATTACTTATGATAATTGAAAATAAGACTTATCATAACACTCTAGACTTAGGCATGCTTGATTTCTTTCATTGGTTTGGTCTTTTTAGCAGTTCGTTTGCATTTCAATGTCTGTCTTGTTGTTGCTGCCTTGTGGCCTTTGTACCATGTATGAATACTGTAATTCTTTACAACTATGTATGTACAATTTTACTTTACTGGGTTGAACTGTGGTGTACTTTTGTTTTACAATATTTGTCATGCTTTGGATGCATATCTATCAGCTGTATAGAATTTCTTAGAATGTCCATATTTTTGCCTTGTATATATGTTTGGTCTCATCTACAATTTAAGTTTTTCTGGTAAATCATTGAGGACTGAAATCACTAAATAATGAGGACATCTAAGTTTCAAACTTCATATCCTTCAGAAAATGCATGCTGACATAAAACCTGATATTCTAACAATTTTCCAATTCTGTAAGAAAAATATTTAAAATCTGTCCTTACTGTTAGGAGTTTGTCTTGAATTCTTGTGCTAAGAGGTTGAGTAGTTTATGTGTATGTATGTGTACATCTTTTTTGCTTTTGTCTTATGGCCTGGGCAGTGGCTAAAATAGGTGTTGTACCAATCCACTAACCCAGGACAGATAGCATTATTACACAGTACTATGTAAAACTTACAAATCTGTGTCAAAGTATTTAGATGACAGAATATTATAACTCCAGACTGCTGGGTTCCCTACAAAAATCAAAACTTCTTAAAGGTGGTTATTTTTACAATAGGTGACAGATACCATCATAAACTAGAAGTATTTAAAAAGCAGAGATCTGTGTCAAATAGCAGCATTTACATAGCAGAATGTTGCCTTAACAGCAATCAGAACATATGCAAGGTAGTTGTTTTGAGCCAGTCCACTCACAGAGGTGTAGTATGTCTGCCTGCAACACTGGCAACCTGGAAAGCTGGAAGGTTGGCCAACTGGGTAGTAATGAGTGATCAATTGACAGCTTGCCTACCTTGGGAGGAGGGTGTGGCTTTTTGTGGCACCATGTTACTTTCTACCACAGGCTGAAGAATAGCATTAGTGTCTCACAAGTGTGCATGCTAACAGACAGGAAGTTGGACATTGATGCATCCATGCATCATGAATGAGAGCCCTCATGGTGATGTACTTATATCACTGCATGCCTCTCCCCCTCAGGAAGTATAGGTAATATAAATAAACCTCTGAGGTTAGGAGTGGATCTTACAGCATTGGGACTCTACAATCTCTTTTGCAACCCCAACCCCTACCTCCCCCTGTAGATGCACGAATGCTCCACCAATTATATTCTGAGGCTAGCAGCCCTGGTCTAGGGAGGTAAGCTAATCACTCTATAGGGGAGATGGGAGGAAAAAAAGGGGATGGAGGGCAAGAGAGGAACTGACCTCCTGCAGGCGGTCATCCTGGCCAAGGGTGACAAAAAAAAGGTCATGCTTTTGACAGCAGATATCAGGTGATGTGACAAAACAGCACCATTTAAAAAGCAAATGTCTGTGTTAAGTTGTTGTTGCTGTTGTTGTTTAGTCACTGAGTCAATTTTCATGACCTCAAGGACTTTAGCAAACCATACCCGACTGTCAACAAAATTTCATCTTAGCTTCTTCCACTGCCTTCTTCTTTTGCCTTTGATCTTTCTCTGCATCACTGTCTTCTCCAGAGAATTCTGTCTTTGGATTATGTGATCAAAATATTTGAATTTTAATGTGACTATCAGATCTTCCAGTGAGCAGTTTTGGTTTATTTCCTTAAGACGTTTTCCCTGACATCACAGTTCAAAGACATCAGTTTTGTAGTACTTAGGCTTACTTATAGTCCAATTCTCACATCCATATATGGTTTACCTAGGCGAATGTGAAACACTGTCTTTTGGCTCATCATTTATCGTAAACTATGTACAGAAAAATGTCGAGTCAAAAAAAAAAAAACCACAAAACATATATTTTTACAGGGGGACAAGCCCACCCTGCACCCCTCCCCGTGTGGGCTCTTCACACACTCCCAAAATTATATATACCAACTCCACAGCCACACAACAGTAAAGAAAAGGGGAGAAATGCATACTGTTTGCTCACACAATACATCACACAACAATGAAACTCAACGTAATGAAACACTGTCACACTAAAGCACACAATGGCAGAGACAATGGCTCATAAGTATGCAGCCATATGTTATTACTAGCAGAACAATAGCTTAGACTGTATGGAAATGTTATGGTAATATGCTGTCATTATTGTTTAGTATCCTATCTAAGTTTGTCATAGCCTTTGTCACAAGATGGGAGTGCCTTTTAATTTCATTACGACAGTGACAATCTGTAGAGACATCTGAGCTAGGAAAATAAAATATGTCATTATCGCCTCCTCTTTTCAACCTCTTTGTAAAGAACTGATAGAGCTAGATGACATAATCTTAGTTGTGTGTGTGTTTTTGTTTTATACTGTGCAGCTTTTGTGCTTTCTACTTTTATCATCAACATGCTTTTCAACTCCTCCTTGCTTTCAGCCATTAGAATGACATCATCAGCATATCAGAGGATGTTATTTCTCCCAGAAATTTTAGTTCCAGCATTTGCTTAATGTAACCCAGCAGTTTGCATGATATATTCAAAATGTAAATTAAATAAGTGTGACAACAGGTAGCCTTGTCACACTGTTTTCACAATCTTGACCCGGTCAGTTAGTCTACATTTGGTTCTATCTGTTGTTACATGGTCTGAATATAAATTTCTCTGTAGGCAAAATATGTGACCAAGTATCATTTGTCTTGTGGACTTACCACAGTTTATTATGGTCCTTACATTTCAAGGCTTTAAAATAGTAGATAAAGCAGAAGTGTTTTATTTTTTTTTTCTGGAACAACCTGCTTTCTCTGTTATCCAGTGGATGTCGGCCTCTGTCTTCTCTTAAACAAGTATATAAATCTGATAGTTCTTGATTCATATAACACTGCAGTCCAGCTTGCAGGATTACCTTGCTAATGTAAGAAACAAGTGTTAACTGTTCAATAACTTGAGCACTCTTTAGCATTGCATTTTGGAGGAGTGGAATATAAACAGACCTTTTCCAACCAAATGGCCACTGCAGTGTTTTCCAAATTTGCTGGCAAATTATGAGCATAATTGTAACACGTTAGTTTTGCAAAATTTTAAACTATTCAGCTGGAATGCCACCACTTTCTTTAGCTTTACTATTAGCAAGGGTCTCTAGGAGCCATTTAACTTCATTTTCCAGAATGTCTGGCTCTAAATAATAGAATATGCCATTATATGTCTTAGTAATGTTGAATGATAGCATTTTTAGCAGCAGAGTTCTATGTGCATTAAAATAGTACCTTGATGAGAAAACAAACAGAATAAGCACAGAAGAAATAAGTTTAAATACAGTATAAGTATTCAACACAGATAAGGAGTTAACATTTATAACTTACAAAACTTATCTACCACGTTTAATGAAAAGTCAGTGCTTGAATGATCTCAAAAATGTTGTTGTAGTAGGTCCATAGCTAGATAAGTACTAGGCTAACTCCCCTTATGAGCCTTTTTTTTAAGCCTAGCCAATTACCCCATGTGAGAATCAAACCCTGAACTTTGTGTCTTTAACCATCATGGCAATCTCCCACCAAAGTAAACAGCAGTTATAAACAGGCCTCAGCTGGGAAGATAATTCCACAACATTTGCAAACATTGAAAGCAATCTTCCATTTAAATCCATGACAACAAAATCCCTAGGCATCTGACACAGAGCAATCAATGGCTCAGTGTAGTTCAAATATGAATCCATCCCTAAATTTGCAACACAAAAACACTGGCAGACAATCAAAAGAAGCAGCAGTTAAACAAGTAACGATTCTCCTGTAGAATAAAACCTAAAAATGAGCCCAGATTCACCAATTGTTCAACAAAAGTTTTAACAGAAATCTGGAAGAAATTGGCATTTATTGCCAGCTTTACAGTATATCTTGTAACAAGCCAGTACAATCAGTAACACTCTGGCAGAATAAGAATCCAAAATCTCTACAGTCTACTGTGCCAAGCCAGGAAGTAAGAGAATAAGTCAAGTAAAGTTGGATCTGCAGCTTGTAAACTCAATAACGATTAGCAGTCTGCAAAGTCTCTTCTGGCAATCTTGGTAATGGACTATGGTGAAACAAAATCTATTTATAGTCTCCACAATCCAGCAAGGACCAGAAAATCAAATAAAGGGAGAACAGGGAAGGAATGATGAATAATAAATGTTATTTATTTCCTTTGATAACAAGCTCTGCAATCAATGTATAGCAAGTACTATGAAGAAAGTCAAGAAGCCAGAAAGCAAACCAAGTGCAGAAGGTTCCACAACTGGTGGATGAAGCAAAGAACCTCAGATTTCACAGTCAGTATTGTCAAACCAGAAAACAGTCCTCAATTCTAAATGATCTATTTACAATTACAGAGACGTTAAAGTGGTAGCCTGTAGTAAATATGATTGAACCAAAGCTGATGGTTCAAAGACAATGAGTCAATTAAAAATAAATGTGAAAACACATGGTCTCTAGACCAACATCCAGAAGCCAGAATAATAATGTCAGGCTGGAAGAGTGCTCAGAAAATATAAAAAAAACATACAGCAATGGTTTTAAAACTGCTTTTTGACAATAATCTTAGAGCAACTAAATTGTTGCCTCAAAACTTGAAGCGAAAGGTAGAAAGCATAATGTTGTTGTTGTTGTTGTTGTGTCTTTCGGCTTTTCCCGGTTAGGGGTCGCCACAGCGGAGCTCCAGTCTGCTAATGATTGGCAGTAGATTTTTATGTGCCGAGTTGCCATACCTGACGCACAACCTTCAACGAAGGTACACCCATTCACGCATGTCTCCACACAGAAGACGCTCTAACTGAGAATCGAACAGGACAACGTCTTACTGTGAGGCGACAACGCTACCGCAGCACCACCACCGCAGATCAGAAATTGTGGGAATGACACAGGAAAATGCAAATGTAATGGTAAATTATTATAGTAAACTGTACAGACAGCTACAAATTCCACAATTAATTACAGCAGAAAGAGGAGTATCAACATCAACAATTAAAGAAACTAAAATTAAAGAAGCAACAAGATACTAGAATACAGTGAAAATCAGCTGGTACTGATGGAATTGCAATAGACATATAGAGAAAGTAGGACCAGGAGGTAAAAGTCTGGCCAGTACTTTTAAACAATATCTGTATGGGTGGAAATGTGCCCTTAACTTGGAAGGAAGCAGTAGTAGTAGTTATATGAAAGGAGGGGAAAGATCCCCTTTATCCAGGGTCATACAGACCTACTTTGATTCAATACCAATAACTACAAAGTGTTTATGATGAGTCTGGCAAAAGGAATGGCAAATATAGCAAAGAATAAAAGACTTGGATCAGTGTGGGTTTATAGAAGGTAGGCAAACATCTGACAATATTAGCAGAACCCTTTTAATTCAAAGGGATTAATTGCACAATAATAATATATTGTTAATGGCTCTGGATGCCAAAAAAAGTGTTTGACAGAGCCAGTTGGGAATTTATGAAGACATCATTTGGGTTTCCACAAACATGGACAACAATAATATTTTGTATCTGTAGAAGAGCTCAAGCTAGGGTGAACTGTCTAAAACATTCAGCCTTACAAGAGGAGCAAGGCAGGTGTGTCCACTTTCACCATTGCTCTTTATTTGCAGTTAGAGCCATTAGCCAGAGACAATCATATATAAATTGATACAGGTGGAGAAATATTAATGAAAAAACAGCCCTTTTGTGAACAACATATATTATCAATCCAGAATATGATATACAAATTATATTTAGGAAATTGAAATATAAAGGGTTTGTGGCTAACCAAGTTTCCAGAGCACTGCAAACTTGGTGCTATCATAAACTCACCAATGGACACCAAGATCCTTCATGAGGGCCATTTCCAAACAAATAGTTGGTATGATAACCATGGACTAAAACTAAATGCCAGAAATGTAGAATTGTCTCTTTTGGCAAGCATGACTTTCTCTGTACCTATCACATTTACAATACACTCCTGAAAATTTATTGGATAGTTAGGGACCTGGAAACCGATGTGGACAACATACTGTCCTTCAAACACCATGTATCCAACACTGTAAGAGTGTCCTAATTAGTAAGGGTATGGAGTCCAAGTCCAGGGATGTGATAATCCCACTGTATTCAGCACATATTAGACTGATAATTGAAGATAATGCTCCCTTTGTTATGTATCTGTCCAAACACTTGACACAACTTGAATGACCACAATGCTTTCTCACCAAGAAAATCATGGGCATAAATCATGAAAAGTACATTAACAGTCTCAAAGCCTTGTCCCGTTTCTCAGCATCATACAGACTATTGAGGGGGAGAGTTCTGCCTCACATACAGAGCCTCAACAGATCCTATTCTCTCTTATCTACTGCACTTTTGCAAGTTCATTGTGGAATAAACACCCACAAAAGAGACCTTACTATCTTCTGCTGGAAGGATAGATGTCCATCACAGAAATGTCAAATCTTTGGAATCGTACTCCTCTCTACATAATGTAAAGTATTTCCCTTATTCTATTCAAATACAACCTGGGTGAATGGATGAAAAACAACAAATACACTGCTGGTTTAACACCCTTGTCCCTTCTGAATAGTCTGGCTATGGGTTATTCTTACTTAAATTACTAAGGCTAAAAACATCATGGGAATGCAGGGCTAGGCTTCCAAAGACCCACTCAGATCAATAGCCTAGTAAGTACTTATGAATCTATATTTTACTAGTACAGCAGGATATAAATAAATTGAAGCAAAAATAAAGGCTATGTGAATGGATTGTGCCCCGACAAATGACTTGGTACAGAATTTTTCCTTTTTTTGTGGGGTCATGACAAGATGAGACACTTGGGAATTTGGTAGAAACAGGATGTTGAACAATCATCTAAACAAACATGGGAAGAAATTAATCAAAAAGATTATAAATAAGGTAAGACTACAGAAATTATTTATGGATATTGACAATAAGATACAAACAAGATGTTTTTGGTTCTTTATGTAGATCAGGCTTATATGTATTATCTGAGAGACTAGATGTGGAATAATATGAAACAGGGTGTTAAGGAGTTTCTTTAGGATAATAAAAGAGAAAGACTGCAATCTGGAAAATTAATTATGATAAAGGAACAGGTTTGGGACTACCAGATCTTGCGACATACTATAAGGCCACGCAACTTAAATGGCTATATTTCATTCAGGCCATAGAATATATGTCCAAATGAAAGCACATGATAGACATAGTGCCTGATGAGGTAATGACAGGATCACTCATGGGCATTTAGGCATATCTAGGAAAAAATGTAAAGAACATTATGTACATGCTTACATGCATAACATTAATAAGTAAGCATTTTCTTGGTTTGATAATTATGTAAGAATTTTGGACTGCTTGGGTAGGGGATGTAAACATGCACTGGTCACACTGTGTAGAATTAAGATAATAATTGTCCCTGTTTTTCAGAGGTGGATATTTACATTAATACCTTTGGTTTAAGCTGTAGACTTGTTTTTTTTAAGCAAATAAGCTTGAAGAATAAGGTAAAATGACGAAAGACAACAGAAATGATAGTTCTTGTATTGTATTTGTAAAGTCATTAGCTTTTTTTCCATTAGCAAAGGCAAAACATCTACAGGTGCAAGCAATTAATCCATCAAGGGCAGAACAGTATGTTCCTGGTAAAATTTACAAACGTTCTTTCATGCATCTGCAAAGTCAATAACTGTTTTTTTTTTTTTTCATTACCATCTCGGGGACGAGAAGTTTGCAGGAGCAAGCAATTAACCATGAGTGGTCTGAAAACTGTCTTTTGAGTTTTTTGGACAATGTACAGTGTAATTAGAAATAAAGTTGAAACAGTGGGAAAGGAATAAGTTATACAAATAGTTACATTCCCAGCAAACATAGTACTTTAATGCACTTAATATAGAGGTGCCTAGTATAGTTTATTTACTTAAATGTGGCCAGTGCACTTTTCTTGGGGCTAAAAGCTAATTTTTTTCCTCTAAGCATGAAACTATTATTCACATATACAAGGGTAACAAAGAGAAGAAAAGAAAAGAAGTGAGAACTCAGACTCTAACTTTCCCTTTTGCATGTATAACCTTAAATTAAATTAGGTAATACACATGGGTGCAGCCATCAACTTGGGGCAATTGCTATTCTCTTGTGGGGTAAACTTCATGTGTTGAAAATCTACACAGTTTTGTAGGTTTGTTCTAAGTTAAAATGGGATGGGCGGCTGAAATGTATTTAGTCTTTTGTTTGTTTTCACTGAGCCATAAATTGTTGAAAATATGACATAGGTTCAAATGGAGTTAACTGCTGCTGATGTAGCTCAGCATGTAAATTAAGCTCCTTTGGCAGAAGAGGGGGTGAAGATTCTGGTTTCAAGTCCCAAAAGGAGTTGTATGATTACTGACTGCTTTGGTAGTTCAGCATTTAAATAAAGCACCTTTGACAAAACAGGTGATGAAATTTGTGGGCTCAAGTCCCCAAGGGTTGTATGCTTTAGTCTGGTAGCTGGAGCAGAGAATTAAGGCTATGAGTTGTTGACAAGCTACTCCCTGTGGTATGAGGTTTGACTCCCTCAGCCTTCATTTGCCTACTATGTGACCATGAGCAATTAATTTCATCAGACAGTACTTGGGTTAATTGGGAATTTGGGCTAGGCTCAGTAATGGTTTCCTGGTCTGCATGCCTTGTACCTGCCTATGAACCTATTTATATTAAAGGAAGTCAGACCTTGGAAACTAGAATAATGCCAATAGGTTATACTATATATAGCAATATGAAAGACACAGAAGAAAATGTAATAAGCATTTGGACAAGAAACAACAAAGAACCAAGAGTTTGGTATCAAACAATAAAAGAAGATGAGATAGCAAAATGGGATGAAGTTGAACTCAGATCAATTTGCGTACACAGGTCTAATGTCAGAGTTCAAGGAATATATGCAGAGGTTGGACAGTAATTTTGCTAAACCACAAAGGGTACATTTTATAACTCAGCTTAGAAGAGAAATGGCAGATGGGAAAAGAGTAATAGCTACATCATCTAAGGCAATACTAGATTTGAGAAGACAACACTGTGTAAAGATAAAGATAACATGCTGATTGAGAGCTCAGTGTCTGTTATTCTTAAAGTGTATTAGCTCTGGTTTAAGCACTTGGGCTTCAGGCCAGTTATTTTACATTAAGAAGGTTCGTGGTCTGCACTCTTGTGGGAGGAGAGGATGGACTCTGCCCTTCTGAGCTGGGAATTTCTGGTTAAAGGTTTATAGTGCCTGAATATTTGAACTGTATCTTACTGAAATTGGTACACCTTGTTTGCTGTAGCATAGACTATATCCAGGCCTGCTGAATCTAGCTTTGTTTGTATGCTTGTTATTTCCCTGGAATGCTAATTCCACCTAAAACGTGGCTTCTCAGCGCTTCTGTGGATCCCTAGTGATATCTGCATTGCTTAATGTACTTATTTCCTTGCTTCGCTTGAAAGAAAGTTACTGTTTGTCGTTTTTGCATTTAAGTTACCTGTAACACATTGCACTTGTTACCTGGCACTTGCTCACTAAAGCAATTATAAGTCAGCACTAAAAATTAAAAGCACTACACCCTCGCTCCCCATTGGCCCTTGTTTTCAATTATAAAGGAATTCCCAATATTATTCTAGCATGTCCAAAGGTCAGTTGTCAATCTCCTCTCCGGTCCAGCTGGTGAATATGGGAATCTTGAGGCAATGTTACAACTGCCTCATGTACACAGACAACCCTCTCCTCCTCCCAACAAATTCCAACACATGTGAGAGATGCAACCATATAGCCAAACTGGAGGCTAAGCTCTCTCAACTCAGTACTGGCATAACCAGTCAGGAGGAGAAGGAAACCACACTCACTACAATTCCAGTCTCACATAGACCTACCACAACAGCAAACCAAACACATAATCACACAAAAACATACTCGGAGGCTCTAAATAAAGATGTGCCTAAGCAGCAGAGACCTCCAAAGCAGACACCCAAGCAACTGCTACCCCAAAAGAAAACACGTGCAACACATATCTCACAAAGCCAGTGTGCCGAACAGTCACAGCCCTTAAGGCTAAACAACACACCTGATACACTTGTAATAGGTGACTCTATTGTCAGGCACACTGACGTCCCGCTCACCAGGCTGAACAAGGAGAAGGTCACGGTGAGCAGCCTGTCTGGCGCTAAGATCCACCACATAACACAAGCACTCAGGTCACTCCAAGGCAAGTACAAATATGACTCAGTCATTGTCCATGCTGGTGTGAATGACCTGAGACGTACCTCCCTGGACTACATGAAAAGAGACATAGAGGAGCTCTCTGAGCATGTAGCCCAGGCTGGTATGACCCTGACCTTGAGTAGCATCTTACCCTCACCAAGAATGATGCCACAATATGAAGACAAGATGATCAATTTCAACAATTGGCTTAAGTATTGGTGTCATTCAAAGCGGATCCAATGCCTGTCAGCTTGGGATGATATGCACGACAAGCCACGATGCTTTGCTAGGGACGGCTTGCACCTGTCACCCCTGGGCTTTTGGATATTGGCAAAGGCTGTTGCTACCCCCATAGTGCCTTTTTTAGGCAAGGCTCAAAAGACAAACCCACCTCCATAGGTATTACAAGGGATAAGAAACTAAGAGTAATGCTACTCAATGCTAGAAGTCTAAACCTCAAGATGCACGCACTCGAAACTCTCCTTAGCATGGAGAACATCGATATCTGTGCAGTAACAGAAACCTGGTTCAGGACTCCCGAGAGCACCCCAGCACTACCAGGTTATACCTCATACCATGCTTTTCGGCCCCAAAACTTGGACCGAACCACAAAAGGAGGGGGAGTATCGATATTCATCAAAGATACCCACACCTCCAGGTTGGTGGCAAAGCACAAAGCATCAGAGACTATCCATGTGCAACTAATAGTGGGTAAAACTGCCTTCCAGTTTATAGCCTGCTACAGACCCCCCTCCCAAACCCAGGAACCCCACTCGGCCTTCCTGAGAACACTGGAAAATATGAAGGTCTCTCCGAACACCATTATATTGGGTGACTTCAACTACCCAAACATAGATTGGGAGCATTACTCTAGCTCCAACACCCTTGCCCAAAGGTTCCTAGAATTCATAAACTCAAATGCTATGGAACAACTTGTTACCACTCCCACAAGAGGGGAAACATACTGGACCTGATCATCACCAACATGGGGACTCTATGCTCCAGACCAGAAGTGTATCCCTCACTGGTAAGATCAGACCATAAACTGATCTCACTGGATATTCACATCCCGACCCCAGCCCCTGCCCAGAAAACCACAGTGAAAAACTTCTCTAAAGCAAATTTCACACTCCTCAAAACTGAGGTGGAATCCTTCAAAGCCCCCGGGCCTGTGGAAAATACGGCCCAGACCGCAGAATCCTTTATAAATGCATTCTATAAACACCTTCAGGAATGCATGGATCATGCAATCCCAAATAAAACCAAGACCCAATCCTCCAAAGGCAGACGACCTGTCTGGTGGACCCCAGCCATAAACAAACTATACAATAGAAGGAGGAAGCTACTACATGATAGAGCAAAATCCCTAAAAGGGAAGGCATCTCTGATCAGTATTAGCAAAAAACTAAGGGCACTCATAAAATCGTTAAAGGCCAGCTTCGAGAGAAAAATTGCACAGGACACTAAGGATAATCACAAGGCTTTCTTTAGTTATGTTAGGAACCTGGGTGGGAATTCCCAGATATGCTCAGAATTAGTCCAAAATGACAAAAAATACACTGATCCCACAGACATTGCCAACATCCTAGCTGACAGGTTCAGTGCAAACTTCTCCCCCCTCCCCACCAAAAGGGCAAATATCTATCCCAGCAGAGTGCTGCCCCCTGACATCTCAGATGCTCAGGTGGGAGCCGCCCTCTCCAAAGCAAAAAACACAGCATCAATGGGACCAGACGGTGTCCCAGGCTGCGTCCTACATGAACTCCAAGAAGAGCTAAACCCAAACATAAAACTACTGTTCAGTCTCAGCCTTACTACAGGATATGTACCCAAAGAGTGGCGTACAGCAACAGTGGTCCCTCTCCACAAAGGTGGTGCCTCAACGGACCCTGGAAACTATTGCCCCATAAGCCTGACTAGCTTGGTCTGCAAAGCTATGGAAAGGATCATCATGGACCTCATAAATAAAGATATTGGGGACCTACAGACACTGGATCCTACCTAGTTTGGCTTTGTTAAGGGCAGATCCTGCCTCTTAAACCTGGTTGACTTCTTTGAAACAGTCACCAAGGCCATTGACGAAGGGAAGGTGGTCCACACAGCCTATCTGGACCTCGCAAAAGCCTTCGATACAATACCCCACTCGGGCATTATAGATAAGCTCACCAGCTTAAATATAAACCCCTATGTCACTAGATGGGTTGCAAACTGGCTCAAGGACAGAACCCACATGGTTAGAATTGCTGGAGCCATGTCAGACTCCAAACCAGTTACAAGTGGCGTCCCACAAGGCTCAGTCCTGGGACCTCTCTTGTTTGGTATATATTTCTCGGAGGTACAGGCCAACACGGAAGGACTGTGGCTGACCAAGTTCGCAGATGACTGCAAACTGGGCGCCATAATCGACTCTCCAGCCGACACAAGCATCCTCCAAAAGGGCCTCACAGAAACAGACAACTGGTGCCAGAGCCATGGCCTCAAGCTAAACGCCACAAGTGTATAGTCATCCCTTTGGCAAAAACAAAGTGCCCACAAATTACCACATAGGTGGTAATCCATTAAGTACAGAAGAAGTAATTAGGGACCTGGGGACCCAAGTTGATAGCAATCTCTCATTTGACAACCACATGGCCAAAGTGGTTAGAAAAACATTTTATATAGCCCACCTAATCATGAAGGGATTCACATCTAGATTAGGGAGGTCATCGTGCCTCTTTACTCATCCCTCATCAGGCCCATAATCGAGTACAATGCCCCTTTTGGGATGTACCTTACCAAACACCTGCAGCAACTGGAAAGACCCCAAAAGTACCTCACCAAGAGGATCAAAGGGCTCAAACAGATGCCATATGCTGCCCAGTTAAAGAAACTCCAGCTCTACTCAGTGGCATACCGCCTGCTCAGAGGTGACCTGTGCCTGACGTATAAGGCCATGTCCAACCCGGAATTAAGGGACATGCTGCACCTCAGAAAATCCAAATCCCATCGAGCTACACGCTCGAGAGACTTGAACCTCAGCACTGAAATAAATAGGACATGCTGGAGGGACAGATTCATAACCCAGAGGCTCCCTTCACTCTGGAATAAAATCCCAGTCCAGGTTAGGCAGAGTCCCTCACTGACTCTCTTCAAGAGGAATCTTGATGAGTGGATGGGAGATCGTAGGTTTACCCCGGGTATCACTTCTGTGTCACTGTTAGACAGAGGCACAGTATACTAACCTTGAAAAAGGGCATAGCAAAATTAATTTAAAATGGGTGGCAAAAGCCAAACACACTCTGGCTAGGCTTATAAATGCCCTAGGGCAGATAGCCTAGTATGAACCTATGAACCTATGAACCTATGAGTGAATGGTTACATAAAGATGTCTCAGATGATCAGTCTGTAGGGAGGTATGATTACCTCCAGGTATACAACTAAATCAAGAACATTTAGAGTTTTTGCATGGAAACTTTTGCACAAATTGTGCTATACCCATATGAGACTGGAATACGTGTTTCTGCAGAAAAGAGGTATATGTTGGAGATGTAATGGTTCAGAAGGGGTTACTGGAAGCATATATTTTGGGAATTTCAGTTGGTTCAGTACAAAAATGAATTGAACAATATGCTAAGTCTTATAGTTGAAAGAATTTAACTTCAGTATAGATATGATTTTGTTGAATCAGTGAAAAATAACATACTAAAGAGATGAAAATGGTGTTATCTTTAGTGTTGATAATGGCTAAGAAAGTGAAACCTAGAAAATGGAAAACCAAACAGAAACTATCAATAAGAGAGGTGAAAACAATGATAACATAGATTTATAATATACAACTGAGAACAATTAGAATCAGATACAGAACTCCATAGTAAATAAAAAATGGGATATGTGTGGGATTGTGTAATGGAAACAGACATTAAAGAGGACATTGACAAAATAGGCACCTAAGATGTACCCATAAAAAGTAGACTGCAGCACAAGGTGTCAAGCCACTGGTCCAGTTGTTAAGATTTGTAATATAGTGAAAAAGAGATCAATATGGTTACTAGTTAATTCCTCATCTGAAATTATATTGTAAATAGTTAACATACATTTTTTATTGTTTAATGACCAATGATCAATTAAATTTGAGATAAAACTTGATAGTTGTTTGTGACATATGGATGTACATGCTTAATAACAATTTGTTAAAAATGAAATGTAAGTATTGATTGTCTGACATGAGGCTAGTTTTTAGTACTGTAAAAATAAATAACTACAAAATGGTTGTATCAGTACTGAAATAACAAGTGCACCATGCATGGGAATTGCACCGTATGTAGAAATGAAAATGTGACAATCAATAAAGACTTGCTTTACAAAAAAAAAGGAAGAAAGAAAAGAAAAGTAAATTACATATTAGGAAAAAAAGGAATCATCCTTAATGTCTTTAAATGAACAACATTATGTTTGAGGATAATCCTGTGTTATTTGGTTGTTTATAGCTTGGCTAGGAGAAATATATGCCTTTTTCCTACATGTTCACTCTGACTGCCTGCCAACATCATGCATTCTGGCTGATTCATTTGTTCCTAAAGAGTAGGATTCACCATGACAGCTACCAAGAGATTTGTTGGTATGATCCTACCTACAACCCTTGATCTCTGGAGTTGGCAAACTGCATCACTGTGGGGGCCACTATGCCTTCCTTTTGTCAGTCCACAATTCTGTGCACTCTCATGAGAGGTTACCACCAGGCAGTAGTTTGGTGAGCCTAACACATACACTATGGTAGCATTTGCATCCAGTACCCCTCCTCTGTAAGACAGCAGTAAATCATGACCTTCTCTCCACCAGGATACTCATGCCTATTTTCCCCAAGCCAGGTCTAACAGACACCACAGCAGCTAATCGAAATCAGCTCATCTGTGTCATAGTCAAACCTTTTCTCCCTCTTCTCCAGTCGAGCTGATGACTATAGAACTCTTTGGCAACTCTATCCATACTGTTTTCCCTGTCAGTAGAGGGAATACAGGGAGATTACATTGCATTAGTTTTGATCCTCTTGATATTTTTGCAAAAATAACAAATGCTGAGTCTGTTACAAGGTTTTTAGTCAGACATTGGCAATAGCACTGCTTGACTGGCTTCCATGGTGGAGCTGAGAATCAGGGTCTAATAAGACATTCTCAAAAACATCTTCAACCATGGGAATGAGAGCACAGGGTCTAGGATGTTATATGCCAAATAACTTAGAAATATGACTACTGAGATGTCTAAAGCACCTTCACATTCCACCTGAAATGTTCCTTTTTATAGGTATTTTCTGCCTCTGTACCTGTAATCATCAGCCTTCCTCCCCATCATCCCTGAGCCAAATTATTCCATCTCCACTGTGGAATCCCAGTATCTGAATGGCAGCCAAATGGAATGCCTGTCAATCAGGGGCCATGAAGGTGGTTTGTGCCTTTGCTGGCATCCCAGCAACAGCATTTCTAATTGAGACCCTAAGCCTATCACCTGGTGATTGACATGACCACACACAGCATTGTAGGGTGTCCTGCGCCCCCCTGTGAATGTGGGTGCTTCCGTCCACATGTGAATGAGAGCTACCATCATTGAGTTTGGATCAATAAACCCACATCCTCAGTCCTGGCTATTTGCAGTCCTAGGAAAGCTTTTGCATGGCAGTAATCAGGTCACTGAAAGCCAAATCCCCCATAGGATAGACTGGCCAGCATCAGACACTCAGGCTCACCTTCTCCTACCTGGATTTTTCAGCACCTATGCCACACCTCAAACTCACGTTGCCTAGGTCACAACTGTTGCTTTATCCTTCTATTACACAGTGCCACCATCTGAAAATTTTTCATATCAGATTTCCATAAAAGAGATATTTTTTGCAGGGCAGCTTAAGTAAACACTGACATTGTTGTCTGTGCCATAGTCCAAGGGAGAATAGATGTATGAATCCAGTCTGAGTAGGCCAACCCCTCTTCTGTGAGTTGTAACTCTGAAAACACTTCTGGTATTAAGTTGTTCTGTTATTATTATAATTATTTTGTCTAGTCAACTAAACTACTTAACAAAAATAAATAAATAAATAAACAAACACTGAAAAAGGCAAGATATGGATCTGGGCAAATGAGATGAACATTCATTTATAGTGCCACCTAACATTCCTCTGCAACCTGCTTGTAGTCAAATAGAAAAGGTACAGTAGTGATGTGTGTGTGACAAGCACCCAGGACTCCAGCATCTAAAAGGTTGATAGCTTACATGGGGGAAGGAGAGAGGCTATAACGAGAGCAGATACTTCATCTACCAGGAAATCAACTACAATTATCAGTAACTCTGTGGTCAGCTGTGCAGGAGGCAGGGAAGTGTGGCACAGAGGTTCTCAAGCTGATATGCTGTATAGATGCCTGGTAACAGGCATCCAGGTGAGATGCAAAAGCTACAATATCCACTTGTGCAATTTGGCTTGCTCATGATGCATGGCCACTATGTTATCTGCCTTCAAATAACTTATAACAGATAGTGACTGCAAAAGCAGGAACCTCTGATAGTTGCAGATATACCCGGGTCTCACCAAAACTGGGAATCTCAGACTTGGTAGGGGTCATCCAGGTCAAAAAAGTCTCATCTAATTCTATAAACTCTAACTAATGCCTTCTTTACCTTTTCCATTTTCCATTATTTTCGATGAGATTCTGCAGACTACTATGCCTTTTCCTGAGTTGTAAAGAGATCATGGTGGTAGTGGAAGTTTTATAAGTTGATGGAGGGAATGGATACCCCTTTGCCCATTGCAAGTAGCTTGCAATGCTCAATAAAATCACTAATTTCACACTCTCTCAATAAGTATTTTAGTTAAATCTCTTACAGTGCTTATCTCATGTTGTTCATAAGAAAAAAAACATACAAGTAAGCAGCTTACCAAGTGGCCACAGCACATATGTCTTTAACGGGGAAATGTTTAAAGCAAGCACTATAAGTCACACCCTTAGTGGACTGGTCCACTATTGCAACACTTTCCACTGGGTTGCGCACTACTTGATGACAAAAGACAATGCAGTTGATAATCCAATTAAAAAAAACAATAAAACACAGAAAAAAATCTTTATTGCAGGGTGCAAGCCCCTCTTGCACTCCACATGTGGGGGCTCTGCCCTCATACCCCCTAAATGATATACACAAACCTCATGGTCAATGGGAAAACCCTTTCATAAGTACTTTGCTGACTCACACAAAACAAAATATTGTGGGGAAAGTTAAACCTACTGATCATCAAAGCTTCAACAGTATGTAGACATACTGGACAAAACAAGTCTACTGCAGACTGTTCTGCAGAGAGCAAACATACAAAAACCATCAGAACAAGAACTTAACGTTAGAGAAAAAGCTCTTCAGTAGAAGAAATTTTGAAATTTCAGCAGTTGTGCAGAAATAATTGACATAGCGATTGCAGTTGAAAAAAGGTAGCCAACTGGTTTGAGGGGTTGTGGTTACTAAATACTTTAGGTGTTACCTGGGCTCTGACTGAGATCTTGGACAGATTTAAGACCTTTCATACACAGCTGTATTTGGATCAGGAAAGGCTAACTCCTTTCTGAGAAGAGTTGATCTATTGTTTGAATTCCTTCACATTCATTATGCTGATGTCAGAATAGGGGTTTTTCTCTTAATGTTCCAGTCTCAAAGGAGGAAATAAGGGCAGGTTTTGTTGTTCAAGCAATTTTATTTTGTTTTCCAAGAATATCAATAATTATGATTACATTTCAAAAATAATGAATGAATAAAGTAACATTATTATATACAATATTTACAAAGCCCCAATAATCAAGAGAAAAAAATCAGTGAAAAGGGCATCATTTTACATTTCAATAGAGTGTTTAGTCTCTTTAATATCTTATGGAAGAGATTGTGTCCATTTTTAGCATTTCAATAAGTGAGATAATTTTATTCCAAGGATTATTTGTCCAAGTTTTGGGAAAAATTCTCACTTCCTTGATTTTTGTTTCCATTAGTGCACTGTATTTCAATAAGATCAAGAAGTCTTTAATGGTCGGCTCAGAGGAGGATTTCCATTTCCTTGTAGTGCACTTTCTAGCTACAGCTAGTATAGTCCACAGAAGCTATTGATCATTTTTATTAATTTCTGTTATTTCATTGACTTTTAAAAGTATTAGATGTTTTAATACAAATATATCAGTGTAAATGGCTTGAAGAAATTTACCAATTTCTTCCCAATACTTTTTATTATTACAATCATATAAAATGTGCGACCAATCTGCTTCACAACTTAAAGAACATCTCCAACAAATAAAGTTTTGGGAAGAATTGAATTTGGCTATCCTGCTAGGAGTATAAAAGACTCTATGCAGATATTTCCATGTAAAAATCTTCCAAGCTTGTATATTGGAAGTTAACTTGACGGAATATAATAAATTGATTTTGCATTCAGTTGACAGATTAATTTATAATACCTTTGTTAAGAAGTTCCAATAATTCTGATTAGGTTTAACTTTATAAGCTATTAGAATTTTATATAATTTTGATATAGAATGTGTCCAATTATAACTATTTTAAATTGCTTCATACATGCAATTTATGAATTTAGGCTTGACTTTAAAGAATAAATTATTAATTAATCTGCATAGGTCTTGAGCATAGAATAGAATACTTTGAAGTTCTAGCCAGTCTGCATTTGCTATATCAAATATATTTATAATTTGTTGATTGTCTAGAACTTTTTGATCCTTTATACAATGCTGCCAACAAGTAAAGTTCTTTAATTCCCAATTAGTGAGTGTGTTCTTGTGGATGTTATTAATGACATTTTTTGTAGTATTAAAGGGTATTAACAAACTGAGGCATAATTTTATGTCAGCATTAGTGTTTAAAACTTCTAAATAAGTTATAAATATAATTTATGCAATTTAGATTGGTGGGTTTTGTTATGTTATATTGGAAATTAACACATAATATGTTTCAAATTTTATTGTTTTGATCACTTAGTGATAACCATTTTATTTTATTTTCATTTAAAAAGATAGTAGTATGTAGAGTCTTCCAAGCAGAAGAAAATTTTGGATTTATCCAGTTTATGACTATTTTAAAATTAGAACCTTTAATGTAAGTCTCCAAGTCTGGAAAATTTATTCCTCAAAATTCCCAGGGTCTGATGTGATGAGAGAAAGCTATTCTATTCATTTTTGGAAACCAAAGGAAGTTAAAAGAGTTTTATTTATCTCTTTTAAAAAACTTTTTTATTTGGAATCATGGGAATGGCTTGGGCTATATAATTTATTTTTCGAAGTAATACCATTTTTATTAATTGCAGCCTATCTTCTAATTTAAAATACAATTTATTCCAGTTTTCTATTTGTGCTTTTATAGAGTTTAAAATTTTATTATAGTTTAAGGTTAAAGTTGTACTAATATTTTCAGATATAATAATCCCTAGGTATTCTAAAGAGGAGACTCTTCTACCAATTATATGATTTGTATTTAAATGGAAATCACTTTTCCTATTCAGTAATATGTGACTTGATTTGGATTTACTAAAACAAAGGCCTGAATTGAGAAAAAACGTTCCCAATTGTAAGTCCAACTCCTGTATAGATTCTTCTGAAACAGGTAAGGTGAGGAGTATATCATCGGCAAAGCGCATAATTTTAGAGTGAAACTGATTGTATATGTTTAAGCCTTTTAATTTAGAGTCACAATGAATTATTGATGCAAATAATTCTATTGATATGGCAAATAAGATGGGAGACATAGGACAACCTTGCTTAGTACCTTAGTTATTTCAATGGCTTCAGAGGTTAACGGTCCCAGTCTTACATAGGCAAGATTATTTTTATATATTTTTTTTATCAGATTAATGAAATGTGGGGGAAAATCATAAAGTTCTAAAATTTTAAAAAGATAATCCCATTTCAATGAATCAATGCTTTATCTATATCTAATGCAATTATGAGGGCTTCTAAATTATCTCTGTTTATTATGTCAATAAGAGTTAAAATTCTTTGAATATTGTCATAAATATGTCTATTATAAATAAATCATGTTTGATCTTCATTTATGACTTGTATCAGAGATTTTTTAATTCTGTTAACTAAGATAGACATGACTATTTTATAATCATTATTGAGTAATGAGCTCGATCTGTATGAACTGCAAAGGCTGGGATCTTTATTTTCCTTTTTTATTGTTGTGATTAATGAATACCTCCAAGAGGGTGGGATTATATTTTGAGAATGTATTTCATTTAAGGTTTTATGAAATAGAGAAATTGCTGAATTTGGAAATATTTTATATAGTTCCATTACTATTCCATCAATGCCTAGAGCTTTATTGTTTTTGCTCTCTTTGATTTTTCTGGTTATTTCTTTGAGGGAGATTTGTTTTCCAATATCAATTTTTGATTTTTCTGGTATCTTTTTTATTTTAGCAAAATTTGTATCTATATCTAAGAAGTTAGATTTATTGTTGTTATACCGATAATGTTCAGCATAGTGAAATTTAAAGACATCAAGAATATCATTTACTTTTTTTGTTATTTTTCACTTCATGGATTATATTTGTAATGTTATTTTCCAAGTTTTGTCTTCTTATTCTTACTGCTATATTGTGTATATGTTTTGGGGAAACTGAATATGAAGTGGGTTTTAATTTTTCTAATGCTAAATTTGTTTTGGGACTTAAAATTTCATTGTATTTTTTAATTCCTCAAGTTCTCTTTTTTTCTAAGAGTATCACTAGTATTGTTATTCATTTCTATAATTGTTTTTGAATGTTATGCAATTCTGATTCCCATTCTTTTGTTTTATTTTTGAACCAAGTTAGGATTCTACCATATAGGAATGCCTTTAAAGTGTCCTATAGAATTACAATGTTTGTATTCTGTGTGATTGGTGTCTAAAAATATTGGATTTCTAAAACTAACCAAGGCTTGAATTGTTTTATTTTAGTCATATAAGCAGGGATTCTTGGTGCATAGATTAATCTTTTAAAATCTATTTGAAATGTAAGAATTAGTGAGTTGTGGTCTGGGAAAGGACATGGGATTATGGAAAATTTGTTATTTTCATATCTAAATCCTGGGATTTAAAATTATCTATTTTTGTTTGGGTGTTAAATCTGAAATCTCTGTGAGAATATAATAATGAATTAGATTCTTTGTACTTATATGTGTCAATTAGTTTTAAATTTTCACTCCACTTCTTAAGATATTTCCCTGTGGAAGTACGACAAAGGTTTCTTTTGTCAGTGGTATCTAAATTATCTAGAATACAATTAAAGTCCCTTCTTATTATCAAATTGCCCTTATACACCTTGCTAATTAAATCTACATGTTTTTGACTATGTTTAACCCTATACCAGGTATCCAGTATATATTTACCAGTGTCCAAATTCTGTTATGAAATCTTATCATTACAATTGATAATAAACCTTCTTTATCCTCATAATTATAAATGATCTGGGGATTAGTTACACTTTTCCTCCAAAGTATTAAGACTCTAGTTTTTTTTTTTTTTTTGTATGAAGAATGAGATAGTAGTAAGTAGTTATTTGGCCTCCAGATGAAATTATCATTAGTTTTAAAGTGAGATTCTTATGATGTGCACTTTATGTAATTTTAAGTATCTTAATAAATTTGATCTTTTTATTGGATTATTTAGACCATTAATATTTAAGGAAAGTAAGGTTAAATCGGTCATTTTTATATGTTTTTATGATGTAAGTTATGATTAGAGACATTGTTAGAATTTGTTCTACACTGGTTTGTGAAAATATATTGTTGTTGATGTGTAATACAATTTGACTGAGTTTTCCCATTAGACAATCTGAAATACATTTCAAATTGGGCCAATAAAGAACAGAAAAAATAAAGAACATATAGATAAACATTTTTAACCAAGTACATTGTGAATTTAATAACCTTTTTAACAAACATGGAATGAAAAACACTCCTAATCTGAGAGAACAAGTATGTTCAATCAGATTATCCCTCAAAGCTAACAACAGGATTGAAAAAAATCGTAAATAACTTTGAGCTCCAAATTTAGTATCCTGAAGATATCTTACTTATAATTGGAGTTAGTAATAACACTAATAATTATTTAGGAAATATCATTAGTATACATTTAGTATGAAGGATTAATTACACATCTACAATTAGTTCTAAATTTATAAAGTAATGAGTGTATATGTTTTTCTCTAAACAAAAATATTGCAGAGTGCATACATAGATGATCATTTCTATATATTACTTTTGTGAAACTTTTTGAACTTAAATTACAAAAATAAAGATATTGTAAAGTTAGTAATAATTCTAATTAAAAGTATATTTTTAAGTTAGTGTCTTGTTATGTATTAATAGAGCTTTCTTTAATTATGGGTATTATTTATTTTACAGTAAGAGAAACTTTGAATAATTTATATATTAGTTGTTAATTTCTACACTCTATAATATAATGCACATTTAAATACTTGTCGTGGGCTAGTTATTTGAGACAATAATAAACAATCCAACAGCAGATTAACTGTTTGTTGTTAACAATGTATCCTTATTTCATGAACAAGGTATATTTCTAGATTGAAAGTAGCTTAATTGTAATGAAAATACTATTAAAATAAAACTGATAAGCAGTAATAGAGCTATTCCTTATAAATCTGTTCCTATTTCAAATATGAATGAAAACTATTATATACAGCCTATAGGTTTTGGTATGTTGTGCTTAAAATATGATTAGAACTTTTACATAAATCTATTTCCTATTCTATGCAAATTTAAGTATTTAGTAACAAAGAGTCATCAGAAATTACAATAATGTTATGGATTGATTATAGCCCATTACAACTGTTTAGTAATATAACTGGAGATTACAAAACCATTTATATAGATTTTTATGATCAAGAAAGACATTTTCTAAGCTAAGAATTTCAATAAGTATTGATCTGGTTTCCCTTATATGTCAAACACAATGTATTGTATAAGATGACCCAGAATCCAGCATACATATCTAGACTACAAAAAGGGCAATAATAGATATGTGCAGACAATATGACAATGTAAACTACAAAACACTGTGATGGGAGAGCAAGAATGTAATTAATATGATAATTATATGCTTCTATTAATCAGAAATTGCTATTGTGTAACTAAAACATGTTTTTGCACAAGATCATGTTGAGGCAAACAAAGGTATCACAACAGTATTACTGAGTGATAAAATTATTGAAAACTGTACAATGTAATCTTATTAAAATGAAGCAAAATTCTTTTTTTTTTTTTTTTTTTTTGAGTAAGTGAACAATGTAACTAATTAATCAGTTCTTCGGTTCCAGTCTAATGAAAACAGCAAACATTACATCTTGGTTTAGTACATGACATTCATTCTGAGCTTGCTTCAGTTTACATAAGGGAGTTCACTCGCAATAAAAAATATTTAGCAAAATGCACAGGACTTTAAATTTTGCATTGCATGTAGTAAAACAGAACTATCAATAAACATTTTTGAAACTGTGTTTGCTCCTATAACATATAGCAACTCACATTATGAATTGTGATGTGATGCCTTTAAAAACTGTAATACTTTGTTAGTAACTGGGATTTTATTCTACTATATAATCACCACTATAAGTGGCTTTTAGTGCAAGGAATTGACTCCATGGACAGAATAAGCTACAGCCAGTTAAGCTCCTGCTCAAGAGAATTAAATTAAACATTTCAATAAAGGTTTGGAATAAACTAGGCTGTAGGTATTTAAATAATAATAATAAGAAAAAAAATTACTAGTTTTAGATTGTAGTTCAGCCCTCTTGCTGTTTAAAAGTGCAATCTAGTTCACACCATTGCAGAATTGAATACATTTGTGATTTCTGCTGTACTGCATCCCCTTTTAAAAAATGAGCATTACAGGCTAACTTAGTGCTTCGTTCACCAGTTTAAATCCAAAACAGGAAAAATGTAAGTAACTGTGTAGTATAATATAAAGTCAGACAATGTACTGGGAAACATGGTATGTGATTCATGATTCATTCAGTGTGATCATGTGTTTCAAGTGAAGAGGACATTTGGTTTGATTTGGTTGTCATGGCTACAACCAGGGGAAAGTGTGTGATGTATACAGATTCTTGTCAACTGAAGTGATAGGATTGGGATTCTGAACATGCAATGTGTTCTAATTAATAGAAATAATAAGCAGATTTATGTGTTTAAAGGCAAAAGAGTCTAGTGAAGGCATATTAAAGGAGCTTGTGGCTAAGTTAAGTAAAAGATTGGCAACAAACGGCTTCTCGAAATTTTACACCGCTAGTAAGTGGATTTATCTTGTCTTACTGTTTAACCAAAAAGCCTTCAATAGATTAAACAATAAGTTTAGAAATAAACATTTATCATAAATAAGTCAAAAGATGAAATTTCTCTCTATAAAGAAACATCTTGAGATAACAAATATAGCAATCTTATATTTAAAGAAAATGAACTCTGCAGAAGCTACCAAGTCTATATAAATAAAAGTTTAAAGATAAATAAATCAACAGATATCACTTCATAAATAAATATGAATAATAATCTTGAGTTTGGGAAAATGTGATTCTTTTTTTTTTTTTAAATATGTTTGGAATAGATAATATGACTTTATGATGTTTGCAAAATCTAGATGCATGAAATATCTCAATCAGTATGTTGGGAAAGAAAGTGAAGTGAAAGGTACTTTAAAGGTTTAAATATGAGATCATACCTTAGTATAAGCTTTGAGAGATTTAGTGGTATCTAGATTTTTGAGTTTAGTTCTTAGTTTTTTTCCCTTACATCAGTCCAGGTATTTTTTTAAGAGAATCTCTTCAAAGTAGAAGTAGTTGACCATTCCATTTCTTCTGGAATTGAAATTATATTGTCATTTTTAATGAAAGATTATGCTTCCTCAAGATTATTGAAGGCTTTCATGTCATTGTTGTAAAAAATTCTGATTTAGGCAGGATAGACAAGCTGAGCCTTTATTTTATTTTGCTTGAGGAGTTTCACCAGGGGCCAGGTTTTCTTTCTTAGTTCTAGTACCCTTGAAGAGTAGTCATTGTCAAATCCTATTTGACATTGTTTGTAAGTTAATGGACTTTTCCTCCATGCAGACCTAAGAACCAGTTCTTTGTCCATAAATGATAGAAATTTTACCACAATGGATATCAAGGTGTATTAGATGAGGAAGGTGATGGTTTTCCAATAGCCCTGTGTGCTCTCTCTATTCCATTAGATAGTCCTTCTTTCAGATCTAGAATTTCAGGTAGCCAAGAGTTTAAAAATAAGATGATATCCTCAACTTCAGATTTTTTCTGGAAGACCAAAGAGCCTTATGTTTGTTCTTCTTTCCCTATTCTCAAGATCATCTACTTTATTTATTAGCCAATTGTTCTGTTGCAGAAGGAATTCACATTGGTATTCATCTTATTTAAGTCTCCCATCTATGTCATTCAGTGAATTTCAATATGTGATAGTTTTGTTTGTTGTTGTTGAAGAATTTCCTTAAAGACATCAGTTTGTTTTTGGCAATTTTCTTTAAGGTTTTCTAGATTTTCAGTGAACCTGTCCATTTTCAAAGAAAATCATGTACAGTAGCAGACATCAGTCTAATTTCTTTTTTCAGAGTGGTGTCTGAATGGAAGTTCTTAGAGTTATTCATTTCCACACAGTTAAAGTAGTCCTCAGGTTACTTTAACAGGAAAATTTCAAAGTATTTCCTTCAAAGTTGGTAAGCTTATAGTTTAGATGTTCCTTTATAATATTTTTCTAGATTTGTTTGAAAAAAATAATTATTTCCTGTTTTCTAATATAAACTTTTGGAGCTCAGAAAAGTTGCTATCAGTTGGCCATCTAGGCTCTGCCCTTCATAAGAGCAGGTTTTGAAGGCATTGCCAAGAGAAAAACACCAGAGTTTGCATAATATTATATCTGACCTGTATTAGTTTGGGGAGCAGATGTGTCAGGTTATGAGTAGGTTATGAAATGCAGTTCTTCAGTACTGGATAAGTCCAAGATAATGGCTCAGAGTAGTAATAATTATTCTGATAGAAGGGAAGGACCTGATCCTCTCAGAATCATACTATCAACTTTATGTTTTTAACCAGGATTATGAAATTCTGATGACTGATCTGGCAGAGAGGGCTTGCCCATGTTGTCCAGACTTAATCTGGATCAGTGAGGAATTTTTTCTAGGAAGGCAGACTCACAACAATATTTTAAGCCTCTGTTGATAATGGAAGAAGCCAGAAATAAAGGCATGTGGATGTTAGTAGCTTGTCTTGACATACAGAAAAACCCTGATAGGGTGCAATGGATTTTCCTATCTTCAGTGCTAAAGTATGAGGGCATTCCTGAATGTTTTATATAACTACTGGTTTCGATTTATGAGGAATTCTTAGCACAGGTAGAAAAAAATGGGAGAACTTTCCCCTCAGTTTCATCTGAGTATGGTTTCCAGGCAGGGATGTCTGCTGTCTACCTTGCTGTATATCTACAGCCTTTGATAGTCACAAATTAGTGGTTTTAAAGTAGGGTAAATTGACAGGAAAGCTTGCACTATACATAGTTAACCTCATAGTTTTCTTACTTAACCCTGAAAAAGATCTGGCAATATTCTTTGATTTTCTTGACAATTTTGGTTGCTATAAAGTAAAAGTTAATAAGACAAGTACACATTGTTTGAATTTTAACCTCTTTAAAGAGTTAATAAAGAAATACCTTTTACCAATGGCGGGAAAAGTGTTTTATACACACTTTACTAACTGTTCATCTGACAAAAATAAATAAATAATTTGTTTTAGATAGTGTACAACTTGATGTTAAGGGTAGAGATTGCAACATATTATTGAATTACAAAGAATTAAGCAGGTGTTTAGCATTAAATGCAATATGTTGTTTAGGTATCATGACAATTTTTTAAACACCTTTATTGAATTATCACTTGTGACATAGGCAAACTTACATTTATACAGAAGTAATCAAACCAATAAAAGGAAAAAAAGCAGCACACAAGCAGGCCCAGGTGTCCACAGTACAAAAAAAACACAAAATCCACCAAGAAAAGCACTGGAGAAGCTAAGAAAGTTATTTTTAGCGTAGTTAAAATTTGATGTTCGCTATTCGTCCCAAAGACTTGATCAGAAATAATAAAATACACTTCCAAATCACTTTTAAACTAGTCAAAAAACATTTGACCAATCAGATCATCTCATTAATAAATCAATTAAATACATAAAAACATTTAAAGATATACTTCAAAAAAATGTGCATCTCAAAGTGTCCACACAGTTAACACACTTTAAAACACAAGGGTATTCCCCCCTGTATATTCACTTTAGTAATTTTCCTATTTTTAAGAAACATTTTATGTTCACCATATCATTCAGACCAATGGGATAAATAAAAAGCAAGTTTAATCTGCCATTCTGCTTCTCTTTGTTCAATATAGTTTCTAAAGTCCCCACCCCTAAGGCGACGTTTAACAACTTCCACTATAGAAAAAGAAAATTACTTCCAGTTAGAACATGTCAAAGAATGTTTAAAAAGGGCATTATTACTATTTTTATTTTTATAGCATACAAGTGCTCTAAAACCCATTTCCTTAAACTTCTGGTAGACATGCCTACATAAAAACTTGGGCATGTTGAACACATCGCAAGATACACTATCCTTGTTGTACCACAGCTCAATTTTCCAGGGATGGGTATAGTAAACTGTAGATGTTCCAGAAACACAAAATGACCCTCAGAAATAAATCTACATGCCCTGCACCCTGAACATTTGTACATACCTCCAGTTTCACCAGAAGAAAGGGTTGGCCCAAAATTATTATTTTCTAACAAATGTTTAAAATTTTGATTTTTCTTATAAACAAAATGGGGGCCTTCTCCAAGAACTTTAGATAAATCTGCATTACCTGTAACTACTTTCCAATTCTCACTAATAATCTGATAGATGTAATTACTCTCTACATTCATATCCAAACAGAATCTGGGATCTTCTGCCCCTCTCTCTTTTGTGTGCTTTTCTTGGTGGATTTTGTGGTTTTAAGTAATCAAACCATTTATCAAGTTCACATTTACAAACATATATTACATACATTGTTCTGTGCTATATAGTCAGTCCAACATTATATAAACTGTTCAATTCCTGCCTTCTCTTTAACCTCATTCCTCCTTCAAAACAGTTTTATGCATATATTGTTACAAGAATTTCCATTTTTTTCTGTATAATTTACTCCTACCATTTTCTAAAAGTCCCACTTCCTGTTCTTTTATCCCTGTTAAAATATTCACCACTTCAAGCATGATTGTTTAAAACTTTGGTTACTATTTTCTAGTAAATGCTTTTTGGCAGAAACTAGAATTAAACTTAGCCAGGCCTTACTATGTCTAAGCCAGTCAGATCCTGTATCCCAACTCAAAAAAATCATTTTCTCAGTTACACTCATTTGCTCATCCAATATTGCTGACAAGAGTATTCTGGACATAATTTTTTAGTTTGCCAACTCATTACACTCTGCAAACATACAATCCCTGGTACCTCTTTCTTTCCCATTAAAACAACATTTGCCATCTACCTGACGATAAAAAAAACTTTGGAGTCTGCTTGGGATATAAAAGTACCTATATAAACATTTCCAGCAAAAAGTCTCACATTTTCTAGACATTTGTCCACATTTGGAAGCCATACGTATGTCCTCCCATTGTTTCTTTAATTACTTATCTAATCTCTCTCTTCCCAATCTTTTCTGATCTCCTCTGATTGATTCCTATAGTTATCATGCAATATTTTATATGCCCTACTAATCATCCCTTTTTTAACATCAGCTTCTGCTTTAGATTCAGCTAAAAACTCAACCAGTGTAGTTCTTTCACTTAGGATTCCCTAATAGGGAGGGCAATCTCTAGCCTGAAGCCCAAATGTATTTTTGGCTTCTTCCCATTGTATTACCTTTCCATTTCTAATTCTTTGTTCCCAATAGCTAGGTTCCTTTGTCAGCTTCCTCCAGTAAATTTTCACCCCCTCTTACCTATTCTCTATACCCTTAATTGCAATCATCCCTATTGGCAGACTCTCCTTTCTCCATGTGTTGGCTTAGTTCTTAGTAGACTTTCTGCTTTATTATGAATATAATATTCTGCATGACTGCTATTATTCTCATAAGGACCTGCATCCAAAATCCCACTCTTGCCTTATTTTTTTAATTTCCCTCATGCTTCATCATCATCATCCCTTTCCACTTTGAATTGTATCTTTCTGCTTGTGTTATGTATAAGAGCCTTAACTATTTAGCTCTAAAATATCCCTTCAAATCAGGTAATCCTAAACTTCCTTGCTCTATTGGAAGGATCAGCTTATCCCACATGACATGTGCCCTCTTCCCCTCCCATATAAAACCCTTCAACTCTTTACTAATTACTATCCACAGCTTCTGTGGTTGATAAAAATATACCTGGCCTGTGTATAAAACTAAAGGGAGTAAAAATATTTTTACTGTTTCTATCTTGCTATTGATATCCATAGGCAAGAGTTTCCAGTTTCTCAGTTTTTGTATTGTATTATCTTTTTAGTCTCTTCCCACATATCCTTAGCTGCCATAATGGTGTCCTTTTTAGCCCATACTCCGTTCATGTGTGGGTAAAAAGCTTACAGCTATAGCCTTTGTTTTATCTTCATTAATTTTATATCCTGAAAAAAACACGGAACTGACTCAGAATGTTCCACAGCACTGAGATGTTATTATCTAGTTTTATCAGGTATAAAATCATATAATCTGCAAATAAAGCCAACTTTTCTTGAATACCATACCAAATATATCCTTGAATTTCTGTGTCCCTTATTTTATTTGTCAATGGCTAAATATAATGCATATATCCAACATGAAAGAGAAAACACCTGTCTGGTTCCTCTGTTCAGACACATCTTATCAGATAGGAACCCTCCCACTTTGATTTTTACCTCCAGTTCCTCATATATCCTCTTAATTAAATTTGTTACTGTATCAGAAAATGCAAACGCTTCCATTGCCCTACTCATAAAATCCCAGCTTACTCTGTTGAATGCTTTTGCTGCATCAAAACCCACTATTGGTTATACATCACCATTTTTATTCCATCTCCTATCTTAACTGTTAATTGTTGAGCCTTATCTGCCTGTAACCTAGGCATATTTAAGTCTTCCACAAATATTTCCATGTATGCTTTTTCTTGATTTCCAACTTCTCTGCTTTATACAAATTTTCATAAATTTTCCAAAATATCTCTAATAATCTTTCATGATCTCTGGTTATTGTTTGTATTATAGGCTCCCTACTTTCTTTTGCCTGAGTTATTGTGGCAAAAACTTTTCTGCTCAGGAGTTATCAAACAACAGTTGCTTAAAAGTGATCTTTCTAAACTAATGCATACTATCCAGATACTCCCTTATTTCTCTTTAGCACTCTGCAACCATGCATACTCTTCTTCTTTGAGATTTCCCTTATTCTGTAGTACTTCAACCTTTGTCAGCCCCTCAGAATAATTTTACCTCTTAACCATATCACTTTTTCCTTTATTTCTATCCTACTTTTAAACTCCACTTTCATTTTATCCCACTCATTAGCTATAATTTATGAAATACTTTCTATCTTTCCTACTAGCTCCTAAATAATTTCCACTATCCCCATTCCTTAAATTCCTCTCTTTTTATCAGGTAGGTGGGGAAGCACTAGTGTCTAATCTTTACTTAATTATCCTGCAGCTTTGTCTTTGTCATTATTGGCACATGATCTGAAATAGTAATGTCAAAGTTCTCAATTAATTGCACATGTTCCAGTGAAATATAATTTCTGTCTAGTCTAGCCCAGTTATTATACCTTGGGAAAGAATGTGTAAAATCTCTCCCCGAGTTCCTACTATTGAACTCATGTCTTCCATGCAAATATTTTTTATAAATATATTTAGAAATCTACCCTCTTTTGTTATGCTTTCCTTTTAGACTCCTCCCAGATACCTCCTCATTATTGCAAATTAAATTTTAGTCCCCACTTATAAGTAATATTCCCTCCTGAATGCTGATTATCCCCCAAAAAATAAGCTTCATAATAGCAACTTTAAGTAGAATATAAATACATGTCAGAATAATCCTAACCCCTTCCCAGTAACCCCTTACTACCAAAAATGTTCTATTATCTTTTTTCCTCCATTACCACTGTTAGAGCTCCTCTAGCAATTAATGCAAGTATTCCTGTTTCCCTTTGGCCGTGACATTCTGCTAAATATCCATTCTGAAATCCTTTATTTACTAATTTCACTTGTTCAGTTCTTTCCAAATGTTCTTCTGAAGCATTTCTATTTGTACTCTACATTTATTAATATGATTATTCTTTCCATTTGTCTATACATGTGAGGCCAATCATGTCCCCAAATAATATGGAAAGTGCTGCCATTATGACAAGAAGTCATTATTCCCACGTATTATACATGATAGCTTTTTTAAATGTCTATTTCTGGCTTTTGTGATACATGCTAAGTTCAAGGAAGTCATTGTTCCACTGTATTCGGTATTCATCAGACCTATCATTGAGTACAATGTCTCCTTTGGTATGTACCTAACCAGGCATATCCAACAACTGGAATGTCCACAGAGGTTCCTCACTACAAGAATACAGGGCGTAAGTAATATGTCCTCTGCAGACCACCTCAAGGCCCTATCCCTGTATTCTATCTCCTACAGGCTTTTGAGGGGAGATCTATGCCTGGCATACAGGGCATTGTCAGACCCCACTCTGATGGACCTCCTATAGATCCAAAAAACAAACACTACCAGAATTACCTATTCTAAAGACTTAAACCTTGCCTGTGATATACTGTAAATAGGACCTGCTGGAGAGTTAGGTATGTATCCCAGGGTCTATCCCATCTATGAAACCAGCTCCCCATCCATGTGAAGCAGAGTTCCTCACTAACCCAATTCAAGTGCAACTTGGGCAATTGGAAGGGAAACTGGAAATTCATCAATGGTTTTGGCACCTATGTCTCTAACAGGTAACCTGTAAATGTTTCATCTCCCAGGCTCATGCTTACACTTATCAAGGGTATCAGAACTTGTCAGAGATTTGGGATGCATGGTTAAGCTTCAAAAGGCCCTTGTGGTCACTAGCCTAGTAAACACCTATGAACCCATGCACCCACTAATACTTCGCAGGTTGATCCTTTATACAGTTTTTTCTTATCATTAACATTTGACGCTATGTCACATTTTACAAGACATTTTATTCTAATGAAAATCCCCAAACACACCACCAGAACATCCACATAATGTGTTAAATTAATACATTCAAATAATGTAACATGTTAGTAACAGCCTGCATTTAATTGCTGGAACCTGTGTTCTGAGAGACTGCCTTCCAATCTATCTGCAAATATACAGAGCTGAGTATATTTGTTTGGTTTTAGAGTTTGTATTGTTAATTGTTGCTTATATCTCTGTTGAAACTGTTGTTTCCCTGTTCTGAGAGACTGCTTTCCAATCTTATTTGTTTGGTTTTAGAGTTTTCACTGTTAATTGTTGCTTAGATCTCTGTTGAAACTGTTGTCTCCCTGTTCTGACTGCTTTCCAATCTATCTACAAATATACAGAGCTGAGTATATTTGTTTGGTTTTAGAGTTTGTACTGTTAATTGTTGCTTCGATCTCTGTTGAAACAGTTTTGTCCCACCTCCCTCTATTTTCTGCCATGTTCAGTTGGTATAACTGTTTTTACAGCTTGTGTGTTATCTAACTCAAGGATCACTTGCATAAAATTAGACCTGGTAGTAACAGCCTGAATTTAATTGCTGAAACCTGTGTTCTGAGAGACTGCCTTCCAATCTATCTGCAAATATACAGAGCTGAGTAGATTTTTTTGGTTTTAGAGTTTGTACTGTTAATTGTTGCTTAGATCTCTGTTGAAACTGTTTTGTCCCACCCGCCCTTCCTATTTCTGGCTTGTAGTTTAAATTTGGTGCCTTTTGCAGTTGCCCGCCTCACTGTAGATTTGATCTGGGACACTCCCGCAGTCCAATCTCTTTACCACATTCTACCTAATAAACACTTTCTGCACTTGCTTTTAGTCCTTTTTAATTTAATTGCATTTTTTAAACTGTGTTTGTTCTAATATTGCTACATACTCAAGTGTGCTAGCTTGCACTGCATGCAAATTGTTTTTACTACTGTTTTAGTTACTTTTCTGTAAAAAAAAAAAAAAAAAAAAAAAAAAAAAAAACTGTAAGCCTGTTTCCTACCATTCCTGTAACTAGTGTTCCAGATACAGATTTGCTGTATCCAGGACTGTATGTAAGCTTCTGAGCCCCCCCAAGCCTTTCTATGTTGCAGGAAGCCTTCTAGCTTATCAGTGGGAGTGGTAAACACTAGGTAACCTATCTACCACATAAGGAGTGGTTCTTGCCCAGAAATTGTAGTTATTGGCCGTTTGGGCAATCTCTTCCATCTCTCCCAACTTTCTGATTTGAAAGCATGCATTTGCACTTGTTTCTGTCCTGTAACGCATCTAATGCAGATACAGATTCTTAGTTTTAGCACTTAAATGTGCTTATTCTTGCTCAGCACTTGTTGATAACTTGTAAGCACTAAATAAGCTACTAATTACTATAGCACTCAACCTTCCTCATTACCTAGAGAAAAAACGTTTTTTGTACTTACTTTTCTCACTTGCTTAGAGAAAAACAGCTCTTGTACTAATTTCCTCACTTATCTAGAGGAAAATATTTTTTTATTCAGGCATGTCCAAGGGTCAGCTCCCAGTGTTCTCTCCTGTCTATCTGATGAATCTGGGCATCTTGAGGCAATGTAGAAATTACCTCATGTACACAGACAACCCTCTCCTCCTACCACCCAACACTACAACCTGTGAGAGATGCACTTATCTAGCCAAACTGGAGGTAAAGCTCTCTCCAACCAAGACTGAACTTGACAGTCATGAGGAGAAGGTAAACATTTGCACCACACCACACTCATCACATAATCTCACTAAATCTACAACACCAAAATCCACACATAGTAACACAAAAACATTCACGGAGGCTCTCAATAATAATCTGTCTAAGCAACAGAGACCTCCAAAGAAGAAACGCAAGCAACCTCCATCCCCCAACACAACCCAAATGACACATAGCCCACAGACTCAGTGTGCCACTCAACCACAGCCAATAAGGCAAAACAATGTACCCAACACACTAGTCATAGGTGACTCTATAGTCAGGCACACTGATATCCCACTCACCAGGCTAAACAAGGAGAAGGTTACTGTCAGCTGCCTGTTGGGTGCCAGGATCTGCCACATAACCCACGTACTCAGGTCACTCCACAACAAGTACAAATATGACTCCGTCATTGTCCATGTTGGTGTGAATGACCTGAGACGTACCTCCCTGGACTACATGAAAAGAGACATGGAAGAGCTCTCTGATCTTGTAGCCTAGGCATGTATGACCCTAGTCCTGAATAGCATTCTGCCATTGCCCAGAATGATAGCGCAGTACAAGGACAAAATGATTGACTTCAACAATTGGCTAAGCTTCTGGTGTCATTCTAAGGGGATCCAGTATCTACCTGCTTGGGATGACATGGTCGACAGACCACGATGCTTTGTCACAGAAGGCCTGCACCTGTCATCACTGGGATTCGGGATTCTGGATACTGGCTAAGGCTATTGCTGTCCCTATAGTGCCTTTTTTTGGCAAGGTTAAAATGACAAATTCACCACTGTAGCAGGAACAGGCAAGCAAAAACTGAGGGTAATGCTACTCAATGCTAGAAGTCTAAATCTCAAAATGCACTCACTCGAGGCACTCCTTAAAAAGAAGAACATCGATATCTGTGCAGTGACTAAGACCTGGTTCAAGGCTCCACAGAGCACCCCTGCACTACCAGGCTATAACTCATACCACACTTTTTCGCTATGTAACCTGGACCGAAACACCAAAGGCAGAGGTGTTTCCATATTCATTAAGGATATCCACACCTCCAGGCTAGTTACTCAGCATAATGCATCCGAGGTTATCCAAGTGCAACTAACTCTGGGCAAAACTGCAATCCAAATTGTAGCTTGCTACAGATCCCCCACCATGCCCCAGGATTCCCACTCCTCTTTTCTTGATGTACTGGAAAATATTAGGGTTCAACCAAACAACCTAATAAGGGGCGACTTCAAGAGGCAGAGTCCCCTTCTGTCTCACTTTTTTATGAACATATTTTTGTATTTCCTCCTTAGCTTGCTCTGCATCAAAGAATTACTTGGACCCTCCAGGAAAAAATATTCTGAAGACAGCCAGATACAGCAACTTGAATTTTACACATTTCTCTCAACATTTCCTGACTGCTAGAATAAATTCTCTTCTACCTAGTGTGCAGTGGATAATTATTTTTCACAAACACTCCACTGTCTCCAACTTTTAATACTTTTCCCTTTTGCCACAGTTTGTCAGGATCAACTCTTTCTACTGGTAGGTTTACAGTTTTGTCAGGATCAACTCTTTCTACTGGTAGGTTTACTTCTTTACTAATACAGATTTTGGTTGCTTTTTCATGGCCAGGTTTGGAGTGTATAAATGGTGTGCCCTTTCAGTTAACATTTCCTGCTGTGGAATACCAGTCCAGTTGCTTATGTGTGCCTTCATAAAATTAATGCAGTCTATTCCTTCCATTTTCTCTGGAACAGCAGAAAATCTCATACTTTCACTATGTGCTATTGTACTCTATTTTCTTCCATTTTTTTTAAACATCTTAAGCACTCCCATATTCGGCCAACCTTTTCTTTATTTCAACCTCTGATTTTTGCAGTTTTATCAGCTCATCTTACTATCTGTTTAAAGATTTTCCATTTTCCAGCCTTTTGTTGAGGTGATATACTCCTTCGGTGTTTCATTTATTTTAATCTGTGAGCAAATGTGACTTTTTCTTTCCTCTAGATTACTGGAAGCCATGTCTTGCATCAAAGCTGGAGTTTGAACTGCATTTTGCTGAACAGCTGCAGGATTCTTCCCACTTAATGTTTTCTTTTCACCTTAACTAGTTGATTTTCTTTTAGGCTCTCTTACTTTCTTCTTTGCTAGCATCCAGGCTGTGTACTTACTAGCTAGTAACTGAACTTACAAAAAGTGGCAGAGCTTCTGGCCCTTGTCTTTCAGTTTCTTTTTTTACACAGGGAAAGCTGGAGTTAAGCTGCTAATCAGTGTGCAGTCATCTTGAACATTCCAGTATTATGAAAATGTTAACATCAAATGTGTGCTACAATTACTCATTGGTTAGTTGTTTTGATGTCAGATATTACAGTATGTAAGCTAGTGTGTTTACATTAGATTTTATTATTCTGATGAATTCTCATAGTTTAGGCTGAGAAAAAATTGCTAACCCTATTAATAAATTTATACTAAATAGTTCCAAAGGTGTAGTTACACCAGCTTTCTGCCCAAGCTGTCTTTTTAATAGTTTTAGTTCTCTTGGTTTACTGAGCAGTTTGCCAGTGGAGAAATCTTCATTTAGTAGAGTCTTATTTCACTATACATAGTCTTCTAGGAGAAAACTGTCACTTTTAATTCTATTGGACAGAGTATTGAACAGTCATAAATCATATTCTGATGAGATTGGTATGAGATCTAATTTACATGAGAACAGTGATATGCATATAAACTGTACACCTAATTTGTTTGACAATACTGTAACTACCAAAGATAATGGCTCTCTCATCTTCTTGACAAACTTAATTGCCTTTTTAATAATCAGAACAACCCAAATTTGGCACAAAGCAATAATCACCTTGATAACAATATGTTGAAATTGTCAAAAAGTTTGGAAAAGGAACTATTTAAGCTTAAATCACTATTTTGGAATATACTGTTTTTCAGAGAAGATCCCAGGGTGAAAATAACTCCAAGAGGTCTACAATTTATTTATTTATTTATTCATTTAAACATTTGTTAAGCAGGCAGTTGCCATAACCTGGGCTACAAGGCAAAAACATAATTACAGTGGAATTGTTATTTCTCTAGAAGTTACCAAGCAAGTAATTATACTATACTTAATTACCCTACAACGAGGCAGCATTTTACATTAAGATAAAATGCACAGTAGAGGCATACTATTATTCTCCTATTGGATGCGTTAGTCTAAGTACAATTTGGAGGCATAATTCAGTTCATAAGGCAATAAGACACTGATTAACAATACAGTAGAACACTTTCCAGGTGTGTCTCAGTCATACAGTAATAATATATTAATGGTACCCTGAGATGTTTCATTGTACATTGAAAGTTAAGATCAAGTTATTACAGTAGAAGCATAATGCTAAGAAAAACTAATCTGCACAAGTTGTACTGTCCAATCACTACACAGAATTAGCTCATGCATTGTTGAAAAGACATTATTTTATCAGCAACAGGAGTCACACACAATGGACCATGGTGTTCTCCTTGACTAGCCAAGAAAAAAAAAACATGATGTCTTTGAACAGGTCCAAGCTCCCTTGTACTTTAAATCTTCTTTGCAGCTAGGCCCAAAAGGCAGCAAAGTTAACTTTTTGAACACAGAGCAGAATTCCCATGGAGGAGTATAATCTCTGAATGGAGGTATAATCTGAAAAGATTCCCAATCCCTCAGAGACACACACTCCAGGGATCTAATCCTTGTCATCACAATGAACAAAACATGCTGGAGGGACAGGTTCCTGACCCAGAGACTCCCCAGACACTGGAATAGACTGCCCATACATGTCAAACAGAGCACCTCTTTGGCCCTCTTCAAAAGGAACTTTGATGATTGGATGGGAGATAGAAAATTCACCCTGGGGATTATGTCAGTCACCCTGCTAGACAGGGGTCCAGGGAAGTAAATACTGTGGGAAGAAATAGCCAGGGAATTGTTATGGCTAGACTTGTATAGGCCCTAAGGCTAATAGCCTAGTATCAATCTATGAACCTATGAAAAGTACCTCTTAGAAAGGCTTTAATGAAGCAAGCTAAGGTTCATGAAACTGCTAGAGAAACTTACAATTGGCAGTAAATGAACTTTAATGGATGAAGAGCTAAGATCTGTATAAAAGATCTGTGACAGTCTGAATAGCTGGCACAGGATCAGAAAAAAGGATCTAATCATTTTGAAGAAACCCAAATGAAAAAAAATGAGTCCATTTGATCTTGTATATCTTTCTTGTATTGGGTGTCTGGGCACAAGTTAAGCTTTAGATAACTGTAGGAGGGAGGGTATGCACCATCCCTAGCCATCCCTAGAAGCATAGTAACAACACTGTTAACCAAAGGGATTGTAGGTATGAATGCAGGTTGATGGATAAAGATGGATAAGTCAATGCAGTTGTCCATGGCCACAGACACAGAGACTTCACCAGAAGATGACACCATGACAAAGGGGACCACATCTGCTGAGGTTGAAATGAGACTATTCAAATTACTCTGAATGTGTTCTGTCTCACATTCTGTTTGAACCTGGAGAAAAGAGGAAATTGAGGAAAGGCATGGTACAACCTTGGTAGCTATTTCATGACAATGGCATCTTGGGAATCTTTTCAATATGAGAGGATTATGGAGCAGATGATGCTGCATTTGCCATTGGTTGAGGATTAAAATAAGTTGCATAAGGCTTCTCCCAGTGATTAAAGTGTCTCAATGTCACTGAAAACTGAGAGACCACTTCCAAAGCATCAGTACTCAATTACACAGTTTGTCCACAACAGAACTAGCCTTTTCAGTAATATGACTGGCTATCAACAAAACAAACAGTTGGTATGGCCCACTACGCTACCTTCAAGGCAGCTTGACAAAAGAGATAAGAATGAGTTCCTCCCTACTTATGTACCATACTAAAGCCTTGTTTGGTGTGAATGGCAATTACACTATGGGGAAGAAAATTCTGGAATGTCAATACAGTGAGGACTGCCCTCATTTCCAAAATACTAGTGATCAGATTGGCCACCAACTAAGACTATGCACTGTAGAATGTCCAACCTTGACAATGTTCCCCTCACCCCTGGAAAGAAGCATCAAAGGTGACAGCCACTACAGTAATGGAGAGGTAAAAAGGTTTGTCCAGAATGAGGTTGCAAGTTGTGAACCAGTGATTGCAGTGGCATTTTGCATACATTGGTAATTCTGATCTGTAAAGATAGTGGGTCCTTCAACTGAGACCACTGTATCTTTAAAGTCTATTGCAAGACACACATCAATTCTTGTGTGAGGTACCATATAGTGGCTGAGATAAAGTACAACTGAGACTAACCCAGACTGAAGCTGAGATACCAAAAAATGAATGGGGGGAATCCCATTCACTGAAAGACACGCCTTGCAGGATAGTAAAGACTGAGTCTGTGATGATTCCATCTCAGATTTATAGTCTTTACAATGATTCCCAGGGATTCAAAAGGCTAAAAACAGATCTCACTCCATTATTAGCTTTTCAGAGTCAATGCAGTCTAGAGGCAGTCATCCACATAAATAAATTCATTGACCCTTTTCTAGAGTCTAATTCACTATACTTAAGGATATGCATCTAGTAAATTGTCCCAGGACTGAAGGGAGACTGAAATGGTGATGACTGCCTCATACCCAGGAGTGTACAAATTGTAGGAATTCCTTGGTGATCTTTACATCAGATATACCTTTTGGACGTCAAAAGTGCACATCAGTTTCTTTCAGATGTGGAAAGATCACATGCACTATGAACATTTGGAAGTTTTTCTTCAGGACAAATTCATTTAGACTTATTATATCAGGTATTGGTCAGAGGGCCTCTTTTTTTCAGCTTTAAAAAGAACCCAGAGTAACATCTGGAAACTCTTTTTTTAATCATTCTCATTTTTGAATGAGGTTTAGCATATATTTTAGCACTGCAATCTTTTGACAGTTAAAGATGTGCAACAGAAGAGAGCATAACATGCGGAGTGAGGAAGAAAATGGTATAGCCTTTGGATAATACTATCTGAATCCATTTGTCCTATGTGATGGCATGCAACATAGATAAACAGAGGTGGAGAGGACACCAACTGCATACAACGTTGGCAGTCAGTCAAGGCTTCAGGGATTAAAATGTTGCCTCCCCAGATGAAGGACCATGGTATACCTGGTACTGGTAATTACTTTTTCTTTTGGGCTAGCAACTATTCTAGAAGATAACGTGGCCTCATTGGTTTATCCCAAAGCATACATTTTGCTAGCTTTCTGGTACCAGAACTGGTGTGGTCTTTTGTGCATCCCAATAAAGGGGTGTTGAGGCATCAGGAATTTTATGTAAATCCTCCAGTTTCTCTTAAACCCCGTATGGCATTAACAAATAATACTGCAAATACTGCAAACTTTTCAGCAAAGTCTTTCTGACATATACAGATGCAATGGCAAACAGCTATCTCAGCACCTGCTTTTCTCAATGCACCATCTATGAAGTTGTAAACCAAGTGCTAGCTGAATACTGATAACGATGGAATCATCATAAAATATGAACACAGGCTTCTCGTAAGCTCACTAGCAACTCCTCTGGTGACTTGTACATCTCATCAGCAAACTCACACTAGAAGAGAAGCATGTGTGACAAATGGCTAAGTTCCTTTACAGTAAAGGTGGAATATGTATAAACCCACTTCATGAATCCGACCAGTGTCCTAGATTCTTAACTGGAAGGTGGACAGTGAGGATCTGCAGAAGAGGATCAATTATAAATGTTGGTGTAGTGGCTATAGAGTCTATTATAGCTGACTGATTGAACACAGCAATTCCAACCCTTCAGAAGCCAGAGGATTTTGTCCAATCTCAAAGTAATGGGCACCAAAATATCAGGATCTTCCTAAGCCTCATTGATGACAACACTCATCTAGTAAAGCAGAGTGAAAAAGTACCTAGCAAGTAATATAAGGAGATCAGAAAGGCTGTAGGATCCTCTGGGGTGATGATGTGAGATTTAAGGCCATCATCTCAAGAGTTGCTCAACTTTGGGATTATGTGAGAGAGATGGAGGAGTTTGCTGCAACCTACTGTGTATGGTGTGGGAAAATCCGAGAGAGACATAAATTGCTTCTTGTTGAACATGTGTTTTTTTACCATTCCTTGGTGAAAGATTCTGAGACATATGAAGCAGCTATGATAGTGCCAGTTATCCAATGTAGATCTGCTGATAGCGCTCAGATTTGCTCTCTGAAGAGAATGTAATGGTTGCCAGATTCTCTTCATCAGAAGCCTAAGAAGCAGAAGAAATATTATTGGGGTGAAACTGTCACTGCTGCCAATGCTTTGTAGCACATACAATGTTGATGGCAAAACTGACACTGAAGCAATACTCAGGGCTAATGTTATCAATGTCAAATACCCAAAGACAACGCTCATCGGTAATGACCCTGCCATCATCAATGGCAAGCTCAGTATTGAATGGCCAGTTCTGGCCATCGATGCCTAAAATATCATTGTGCCAGAACATGGTACTGAAGACCCCAGGTCTAAATGTTTGAAGCCTAAGGTATCAGAAACTTGCAAAGGCATCAAGGGCATCATCTCCAATATCAGTCCTGAAGGTCTTGTCCCTCCACCTAAAGATGCAAAAATGCTTGCTGCCTATGTCATCAACCTTGATAGCATCATCAATGGATGCAGAAGACACACAAATTAAGGACCGTGGTTTCCAAGGTTGAAACAAACACTGATGTTAATGTTTCTCTTGATCCCAGTTGCAATACCTGCAGAATGCTGTAGTCTCAGTGGTATTAATCTAGGGAACAGTGCTGAGAAAAAGGGCAAGTAAAAGAGCAAGACCCATTGTCTATTGCACCTTCAGAGCAGCTCCCAACATCCTCTCAGAGTCTAAAGTCAACATTACTAATCAGATATAAAAATTAATGGTAGATTTGGCAAATGACACTCAAAAAGGACTATATATGTTAAAGGGGAACACCCTCTTGCCTGAAAAGTCTTGATCAAGCATCCACAACTAAGACTAGTTACTTCTGAACCCCTACATAAGACATAGTTTAAGTAACTAGTAGAGTTAAGTCTATGCTTCTTAAAAGACATGTAGAAAGAGTCTTTTGAAGAGGTAGCTATGCCTCCATCTTTCCTACATTTATTGGATCAATACTTTCCACCATTCCTTTCTCTTATGGTTTGGCAGAATGAAAAACCTTGACTCAGCTCTAAATACTGACGGGACCAATCCTTGAAAAGCTGTGGAGGTGGAAGCCTCATTGAGTAGTAGACCTTTATTTGGGTAACAAGCCTTTTAATACCAATTTAAATTTATTTCCTGTTTCTTTTTCTAAACATCCTGGAGAGAAGTGCCTGCAATATGTCACATTCAACTTCAAGATGATCCAAGTCCTAGAAAGATAGTGTATAAATGTACATTTCACTTGTGGAAGCATCTTATATCCACACTTCATCCCTTTTTTAAAAGCTGAACCTGAACTGTTTCTCATCCATAAGTGCAGAAATTGAAAAATTAACACATTTGTACTGAACTGTAAAGCTCGAAAAACCTTTGCAATAAACCCAGCACTAAATATTAATAAATGGCAATAAATTTTAAGTCAATAATAACCAAAGTACAGACTGCAACAGACCGATTCCTAACAGGAATTGATCAAAAAAGCTGAACTGTAATAAAGCACAAAATGTAAAATAACAGTATATTATTATTTTTAAACAGTAAGTATAACAGCAAAGCACAGGCAGACAAAGTACAGTATGGTCTTAAAGTTAAGGTGTGAATAAAATGCTAATGACTAGGAAGCAAAGAAATACAACTTTGAAAAAAATTACAAAAAAAAGATAGGTTTGACCTGCAATTTGAAGAAAACTGTATGAAAACACAAACTGTACCAAACGTAAAAACAATCAATCAAACTTTTGGAAAAATCCTTACAAAAATGCTAAACAGCCTCTGGACATATCTCTAGATGCAAGATATTTGAGTGTCAAGAGATCTGGAGAGGAGGTCAGAGCACATAGCATTAAGTAAGGTTGAGGGATGTAGGGTATGGGCAAATGATTTTACTCCTATAGGTTGAGAAAGATGGAACTAATCATTTCAGATATGAAGATACAAAGCCTCTTTTTATGTAGCATATTTTTTTAATTGTATTTCACTGCCAGAGTGTGCCCTCTTTATTTAATGGCAAATGTTGACTCGGCAAGGGGACTTCTGTTTGATCTTCACCTTTTTGACATTTCTTTGGTATAAACTCTATTATTCTGTCAATGCACAAGATTGGCAATCATAACAGCCATTGGATGGTGTTTATTTATTTATCACATTCCACGATCTGATAACTACACTGGTCATCAGTTACCACCGTTACACTGGGTGATAAGAGAAAAATCTCTGTTGACACTGCTGAAGTTTGCCAAAGAACAGAAACTAAAGAAATGAAGCAAAATCTTCGGCTAAACACCATGGCTTAACTACTGCCCATTGAACACTTGACAAGACGAATGCTTAAGTAGAAAACCTCTTTTTTGATAAAAAAAAAAAAAAAACAAAAGAAACAATGAGCACTTTCCGCTCTATCAGCCTTCATCAGATCGTGATGAAGGCTGATACAGCTGAAAGCGCTCATTTCTTTTGTTTTTTTATCGAATAAAGAGGTTTTCTACTTAAGCATTCATCTTGTCAAGTGTTTCAATGGTCAGTAATTAAAAAGTGGTGTTTAGCCAAAGATTTTGCTTTGTTACACTGGGTGATGGTCATCTTCAAAGTTAAGAACCTGTCCCACTGGAAACTGATCGAGATCTCTGCTTGTTCATGTCAAGTCTATTATGACTAAACCTGCCATAACATCAGACTTGCTTGATACTGCGGACATGACATTTACAATCCAGACCTGGTTGGAGAAAAACTTGGAATCACACTTGCCAGCATCCATTTCTTAATTTCTCCAAGTCATTACAAGACATACACCGGACAGTATTGTTGGTGGTGCAGCCATTTAGTTTACATCTAATTTTGAGTTGACCTGGTTGATTACTGGAGTTAAAAACATCTTTCAGTGTTTTGCTGGGAAAGGAAAGAACTGCATTTTTCTTTTAGTATACCATCCATAAGGAAACTGAGAGTATTTCTTTATCTCCTCTTTGAGTTATTGCACAAATATACAAGTTGGTTAACTTTGAAATACTTTAATGCCTAGGATTATGAAATATAAGATGAATCTCCAACTTCTTGATCTTATTGACAGTGGAACATTTTGGATTCTATGAAGTTTTTGCCGTTATTACCTATAAACCTGCTGACTAGCTGAGCTTAGTTTTACAACCTGTTCTGGAAACTAGGAACTTGATGACAGAAACAGTCTCTAGGACTGGCCATCTTTACTTTACTTTTGGTTTGGATTGGGTTTTTCTTCCCTAATATTGAGAAGGTTCAATGTACAGGATTTGCAGATTATTGATTGTGATACATTTAAGTCCTATAACTGATCACCTACAGCAAGAGGTCAGTGCTGGCAATGATGTGTGCTCAGAATACTACTGGTCCAGCTTGTGCACATCCCAGTTTTGTGCTTGATAGAATGAAGCATTTACTGAGATGCAGTACAGAGAAAAAAAAATCAGAAATACCTCCTGGAACAGAAACTTAGTTTGGATGCTCATTATTCTGTTTTCCAACCAGAAATGTTATGGTAGAAGGGTATTTATGTTAAACAGTAGTTATGCATTTACCATTATGTTGGCTCTTTTCATCCACATCCATTTGATAAGATTTGTGGCTCCTCTGGCCACTTGTTGGATCCAATAGAGCACAATTAGTGCTCTAATCTCAACCTCCGTTAAAATGCTTCCCTTCTAAAATACCCTGGGGAGCATCTTTCCACAGATTAAATTTGCTAACTGTATATGGACCAATTAGTTAAAAGGAATAATACTGAAGAGGTTAGAAAGATCCTTCAGGACCTCAGTAGGAGTGTCAGTTTAAAAGGGATGGAGGGAGAGATGCATCAGATGAATGTGGATGAAAGGATCCAGCATTACTGAAAGTACCTATCATATCTTAATCATTCAGTCTGTCCATCCAACTTGTGGTCAGAATTAAAAGCTACCCATACACCTGGGTGGAGTCAAGACAGGAGACTCCTGAGAATAATGGCTCCAAAGGATGCCAGAGACCTTGGTATGTCATCAAGTTTATAATGCCTGGCAAACATATGCAACATAGACATAGTTGCCACAGCACAAATTTAATCTAAAGTGAATTCCCGTTAAAAAGACTGTAGAAGTAAAACTAAACATTGTGGCATGAGCTTTGGGTTTAACTGACAACATTTTATTTTTAGAGGTACATACAAAGTAAATACAGTCAGATATCCATTTGGATAGATTCTTCCCAAATTTATTAGGGGTGAAAAACACAAAGACATGAGTAATTTCTGAAGAATTTGGTTATGTGTTTACAAAATTTTAACTGTCTGTGAGCATTTAAGTGTGTGTAGAATGCATTCCCCTTTGCTATAATAGTTTGGAATGAAAATAGTCAAATGGATTTACTGTTTCAAATTAGTTTTGGATGCCATCTTGGGAACAAATGAAGGATTTGTCCAGAGAGAAACTCTGTTTTTATTAAAAATTAAATAAGGAAGGGACTGAAAACAAGGCTTATAATGCTGAAATTCTTCTAGCTTAAGTTACTACTACCAAAAATAAGGTTTCACAGGATAAAACTTCAACTGTGCCAAACAGGCCAGCTTGAAGGGAGTCTTTGTTAAGGTCTCTAGTATAAAATTGAAGTCCCAAGAAGGAGCTGGTTCTTATATTACAGAAGAAACATGCCCTTCAAGAAGGTGTTATATATCCTATGAGAGGCTAATAAATGTGAATCCAACATGGTAATCAGATATGGCTGCAAGCTGGACTTAACTTTGTTGACTGACTACAAACTTGTAAGATATCAGGAAAAAAAGAAGCAGTGTTTTAAAGGGTCAAATGCTCAAACTGACTGCCCAAAAGGCAAAACATTTCTGCTTACTGTGGTAAATTGTGTGGGTGGATTCTTTATGAGATGCACTAAGAATACAGGTAACACTCTGAAATAGGGAAGAGTTCTTGGCCATTAATGGAACTGGAGAAATCATGCTGTTATGAGACCAAGAATGTTCAGGTGAGACTTTCCAGATGGGTGAGAAAGGAGATTCTATTGCGGATCTAGAAGCCATGGACACTTCTTCAGGTAAGGCCTCAGCAGGAGGAATTAAACTTGCCTGGGCCAACACAGAGTAATGACAATCACTGTGGCTTTGCATGCTGCTGCTTTCTGTAGAAACATGGACATGAGAATAGGAGGGAAGGCATAAAGATTTCAGGAAGTAATTTCCCAAATACAGCATCCTAGGGATCAGGGAGAAATTAGTTGCTGCATTTGGTGTTGACTGGGGATGCAAATAAACTGCAGCATGGCAGGCAACAGTGATTGCAGATCTGTTGATCAATAGCTGAATTGAGGGACCACTCATGAGGCATGAGAATAGATCTGATGAGCCTGCTGGCAAGGTAGTTGGACACCCAGGGAAGGTGTGATGCAGTAAGAAAGTGATGCAAAAAAATCACCCATTGACAAACCCTCATGGCTTCCTAGCATAGGGGATAGGATCTGGTTCCTCCCTGTTTATTTAAAACTCACACTACAGACATGTCCATTTGAACAAAAATCACTTCTGGAAGAAAGCCATCCTAAAATTCCTGCAATTCAAGGAGAACTGCTCTAATCTCCAAGATATTTAAGTGAAGATCGGCCTCTAGATTACTCCAGAGCTATCCCCCCATAATGCCCTTACCACAGAGAAGAGGCATCGGTGATGACAACTGCTGCAAGTGGATGCATGAGGAAGGGTTTCTAGCATAAATGCTCCGAGAAGTTAGCCACTTCAAATGAGTTCTACAGAACTAAGTGATGATGACTGGAAAGGACAGGTGATCTGATAGCTGGGACCAATGTGCTTTGAGGAGACACTGGAGAACTCTCATGTGAAAGTGAGCGAATTGTACCATAAAGATTGCAGATGCCATAAGCCTAGAACTTGGAGAACTAATCTTGTAGAAAGAGAGTGGTGGTTCAGGAAACAGTGAACTGTGGTCCTGAGAGACTGTATTCTTTCTGCAGGAAGAGATACAATGCATTTTGTGGTGTCTGGACATCATCTGGTTTACAGGGATGGTAATTTGGGGAGAAATAATTAGCTTTCAGCAGGGAATATTGTTTATGGTTGGGGTTCTGGAACCTGATTTGCAATAGTGAAGATGCATTGAGGGATCTAGAAGGGAAAATATAACAGAGGCTAACTTTCTGAAGAAATATATGAAACTATTTGGAATTTACTAACTGAAACTCTAACAGAATTTACCTATTAATCTCCAAGGTACCATCACTGGGCAAAACTGGATAGAGATCATATTTCACAGGAGCATGGGTATTTACTTGTGAGTTTGACACATTCAATAACTATTTCAGATCATTCCCCAGTAAAGACTAAAATACAGGGTAATGAAGTAAAAGTGAGAGACTGGCACTTTCCTATCTATTGGTTAAAGAGAGAGAGGAATTCAAGGACTGGGTAACAAAAATAATTCAAGGGTTATTACATCGATGCTTATTTTTGGACTTATGTTTCCTATCCCCCCTTCTTTTGTTAAAGATAAAGGGGCTGAATCAGGATTATGTGACATATTGTCTTGTACCATGGTACAAGACTTCTTAGTGGCTGGTGGCATTTGTCTGCCTACCTTACCATGTATTTAAAGCCATTGTTATCTGGAGTCAGAGCCAGGATACAAGACACTACTGAATTTTTGAATATCATTTCTGATGCCCAATTAGAGCCCAGTTGGTTACTGTGTACATTGTAAAACAAACAATAGACCTGGGAAGGCATACAATAAAGCTATTGTTTGTTTTACAAGTAATCTTTGTGGACCTAGTGCAATTTTCTTTGGATACTGTGTACATTGGATATTACATCCCTTTATACCAGTACTTCTCACTGGGCGGGTTTATGTGCCCTAGAATATTGGGTTGACAGAATGTCGTTGTATAGCCCTGGCTTTAATACATTTCTTTTATGTTTGACTGAGCATGTGCTATCTAAAAATGTATTTTTCTTCAATACTAAATGCTTTTTGCAGTTGAGAGGGACAGCTATGGGTACATCTTTTGCACCAATATATGCAGACCGCTTTATGGGCTATCTTGAGCAGATAATTATATACGATGTAAATCATAATATTTTTCTTGGAGAAAGTGACATCTGGTGGAGGTTTTTGGATGACTGCTGCATGGTGTGGAAGTCAGATGTCTATTTACAGGAATTCGTCCAATATTTGAATGAAAAGAAATGGGGTATTAGATTTACAATTAATTATGATGTTTCTTACATCTCTTTTTTGGATGTTACTGTATCCAAACAATCTGACGGCACTTTGTCTAGTACATTATATAGAAAACCCCATCATTCAAATACACTACTACATGCTTCCAGTTTTCATCCGAAACATATTACGGCCAATATCCCCAAGTCACAGTTTATGAGAATACATAGAATTTGCTCAAATACAGAAGATTACATACACTTTGATAAAGATTTAATAAACCGTTTTGGTGAATGTGGTTATTCACTGGCTAAGGTAAGGCAGACCAGTAGGGAAGTACAATTACTTTTAAGAAGTGAGCTTCTTAAATATAAAAATCATGGTCTTCATTCAGACAATATCAGATTCACTACCACCTATGGCAGAAACACTCATAGATTTCTAGATTTGGTACAACAGCACTGGGATATTCTTCTGACTGATGACAGATTATGTGAACTATTAGATCATAGATGTTTATTTTCTTTTCGTAGGGGTAAAACCTTGACCAGCTATTTCAGTCATTATAAACATTTTGTGCTTTTAACACACTCAGTACAAACTACCATAGATGGTGCACAAGTGGTGGGGTGCCACCCTTATGGCCATTGTTCTTTCTATAAATGTATTTGTCAAACAAAGGAATTTTCAAGCAATAATACCTCAAAGGTTTTTTCTATAAAAGTGTTTGGTAACTGTAATAGTGATTGGGCTATTTATCTGGTAACTTGTTCATGCACAGCCTTTTATGATGGCTAAACCTCCAGACCCCTAAAATTGCGCCTTTCAGAACATCTTAGCAGTATCAGAAATAAGTATTCAGCCAATGCTTTATATAAGCATACCATTATTTATAAGACAGCTAACTTTAAAATTATTGTCATTGATAGACGTTTGGGACATAGATCAATGAAAACTGGTTGGCACAAATTCTTAAATAAAAAAGAAAAGTCTTGGATTGTAAAGCTGGGAGGATTGTTTTCACCTGGTCTCAATGAACATTTGTAATAACTGTTTTATTGGGTTTAATTATTCTATTACATTTTTGATATATAATGTGGTGCATTTACTGATTGTGTTTTACATTGAAAAAGGCCTTTGTGCCGAAACCGGTCTGTTTCTTGTGTTTTTACACATTAAAAGATGTGAGCTCCAATAGACTGCTGGCTATTTGTTTTTTTTTTTTTTTGTATAAATGAAAAGATTTATGGAAGACTTAACTATGCCAACCCTACAAGAAAATGAGGCTCAAGAATTAATGGCTAAGACAGCATGGGATGAAATAAAATAGCGATGTATAATCAATCAACAGCTAAGTTTCCAGAAACAGATGGCACTCCTGTGAAACTTTAGAAGTTGAGTAGAAAATTGCTAAAAGATCTAGAAGGCTTTGTTTAACAATATTTCAAAAGAAGGTAGAGTACTAGCATCCTGAAAGAAAGCTGGGGTGGCTGTATTATCCTAAGAGGGTAATGCCCATTCAGACCCAGCTTCATATAGACTGATTTTAATTTAATTTTTTTTCCAAAATCTCTTTATTTTAATTTTCTTTTTTCAAATAATAACAATACGGTAACTCAAAAACACAAATAAACAATACAAATACCTATCTAAAGAAAACAGACAACAATCTCGTTCCGAGAAAATTATATATATATATATATATATATATATATATATATATATATATATATATACACAAGAAGTCACTACATCGTCAAGTAAAGTATGAGAATTCTTATGTTCATTTGGCCTCATAAGGGATAGCTAGAATGGGGATAGTCTATATATAAAGTAAAATAGAAATGTAACCATTTATTTGTATGTTTAGGGAAAATATCTAGTTACACATATACTAAGAAAAGGGGAAGATGCAAGAAAGACTGGTTATACTACATTCATTTCTTATTTAAAGGTTAGATTTTCATGACAATTTGTAGGCAAATTTTATTTGTCAAGAATTATATCTAGCAAGTAACCCCAATATTTTTGGTAATAGCGTTTGTTTTTTGTTTTTGAATAAATTAATTTGTGAGATGAGATATATTTGATAGCAAGATTGCTAAAATGTTCCCATGTAATCGGTGACATGACATTCCAATTCTTTGTAATAAAGAATTTAATAAGGGCACATATCGTAATAAAGACATGTTTTAATATTTTTGGAAGTTGATTGATATTAATGTACAATATAGCTGTCTCCCAAGTAAGGGTTGATTTTTCATATCCCATCTTCTCTAATCTTACTCTCAAGGAACACCATAAGTTGTGTATCTTAGTACAGTTCCACATGACATGTAAAATATCAGCTGTTTGATCTGGACAATGGAGACATATAGGCTAAAAGTTAGGATTGAATTTAATTTAAATAAGGTATAATATAGATTGTTATTTACCATAATTTGTGTATATAACAGCTTCTTGAAAGGAATGAATTTGATTGTATTTTCAATGGCTATTTTCTTATTTTCTTGTCAATGATTGATTTTTTGTTTGCCAATAGTTTGAAAATAATAAAGAATTCTGATGTTTTGCACTCATTACAATTTTATAAGTCCTAGAAATTGTTTTCAATTTAATCGCAAGATTTTCAAGTATTAATTTAACTAAATCTATGTTCTGTAAGTCAGTGTGTATTTGTGAGAATTTAGCATTTATAAGATGATGAAGTTGCTTAAGGATAATACTATATTTCATAGGAAGTTTGAGTTCAAGTCTCATTTGCCCCATGTTAGAGTCTTTCCATTGGTATATATCCCATATTGTGTAGTCTTTTATCAGGGGGTAGTTTGTTAGATTTATTGGTTTATTATTTATTAGTAAATTAGGATTTAGGTGTAACGGTTGTATAAGGGCAAAAGCGTCAGCTAATTGCAATGATTTAAATATTTCTGTGTTGTAAGAATCATGTTTTTAATTAGTGGGTGTAAATTCTTCGTGTATATGCTAGCCTTGTTTAAATTCAAGAATGGTAAGGATTTGATATTACAGCCAAGGGATTTCAACTGTTCATACCAGATTTTGGTCCACTGGGGTGTCCAAGTATTTATATACGAGTCACAGTTTATTATTTGTATTAGTCTGTATATAGTAATTATACTATAGTAAAGCTTAAAATCAGGTAACCCCAATCTCCCCTTATCTTTGACGAGTACAAGTTTTGCATATTTAATTCTGGTAGATTTGGGATACCATAAGAATCTTGATATAGCTTTTTCCATGGCAAGGAAGAAGTTTTGGGGAATATTTGAAAAGGTAGCATTTAAATGAAAGAGTATTCTTGGTAGAAAATTCATCTTGACAACACTAGCTTTTTTCAGTAGAGACATATTAATGTTCTTCCATCTATCCATATCATTTTGAATACTAGTCCATGTAATTAGTAGGTTATTGTTTATAATATCTTTGAAGTCTGAAGTAAATATTATTCCTAGATATTTTATCTGGTAGTTTATTTTGATCTCACTCATAGGAAAGTACAATTCTTTATGCCCTATAGGATTGAGGGGCAATATGTGTGACTTGTTTAAATTTAAATTATAATTTGAAACTACCGAGAACTCATCAATAACTTTAAGTATTTTTGGGAGGTCAGTAGTGGGGAGTTGGAAGTATATATTTAAGTCATCAGCAAAGGCAGAGTATATAAGATTTGTATTGTGGATTCTGAGAATATGATGAAAGTTTTTTTGTGAAATAAACAGAAGGAGGGGTTCGAGATAAAGATTAAATAGGTATGGCGAAAGAGGACATTCTTGTCTTGTACCATTGGATAAGAGTATAGGGTTTGTTATAAGTTTATTTACCTGTATAGTGGTAGAAGCTTTCTAATACAGAACCTGGATCATTTTAATGAATTCTCGAGGAAAACCATATAAAGGCAGTATATTAAAGAGAAAGTGTAAGTTTACTCTATCAAAAGCTTTAGTTGCATCTACTGTAAGGGCATATCTGGGGCATTTATCCCTATTAAGTAGTCTTACAATGGTATCTAAAAGGAGGGTGTTGTCACTTGTTTGCCTGTTTGTCATAAAGCTCATTTGTTGTTGGGAAATAATAGAGGGGGGTATATTTTTAAGTCTATTTGCTATAACATGGGTTAATATCTTAAGATCAGTGTTTATGAGGGCTATTGGTCTATAATTTGCTGGATCTGTTGGGTCAGAATGCGGTTTAGGAATCAACACTGTCTTGGAGTTAAGTATTTGTCTGTTACACCATATTGTATTATATAGTTGAAAACTTTTAGTTATGTACTTACCATAACTTTAGATGTATGGGATCCATCTCACCTACATTCTCTACAGATGGGTTCGGAGCCGATCCTCGGCTCCGACTCGGCCGCTATACAATAGAACACAGTCTCTTATTGGCTGAGTTACCTCATATCCCAGGATGCACCACTACCACTTCCCCAGATCTTGTTTGTCCGCACTCATGCTGATAGAAACATACTATTGTTATAACATTATCAGGTCTTTCAAGAGAGGAAAGAAGTTCAATTTCGGATCGTCCGGTCTCTCCTGGTCTACGAGGCAGGGGGAAGGAGGGTGGGTTATTAGGAATGTAGGCGAGATGGATCCCATACATCTAAAGTTATGGTAAGTACATAACTAAAAGATGTAATGTGATCCTATCTCGCCTACATTCTCTACAGATGGGACAGTGTCCCTAGCACCTAATTCCTGGGTGGCTCACTGGAAAACACTCCTGAGAACTGTGGAACCGAAGGAAGCTCGACCCCTGGATGCCACATCTAATTTGTAGTGAGAAACAAAGGTGTGTGAAGATGTCCACGTGGCAGCCGCACAAATGTCGCCAATAGAGAGCTTGGAATGAAAAGCTGCCGAAGTGGCCATAGCCCTAGTAGAATGAGCTTTCACTGGAACTATAAGTTCCTTATTTGAGATGAGATAAACATGATTGATGCAGTCCCTGATCCACTTGGCAATAGTGACTTTTGTGACGGCTTTGCCTAATTTATTATCCGAAAAGGACACAAACAGTTGATCTGATTTTCGTGCTTTGTGTGTCCTATCCAAATAGAAACGTAATTGTCTGTGCACATCCAAGCAGTGAAAAGTATATTCAGCTCTATTCGAATACTTGGGGAAGAAGACCGGTAGCTCTAGTGATTGTTGCAGACAAAAGTTAGAACAAACCTTTGGTATAAAAGATGGGTTTGGTCTAAGAGATACGCTATCCTTGTGAAATACCAAGTATGGTGGTTTAACACATAGGGCTTGAAGTTCTGAAACTCGTCTGGCTGAAGTAACAGCAACTAGAAGGGCAGTCTTCCAAGAAAGGAATTTTAGATCACAGGTTGCTGCCGGCTCAAAGGGGGATGAGGTTAATGCACCTAATACCACGTTAAGGTCCCACGGAGGTGCAGGTTGAGATATAGGGGGTCATAGAAGCCAAGCTCCTTTAATAAAGGCTTTGCACAACTTGTTGCTCATTAAAGGAGGTTCCACACTTTCATGAAAATTGGAAATAGCCGCCAATTGTACTTTGATGGTAGACACTGAGCAACCTTGATTGAATAGGGAAGCTAAAAACTTCAGTACTTCTGTCATCGGGTCTAATCCTCGGAGTTGGGCCCAAATAGCAAACCTCTTCCATTTATTGCTATATATCTTTTTCGTAGAAGTCTTGTGGGCCGAAGACAAGATGTGCATGACTTCAGGGGCAAAGGAATGGCTCCTAATTATGGTTGGAAGAGGAGTAGCCAGGCTGTCAACTTCAATGAATGGAGGGACTGATGGAGCTGTCCTGACTGATGAGTCAAAAGGTCCGGAACTTGGTCCAGGAACCAAGGACCCTCCAATGCATATCTGTGAAGAAAGAGGAACCAGACTTGTCGAGGCCAGTATGGGGCAATTAATATCATTTTGCTTCTCAAGCGAATCGCCTTCTGAATCACCTTGGGGAGAAGGGGAACCGGTGGAAAGGCATATAGCAGACCGGAGGGCCAAACGTGGACTAGAGCGTCCTTGGGGATCTCTCCCGGAACTGGGGTCAGAGTGAAGAAGTGTTGGCATTTCGCGTTGAGGGGACTTGCGAAGAGATCGCAACAAGGGACTCCCCATCTTGTGAAAATCTGCGTTACCACTCTGTCGTTCAAGGACCACTCGTGAGGGGAGAGAATAGTTCTGCTCAGTCTGTCGGCTATCACGTTGGATTTCCCCGGAATGTGCGTTGCCACTAGGAAACGCTTGGTAGCAATCGCCCAATCCCATACTTTCATGGCTTCTCTGCAAAGGGGGTAGGACCTGGTTCCTCCTTGCTTGTTCACGTACCAGACTACCGACATGTTGTCGGATTGAATGGCAATCGTACCCTGGGGGAGGTGATCGTGCAGTGCTTGCAACGCTAAAAGCACCGCCCTCATCTCCAGGATATTGATATGGAGAAGACTCTCGTCGGAGTGCCATGTGCCTTGGACCGACCTGTCCAGATAATGTCCCCCCCACCCTGTCTGGGAGGCGTCTGTAGTCAACGTGGCAGAGGGGAGTGGGGGAACGAAGGGGCGCCCTAGATTCAGGTTGGAGGATAGAAGCCACCAACGAAAATCCTGTTTGCACATGTCTGTGATCAGTATGTGGTGACTGAGGGGAAGGTCTTGATAAGACCACTGGACTGATAGGAGCCACTGAAGTATCCTCATGTGCAACCTTGCCAAGGGGACCAGAAGAATGGTGGCTGCCATGGAGCCCAACAGCTGTAGGACCATTCTTGCTGGAGCACAACGTTTGAGGAGCAGAGCCTGAACCTGAAGCTGGAGCGTCGCTATTCTTTCCGCAGGGAGATAGACTCGCATCTGCCTTGAGTCTATTTTTGCACCAATAAACAGAATACGCTGAGATGGTAGCAATACAGATTTTGACCAATTGAAGGTGATTCCTAAGGAGTTGCCTAGTGTGATAGTGGCTGCTAGGTTTTCCAAGAGTAGATGCCTGGAGGTGGCAGTTAGGAGCCAGTCGTCTAGGTATGGAAACACCTGGAATCCTAGACTTCTCAAGTGAGCAGTCACCACCGCCAAACATTTGGTGAACACCCTGGGGGCTGAGGTGAGACCAAAGGGCAGTGCTCGGAACTGGAAATGACTGTCTCCTAGGCTGAAGCGTAAGTGTCTCCTCGATGCCTGATCTATCAGAATGTGATAGTAGGCATATTTGAGCTCTATGGAGCACATCCAAACACCTTTCTCCAAAAGCGGGAGAATGGATTGCAAAGTGACCATCCGGAATTTGGACTTTTTTACAAATCAGTTTAGTTTGCTGAGATCCAAAATGGGTCTCAAGTCCCCGGTCTTTTTTGGCACCAAAAAGAATCTTGAGTAAGTCTCTGATCCAGCCTGGTCTGCGGGGACAGGTTGGATGACCCCTTTTTGAAGCAGCTTTGATATTTCGTTGGCTGCATGATCCCGTTGACTGGGTGGCGGGTCCGGGATTCTTTGGACTGGTGGAGGGGGTTGAACAAAGGGGATGGTATAACCTCCGGCGATGATTCGAAGCACCCATTGGTCCTGAGTAATATTTTCCCAGGCCTTTAGGTGTTTCGAAAAGCGACCCCCGACTGGCTCCAGAGCTGCACAGTCGGGTACTCCTTCAGGGATGGTGGAAGGAGGAGGAGCCACGAAAGGACTCACTGTCTCCAGTGTTGCAGGGGCCTCCGCCACCTCTGGGACGGCGTCTCCCTGAAAAATTTCCCCCTCCTCTGCCTCTAGAAGGGGGATCGCTCGGCTGCGATGAGTAAGGCTTTTAAGTCTTACGGAACCACATTTTCCCTCCTCTTCGAGCCTTGGGATAAGGTCTGAAGGGAATGGAAAACCGGGCTCCTACGGCAGTTAAAGTCTTACCCTCCTGTTCGCAGCGAGTCAATGTGTCCTTTACCTTGGGTCCAAACAGTGAGGACCCATCAAAGGGGGCGTCGGCAAAGGAAGACTTAAAGGCCTCTGCAAAGTGACACAGGTGTAGCCAGCCGCTCTACTCGCTCCTTCGGCCGCATAAGAAATGAGCCTCATGGACGAGTTAGATAATGAAGACAGGGTAGCCAACTGGGAGTTAACCGTCTGGGTCAACTGCTCAGGTAAGTTACCAGAGAGGGTATCCGAAAGCTCCTTGATCAGATCCCTCTGTGGTCTGGTGAAATGTGTCAGGTAATTCAGAGACCTTAATGTAAAGGCCGCTGAAGAAAGGGTACGCTTGCCGTACCGATCCATGCACCTAGACTCTTTATTAGGAGGATGGATGGACGTCGAAGCCTCTGCCACATCTTGTTGGGTGGCAGATGCCACCACCATAGCATCTACAGCCACGCCTTTCGATAAAAAGTCCTTGTCCGGGGGAGCCGAGAGGAACTTATTGGGGCGAGCTGGCACCGGTTCCACAGAATCCGGGTGTTCCCACGCCCTTCGAGAGATCAAATCCAGAAGCTCATCGAAGGGCGGAGACACCCAGGAGGCGGAGGGCTGAGCCCCGAAGGCCTTGAGGAAAACCGACTCCTCAGCAGAAGGGGGTTTGGACTGCCAGTCGCCTCGCTGCTTGAGGATCTCTAAGATGTCCGCAAAGGAGACATCTTCCGAGGACGACTTTGGGGACCCCTCCGCATCATCGAGGTCAGTATCTGAAGTGAGAGACTCATCAGGGGAGTCGACGTGTTTCCTCTTACACTGTTTCTTCCTGGGAGGTTTCTCCGAAAGTGTGTCGGAGGGACCTCCAGGAAGAAGGGAACCCCCAATGGGGTTAACCTCAGGCCCAGGGGCTCCGCTGTCGTGAGACAGGGGGATTGCAAAAGTGCCAGTCTCCATGCCCAGGGAAGGTGGTGGTGAAATGGTCGAAGTGGCCACAGAGGATTTGGCCAAGGCACTTCTCATGGCATCGAAGGCTGGACCCCCAGAGTCCTGGGATGGTTCAGCCCCCGAGACCACAACGGCAGTTGGAACCCCTGCAGCCGACGCACCGAGAGGGAGGCTCGGAACTGAAAGGATCGGGCCCGAAGCGTCCCCCCCAGGGCCGACAGAGGAGGTCCGCGTACCGAACCCCAACCCAAGGGATGGGGTTGAAGTTAGAGTTGGAACCGACCCGATAACTTCCACCGGTTCCACCAACACCGACTCCAATGGCGCCGAGGCTGTTAGAGGAGGAATCGATGTAGCTGGATGGGAGATCGGCTCCAAAGCCAACTGGGCTGGAGCCGAGATCAACTTTGCGAAGACTGGAGACTGGAAAAGCCTTTGAAGCACCCTGTCTAAGTCCGAATCGGACATCCTCGAAGAACGAGAAGAGACCGACCGGGTCCGAGTCGACTTCTCCGCTGGCTCTGAAAGACTGGGGGACCGGCTCCGTAATGGTTCTAGAAGTATCGGCGCCGAGGGAGACTCCACTACTACTGCAATTTCCTCAGAGCCGATGAGGACTTCGGCACCGAAGGGGAAGAGTCTGAGCGGGCAACCCCCATCGGTTCCGAAGGCAGTGGAGCCGATGAAGGTGACACGCCTCTCGATGCCCGAGCTCTCGACTCCGAAACCAGAGGAGTCGAGGCTGGAGACATCGAGGCAGACCATTCCGCCCTCGGCTCCGAAGTCCGTGGAGCCGATGGAGAAGCCTGCCGAGACTTTTTTGCTGCTGGATCCGACGGGCTGGTCAGAGCCGAAGGTTTTTTCTTCTTCCTAGAAGGTGAAGAAGAAGAGGAAGATAGGGCTTCCTCAAAGGAAGGGGTAATAAGCCCTTTTAAGATCAATTTATTTTTCCTCTCTTGGAGGACGCGAGAGGAAAAAGCGTGGCAAATGCTACAGGACTCCTGAAGATGCTTGGGACCTAAACAATAAACACATAAGGAATGGTCATCTGTTATAGACATTTTATAACTACATTTAACACATTTTTTAAAACCGGATGGTCTATGTTCTTTAGACATGGTTATAAAACACTAAACACCGACTACAAGAAAAAAATAAGATGGAACAGACAACCTAGACTCTAACTTAAACGCCTAGGGTAGGGCTAGGCCCCTCTAACTTAAACAGGACCGCTAAACACCGACTTAACTAACAAACAAAACACAATTTACCACAAAAAATATAGCAAAACCAATCACACAACAACAATAGCTGTTAAAACAGCTTTTGGGTAAGTTTTTACCAAAATTCAGACAGAAAAAATTTCTGACTAGAGATACTTAGCTCAGCCAAGTCCGAGACCACGTCTATGCTAAAAAGCGGCAAACGAGATCTGGGGAAGTGGTAGTGGTGCATCCTGGGATATGAGGTAACTCAGCCAATAAGAGACTGCGTTCTATTGTATAGCAGCCGAGTCGGAGCCGAGGATCAGCTCCGAACCCATCTGTAGAGAATGTAGGCGAGATAGGATCACATTACATCATTTAATAACACTTTGGAGATAGGTTCCATGAATAGCTTATAAAAATCTAATGTGTATCCATCAGGCCCAGGGGATTTACCTAATTTTAGTTTGTTTATTGCAGCTTTTATCTCTTTTAAATGTAACAGTGATTTTAAGAGTTTCCTTTGATCTTCTGTAATTTGTGGAAAGTTTATATTATGTATAAAATCCTCAAATCTCTCTGTAGATGATGATAAGGGCATATTGTATAATTTCTTATAAATATCTTCAAAAGCGTCCACTATATCTTGATCTTTATATTTCACCTGTCCTTCATATTTTATTTCTTTGATCCTAGGAGGTCCACTTTTTATGTTAATTAGTCTAGCTAGGAATTTTGATGGTGTTTGAGCCCATTCTGAATATTGATATATTGGCCTTAATTCTAAGAAGGAGATATTTTCTAAATAGTGTTTGTGTAATTGTTTTTGCCAATCAATTATTTTTTCCTCAAGTTCTTTAGAATATTTTTCCTGAAGTTCTAGTTCAGCAGTGTTTATTTGACACTCTAGTTCATTCTTAAGATTGCTATACTTTTTTTTGAGCCATGCAGATTTTTGAATAATAATACCACTGATGACCACCTTAGTAGCCGCCCATTGTATGTCATATGGAATTTGATCGGATATAAAATCATTTTGAAGTTGGGCTAGCACATTCTGAATTTCTTGTGTAGTTTCTTGGTTTTGTATAATTTTAGGATTTAACGTCCAGTTATTGAAATAGGAAATATTTTGTTTATGAGCTTGAAAGTTTATTAAAAGTCTAATTTTGGAATGATCTGAAAGAGATCTAGGTGATACAGCATAATTTAATTTGTTAGAAAGGAAAGCAAGGGAAATTAGAAAAGCATCTATCCTGGACCAAGTTTTATGAGTGGCTGAAAAGAAAGTGAATCTTGATATTGTTTTATCATATTGAAATTTAACATAAGGGTCAACTAGTTCAAATGTATTTTGTAATTCTTCAAGTGCTGTAGTGGTAGATTGTGATTGTCTGTTTTTATTATGCGATCTATCCTTATCTAGATTTAGTAAAGCATTCCAGTCCCCACCTACAATAAATGGATGATTTGGGTATTTGGCTAATATATTAAAGATTTCATAAATGAAGAGCTGTTGATTTGAGCAGGGGCTATATATATTAAGAAAGAGTAATGGTTTGTTTAAAAGTATGATATTCAGTAGTAAATAATACCCATCTTCCCTTTGAGTCAGCTTCATAGGAAGTAATCTCTCCTTGGAAGGATTTATTTACTATAATGGCCACTCCCCTGGACAAAGAACTATAATTTGCAGCAACTATTGCTTTAACCCATTTGTTTTTTTAATTTCCCTAACCCAAATTTGGTCATCTAAGTGAGTTTCTTGCAAGAAAGTTATATCAGCCTTAGTTTGGTATGTGAGGTGCATGATTAAATTTCTTTTCTTTTTATCTACCATCCCTTTAACATTCCAAGAGTCTATGGTTATCATTTTTTATTAATATTGTTGAAGTTTATCATTAGTTGATACACAAAAATACAGTTATAAACTTTTTCTGTTAGTGTATTTATCTTAAGAATAAATGTTGTGACTTCTATACTCCTAAACTCTAAATAGGTGCCTAAACACTCATCCCTCTGTATTTGTAAATGTGCATGAGTTAAGAAACTAAAAGAAACTATTATTTTTAACAACAAGTAGATATATATCAGAGGGATGTCAATAATACCCATACTGTTCCAAATGCGAACATTCATCAGCTAACAGACTGTGCCCATCCCGCTTCCTTTTATTATTTATATACTGCATATTCATTTTCAGACTTCTTAAAATATTATATTAATTGTACCCTTAGATATTATATAGAGAGAAAAGGAAAAGTAGCTTTTATAAAAAGTTTTGGAGTAACAGCAACATATTATAATTCTTAACATTTCAAGAGTTATCAAAGAGTTAAAATAATATTTTCAAAAACTAAGTACAATATATGTATATTTAAAGAAGGCATAATTTTAAAAATTCAACATCATTTACATTATTCTTGCTAACAGCAACTAACTGTGGTTCATTAAAATGTATTGGAAACCATACAAGCAATCATTGTGAACTCATATTATTAATTAACCAGTACCATCTACTGGACAAACAGAGAAAAAAAAAAAAAAAGAAAAAATGTTTTTGTACCTTGCTCATAGACACCTTTAAAGGTAACTCAATGGTTATGCCAGTAGAATAATGATTATACATTTTAAACATTTAAAGAAGGCAGCACTTTAAAATTCAACAGCATTTGCCTTAACTTCATTTAACATTGCACTGGCAAAAGCCATATAGAGCCATCATTGTGTACTCATATATTAATAATTAACCAGTGCCATCTACTTGAACAAACAGAGAGAAAAGAAATAAAATGTTTTTATACCTTGCTAATAGACACATTTAAAAGTAATTCAATGGTTATGTCAGCAGAATAATGATTATACATTTTAAACATTTAAAGAAGGCAGCACTTTAAAATTCAACATTTGCCTTATTCTTGCTAACAACAACTAACTGTGGTTCTTTAAATGTATTGGAATCTTCAACACTGCACTGTCAAAAGCCATATAAACACATCATTGTGAACTCATATATTAATAATTAACCAGTGCCATTAACTGAACAAACAGAGAGGAAGAAAAAAAAAAGAGAAATGTTTTTGTACCTTGCTCATAGACATACTTAAAAGCAACTCAATGATTATGCCAGTAGAATGAGTATACATTTTAACTGAAACTACTTATGTCTAATATTTACACTACTTAAACTATTATATCAAAGGTTATATCCCATTTTTAAATGTAATTTAACACTTCTTTTTTGTAAGCTGTAAATGCACTTTAAAGTCATTTCTCTATGCAGACAGTGTTAGGTAGCTTTGTAACTTTTAAATGTAAAGGCAGTTACTAAAAGACAGTACCTTAAGTATTACAGTGTAGCAAAGAGGTTTTCTTTACAGGCAAGTAAGCAGAGTTATTTAGAACACATTCCACATCCATTTGTTTAAAATTTCCCATAAGAGTGGTATATTCTTCTGTCCTGTAGTTCTTTGGAGCTGTAGCACTTGTTTAGCCTTCCAAATGTTGTTTTTGGATCAAAAGATATGAAAAGAGTCGTCTCAGGCAGGATTTACTTTGAAGAGACGCAGGAAGGTGGATTTTGCCTGGTCAGGTGTTTCCAAGAATATTTTTTCTTCTTTGTAATAAAATGTTAAAGTTGCAGGATATCTCATTTGGAAACAAATCTTATTTTCAATGAAGTAATTGCAGTATTTGCTGAGTTTCTGTTGATTTTGTTTAATTTGTAAGGGAAGATTCTGAGTAATCATAATTTTATGCGCTCTCCATGTAACATTCTTTTTAATCTTATAAGATGACAGTATCTGTTGAACATGTGCTGAATTAAGCAGTCTGATATAGATTTGTCTAGGAAGATCACTTGTTTGTGTATGCTATATAGCTCTGTGAGCTCTTTCGATCACTATCTCATCCAGGAGATTTTTATTAGCCAGAAGAGAGCTTAGTATTTCTTTTATTATTGGAATAAGTTGTGAATTATCAAAGCTCTCTGGAATACCTCTTATGATAAAATTATTTCTCCGGCTTCTAGCTTCCAAGTCTAACATTTTTTGCTGTAATTCTTTAATTATGGTGTCATTGGTTTGTGCTTTTTGTTGCAGTTCATTTATTTTTAGCTTATTATCCATAATTTTAGCTTCATTTTGTTCAAGCCTAAGCGCAATTTGGTCCAGAGTAGAACCAAATGTAGTTAGCTTATGAGATAAACACTGCACTTCTGTTTGTAAAGGTTGTAAAGCAGTTTTCAGATTCTCCAGTGTTAAAGGTTGTTCCTGTTTTAATCTTTGAGACATTTTATCAGCTTCTTGTTGTTGCTTGTTAATTTTTTGCCTTTTAGAAGTGGTTTCTTTCTCAGGAGTAGTAATTGCAGACAGTTTGGTTTTTGTGATTACAGTTTCCATCCGATCTGGCTGATTCTCCATTAATCTTGTATAGTTAGATACCTAGTAGTAGTGCAGAATTTTAAATGATGTCTTGTTATGAAAGTTGTTTTTCTTGTTACTTTCCTCTTATTAGGCCTGCTAGTCTTGAAGAATCCACACCATGTGGTTCAGGGCTCTGTTTCCAACAAGTAACTATTTTTCCTTCAGAATGAGAGAATCTTTGAAAAATAAAGATGAAACAAGTAAGTACTCATATTTCTGCTTTAATCCATTTAATGTTTGATATACTTTTCCTAAGCGATGCGCTGGTTTGAAGTCAGATTATAGTATAGGAATGCAGGAGCTGCACTGTCGGTGTGCTTACAGGCTGTCCATCATTTTGGAATCACTACCAATTTTAATTTTAAACAAATATAAAGTGTCTGTGTCTATATCAACTAAGTGAATGGTAAATATGTTGCCAATATTCATAGAGATGGATCAGTGTGGTTTTGTGGAAGGGAAGCAAACATTTGACATTAATAGAACAATGATGACCCAGAGAAAAACTGACTGTAAGATGCCCCCACTGCTGTTGGTGGGTCTTGCTGAAGAGAAAAACATTCAATAAGAGCCACCTGTGATTTTATGAGTATGACAACTCATAATATTTTCTGATGGACTGTGAAACCTGTGTTCTCACACTGAAAACACTGGCACATTCTAGAAATAGTCTCAGAGAAAGAGGCCCTGCCCCTTCTCCCACAGGGAGAATCAGAAATTCAGCTCTCCTTTGAGTCTGAATCAGAAGTCTGAGGGAAAAAAATGTATCGTTTTTCTGCATTTTCCTATTCAGATTCAGAATCTTGAATCTCTTCAGAAAAAGAGTAATCCCTCTCTATTTTTTACCATAAACTACTTTACAAGGGTCAATAGCCTAAATTAAACCCTAAGCCAGGCACAATAAACTACTCTTAATCCAAAGAAAACTGAGGAGTAAATACAGGCTTGGTTTTCTTTTTCTTAACAGGAAAAAAAAGGAGCTAACTATGTTGCTAATGGCAGCAGCAGTAGCTTCCCCAGGGATGCGCACAGCATTCTGACACAACAAGGAAACACTCCCTGTTCACTCTTCTAGGACCAACAAGAGTGACTTCTCCATTGCCTACTGAGGGGACCCCAAAAGCAGCAAAAGATGCGGTTAATCCCCAGTCCATAGTGGCTGTAGGTGCTACAGCAGAGGGATCCGGGGTAAAAGATGAGTGGTCTGAGGTACAACAAATGGCCATAACAAAATCACCCACCTGCAGCTAAGGCAAATTGCTAGCCTGCTGTGGTGGCAAAGGCTGTTTGCTTATTTTTTTTTCTTTTTGGGGCTGGAATAAGGACTGATTGGTAGTATGTACCATGGTCAAGCCAAAAATCGGCCTCCTTCCTGGGGAAGAGAAGCAGCGATTGCTAGTAAATACTACCAATCCACAAAGTTACTTTTTTGATAGAAATATGCAGTAAAAGCATTTTAAAATGCTATGCTAACCCCATAAAAATAAAATAAACAATTTCATCACAGGAAAAAAATGTTTTCAGTTACTTTACACCACTTTTAAACTAACAGAAAAAATGAGTACTCCATTTAGAAGTATGTTTCAGTCTCGACACAGTCTGTTAAAACACAACACTCCTAGCTTTAAAATAACTCTCCTGAAGAGGAAAGAATAAAACATCAACAAAAATTAAGAAAATGGAAGTTTTCTCCACACAAAGGGAACTTACCTTCCCAGCAAAGGAAAGCACAAGCTGGCCATCGATCATCAAAACCTTAGATGAGTGTACTATTTGGTGGCAGTAAAGCCCTGGAGGGCTTCGCTTTCAAACTGTTTTTTCAGTCAGCCCATCTTCAGTTGCCTGAAAGTTTGGGCATTTGCAAGGTGCCATGAAGCTTTGGAAGCTGGCTGACTGTCCTGTGATTGGTAACATATAACACATATAACGAAGGATGCTGCAGCAGCGATCAGCAATATGAACATCAGTGTGTTAAACTAAGTACCCACACATAACTTGATTCAGCAATACTCATACTGTGGGGACATGATAATATGAACTATTTAGATGTATGGATTAAGACAGATTCTACTATAACAACTAAGAATATGTAGGAGGAGACTAAACAAAACATAATATAAAAAAAAATTGAGAAGTTAGATGTTCTTGACTATAGTTATGGATAGATACAATGAAACTGTTTCTAGTTCCATTAGTTTAATATATAGGTTTATTACTAAACTACAAAGTTATACACTGTAATGCTAGAAGTTTAGGGAATAACTCCCATGAGATAGTAGTATTATACAATATGAAAATGTATCATTTGCTAGAATTGTAGAATCATGGGTCTACAGCTCCCGTAATTTTCCTAATCATGTTAAACTAGAGTGTACAAGGGAGAATAAAAGTAGAAGTGTTCTCTGAAATAACTTCAGCAAACATTTTGTATTATTGCTGGTATTAAGACATCTAATAGATCTGAATCATTCATTTCTATCCTACTCTTTCCTTGGAACACCTCTTGGACCTGTCAACACCACTTAGGTGATGTATGAACCCTGGGAGCATTTTCTTATCTGCTGCAAACAAAGTCATTAATGTGCAACTAAGGTAACCAGTGTATTGTTCTTAATTATTGTCTGCACGCACAGGCTCTGTATCCAGCATATGTTGCATAACAACTACGAGTTAATCTCGGACTGCTTTTTCAGTTCAGCCTGAATTACTGTAGTGAGAAAGTGCATGTTTTTTCTGATGAATTGTCTGTCTAGTGGCATTTTAGTACAAGTCAAGTTGTGAAAGTGAATTGATATGAGGGATGCCCAGGCACTGTAGCCAGTGCGGATATCCATTTCTGCTTAAATACCAACTCAGTCTTTTAAAGGGATGCTGATATTAGGGATGCTCAGGCTTTTGTCTTCAGCATGGCTGTCCATTTCTGTATAACTAACATCCTAGTGGATGCCCTCAGTTTATACATTAACTAGCCCAGTCCTTCTTAAAGTAACAGACTTGCCACTTGACTGGGTCATATCCTAGGCTACTCTGCTCCATAGCGGCTAGGTAGCCAAGACTCTGCTGTTGCATAATTTGACTACTTGATTAATGTGTATATATAATTCCATGACCTACTGCTAGTGTGTTATTTATTCATGCTTATGTTTATGGTGAGACATGCCACAAGTTACTATGCAGAAGTATTCTATACCTTGGTTTTACTGTGTATTACTGTAACGCCTATATTGCTGTAATGGTTATTCTATACCAAGCCCAAAGCTGTGTGCTTTGATAAGCTGCAAAGATGAGTTGTGTAAAATCTTACCATAACCACAGATGTCCTTCTCTTCCATGTTGCAGTATTCTCATATGTAGGATCCTCCGCCTCAAGTGACCCAAACGTCTGGCTCATATACAAAAGTTTAGCTTGGCTGCTGTAAGTTATGTGGGGTGTCACATGCTGGGACCATAAACCACGGGCTATAAATGTGAGGTCTGCATGTACAGACCTCAAAACTGAATACCCAGTTGGACAATAGTCTAAGGGCAGCTGAAAAGATGTCATCCAGAAAGGGAAAAGGTCTTATAGGGGGTAGGAGGGAGGGAAAGGATTACTGCAACATGGAAGAGAAGGACATCTATGGTTATGGTAAGATTTTACACAATTAATCTATGTCCTTCTATTCTCATGTTGCAGTATTTTCACATGTGTACCAAAGCTTATCCAGATATATGGGTGGAGGAAGAAGTATCAATCTCCAAGAATGCATGGAGGATGGCTTTAGAAAATCCTGCCCTGGCTCTGGAAATGCTATCCAATTTATAGTGTCTAGTGAAAGTGTGGACAGAGGACCATGTAGCTACCTCTAGGATGGCAGCTGTATCAAGGACTTTCAGGAAGGCCCCTGAGGAGGCCAAAGCCCTGGTAGAGTAGTCTCTCACAGTAAGGGGTAACGTGTTACCATGGAAGGAGTAGCAGGAGGATATAGTTTTGGAGATCCAGGAGGATATGGTCTGTTTGGATACAGCTTTCCCCAGGGCCCTGGGGTGAAAAGATACAAAGAGCTGGTTGGACTTTCTGATGTCCTTAGCCTTATCCAGATAAAACCTCAGTTGCCAGTGAACATCTAGGAAATAGAGCACTCTCACTGTCATTCTGTGGTGAGGAAGAAGGTGGATCAATGGATAGATTGGTTAAGTGACAATTCATTGACCACTTTGGGTATGAAGGAAGGGTTAGTGTGAAGAGAGATCCTATCCTTATGAAAAATGAGGTATGGTAGAGAAGCCATGAGTGCTTGTAGCTCTGAGACTCTTCTGGCTGAAGTAAGGGCTACAAGCAAAACAGTTTTCCAGGTACACATCTTCAATGTGGTGGAAGCTGCTGGTTCAGAGGGGGTAGTAGTAAGTTTCTCCAGGATGAAATTCAAGTCCCAAAAAAGAGTAATGGGTTTCCTCAGTGTTCTGATGTGCAGGACCCTCTTACGAAAGAGCTTCACCTCTAAACTGGATAATAGGGATGGATTGAGAGGTAAATAGGCTGATATAGCTGACAAATGGACTTTCACTTAAAAATATGAAAGTTGAGACTTTAGGAGCTCACACAAATAGGCCAAAACTAGAGGTATATCCCCCTGAAAGGGGTCTAGTTGCCTTTGAAGACACCAGGTACAGAACCTTTTCTATTTTGATAAATAGGATCTCCTAGTAGTAGGTTTCTCGGCCTTCTGCAGGACAGATAGCATGTTCTCTAAGTAAAGGTGTCTGAAAGGGATCAGAAGTTTATCATCCACAGGGTAAGGCTGAGGGTTTTGCAGGTGTGGGTGGATGAGAGATCCATTCTGTTGTGTGATGAGGTCCACCTTTTGAGGCAACTTGTGGTGATTGCCCTTGGCTAATGATAAAAAGTGGGAACCAGTGCTACCTTGTCTAATAGGGGGTCACCAGCAAGATTTTTGGCTTGTCCCGCTGAATTTTCAGCAGGACCTTCTGTATTACAGGGAAGGGGGAAAGCATACAGAAACATCCCCTTCTAGGAAATTGAGAAGATACCCACTCTCCAGGCTTGTGGTGAGTGGAACCTTGAGCAAAATAGCTTTAATTGTCTGTTCTGTGGGGAGGCAAACAGATTTATCTGTGGTGTGCCCCACTGGTGGACTATGTCTAGGAAGACATCTCTGTGTAACATCCATTCGTGATTTTGGGACAATGATTTGCTGAGAACATCTGCCTGATCTTTGTCCTGAGGTGGGATGTACACTGCCTGTAGTGTTACCTTGGATTGAGTGACAAACTCCCATGCTTGTATGGCCAGTCTGCAAAGCAAGTAAGACCTGGTCCTGCCCTGCTTGTTGATGTACCACAGCACTGTGGTGTTGTCTGTGAAGACTTGGGAGGGGACCCGGATGTAGGACACAGAGGAATGCCTTCAGGGTTAGGAGAAGTGCAGTAATTTCCCCAAGGCTCCCATTGAGCCTGTACCTTGAGTCCATTCATAGTGGCCCTCCATCCCAGATCTGAGGCATCTGTGTTCATGCGTTGAACTGCATTGAGAGGCTGTAATGGTAGTCCTGGATTCAAGTGAATTTGCTGAATCCACCACTTTATTTCTTTTTTCAGGCAGGGGAGGAAGGGCACCTGAAAGTCTATGGGGTGGTTGTGTTGGGACCAGACATTCTTCACGCACCACTAGAACTTCCTCATGTGTAGTCTGGCAAGGGGCAACATGGGGAGAGTGGCTGCATCAAACCTAGTAGGCAAAGAAATTCCCTGACTGAGATGCAGTTGATTAGGAGTAAATTCTGAAAAAAGCTGGTCAGAGAAGTGACCTTTTCTGGTGGGAGGAAGACCTTCAGTACATCCGTCTTTATTCTGCAACCCAAGAATATTTGGTCTTGGGAGGATATAATGTAGGATTTGAGTAGGTTGACTGTGAAACCCAGACTTCCTAGGAGGGAGATGGTGAATTGGAGGTGTCTCTGCAGAGTACTTGCTTCCTCTTCCTGGATGAGGAGGTTGTCCAAGTATGGGAAGGTCTGCATGCCTTTTGTTCTGCAGAAGGCTACTACTGGGGCTAGACACTTTGTAAATACCCTTGGTGCTGTAAATAAACCAAAGGGTAAGGCAGTAAACTGATAATGCCAGGATGGCACAGCAAAATGCAGGAATTTGCGGAACTCTGGGTGGATAGGGATGTGAAGATATGCCTCATTCAGGTCTAAAATGGCCACAGAGGTACTGGGTGTCAAAAATGGAAAAGGGTTTGTAGGGCTAGCAGGCAGAAGGTGGGTACATGCAGGAAGGGGTTTAGAAGAGACAGGTCCAGGATGGGTCTCCATGGGTCATCCTTTTTTGGAACCAGGAAGAGCCTGAAATAGAAACCTTGACCTTCTTGTCACAGGGGGACTCTCTCTCTTGTTCCATAAATGAGTAAATCCTGAATGACCTGAAGTATGAGGTGGATTTGGTTTCTTGGAGGGAGGAGAATCCATTTGGAAAAGGTTTTTCTTGCCAAGTCATAAAATACCCTTTTTCCACAATTGAAAAAAAAACAGTTGTCTGAGGTGATTTGCTACCACAGGGGGAAAAGAAAAGGGGAAGATGATTAGGTCTTTCTAGAAAGGGCTGTCTAGAGGTAGTGTGAGAGGAGCTAGTCATAGAGGATGAAGGTCTCCTGGCACTTTTCCTTGGCTTGAAGGAAGGGGGTGTGGATGCCTTTCTGACAAAGCTTGGCTTGGCTAGGTAGTTCCTATGGAATTTAGGGACTGGGGATACAAAGAGATGCTTGAGATCCTGCATTTCCTTACTTTTCGCTTGCAGATTTTTAAAAAGTTCTACACACTGCTAACCAAAAAAGATCTTGTTGTCAAGAGGGGCAGCCATGATTTTGTTTTTGAAATCATCTGGCAGAGGTTGTAGCCTTAGCCAGGAGTACCTACATAGAACAGAAACAGATGGAGCTGACCTAGCTAATGTTTCTGCAGCATCATAGCTGCATTTAAAGGAATGGTTGTGTTGCTAAGGATAGTTTTGAGAAAATCTGAGGTTTTGTTGGAGAATCAGGCATAGAGGAGAACAGATAAGAGGCCCTTGGAGACTAGGTCTAAAGCGTACTTTACCACTTGAGTCTGGTAATTGATGGCCCTAAAGGCCAGGATTGAGGAAGTGTAGATCATCTCCCTAATCTGTCCATCACCTTGCTGTCTTTATCTGATGGCAGTAGGGAAGACGAGGGTAGCTGCCTAGACTGTTTGTCTGCTGAGACAACAATCACAGCTGGATCTGCAATTGGTGGTTTAATGAGAAATTTGAAATCATCAGCCACCTTGTAGAACCTGTCTGGTCTTTTTGGGGCCAATGGCTGAGATTCTAGAGTCTTGGAAGCAAAGGCAAAGGCATCCAAGTATGTTGGTATTACAGGAGGGATAGCAGAGGGTGAGGGGGGCTCCATCTGCAGAAGTCTGAAATATCTCTTCTGCACCTCTGTCATTTGAGTAGAGTCCCATTTAAAATATTCCCTCATTTTGGAGATGGTCTTCCCAAAGGTTATTTCCTCGTGGAGAATCCCCCTTCAAGGAATCCTCATCCGGACAGCAGTATTCCAGGGGGGAAGCCAACTGTGAGGCATAGGAGAGTGACTCATCAGAAGGGAAGAGTCTTCCTCTTGAGTATATGAAAGTGCTACAGGGCTAGCAGAGGCAGGACTGGGGCTTAAGGTTGGAAGGGCAGGTGTCTGTGAAGCTGTAGGCCTCAGGGCCATAAAGGTCTGAAAAAGGGACTGAGAGAATACCTGCCAGTCGAGCTGATCTTCTGCTGGGGAAGACAAATGCTTTGTCTTCTGCTTCCTTTTGAGGGAAGGAGTCTTTGGTCCTGGCTGTATGGGCAAAGGTCTTGTATGCGACATCAGACCAGGAGTAGGAGTGCCTTCCTCGGAGACACCTAGTAATAGTGGCTGTTCGGGCGAGCCTGGTTCTCCCCCTGACATCAGAGACTGATGTCGCAGATACCTCAGTGGACATGCAGGTTTGAGAAACAGCAGTGGCTTCCAAAATGGTACCCACTGAAGTCGCCAGTCCTATTGGATGTTCTTCAGCCCCTAGACTGGAAGCTGGTGAGACGTCCATACTTGGAGGTGCAGTGTCGGGCCTAAATACCTTGGTCACCTTCTTAGGTGGCTCAACCGCGATGGCCAGTTATGGTTTCATCCCGTAGGCTAGGCGTTTCAGGTACTGGTTTTCAACAGAGTTTAAGAGCTGCGAGATGGCTGTGCAGTGTTTTAGGATCAAATGACTGGCAGACTGTATATGCTTTATAGTCATGGGATGGCCCTAAGCAAAACAAGCAGAGGTCGTGGCTGTCTTTGTGCGGGATTTGCTGACCGCTCTTACATTTTGCCTTCCTAGATGACATGGACAGAATCATCTAAAAAAGATTTAAACAGCAACCTAAGCTTAGCAAAAAGTTAAGAAGAGAATCCCCAATGAGGTACTTATCTTTATCATAGCCGCAAGCGTGGAGCTGAATGAGCAAGCTGACATTTGACTGCAGCAGAGATGTTCTGAGGTCTGTGCATGTGGGCATCACATTTATGGCCCACAGTTTATGGTCCCAGTAAGTGACATCCTACGCACCTTACAGCAGCCAGGCTAGGCTTTTGTATGAGTTGGACGTTCAGGTCGCCTGAGGTGGAGGATCCCACATGTGAGAATACTGCAACATGAGAATAGAAGTACGTGAACTGTTACTATCTGTTGAACCTGGGCATTGCTGCAACTCAATTGAGTTCATTAGACCTAAACTGAATACTATTTGAATATAATTAAAATTGTATGTCATGGTTGTCTAGGTAGACCTACCATACTATCTTAATGCTGTTAGACTCTTTCTACTGCTAGACTCCTTTCTACCCCCTCATACCTTTTCATCCCTCTCACCCTGCACTTTACTAACATATCTCCACACTACTCCCTTCTTCTCTCTCCTTGCCCTCCTTGAAATCGCTATCTTACTTGACATCATATCTCTATCTCTGCCCTTCTTCCTCCCATATGACTAACCTCTCTCTCTCTTCTTTTTCCCTCCAGACAGGACACCCAACCCTGACATTAAACCAATCTGGACAAACACCCTAACTTAACTGAAAACAAACATTAAGAATACCTGCTGCAAGCACGCCCAGAAGCCATTTCTACATACCTGGATAGTGGTTATAAGCTATGTATGTACCCAAGCCACTGTTTAACTAAAGCGTCAATAACTGTTTAACCCACAGTCCCTCATACATCACCTCTGGCTACCCCTGCCCCTCTAACCACTGTAAACCCCCCTCTAAACCACTGCTTTCAATTCTCTTGGTCCCATATCCCACCCAGTCTTCCTGATCACTTTCTCTACAGCAATTTTATTTTTCTTTTGTAAAGTACCTGTAAATGGTTCTCTGTGCTCTCACACACTCTCCCACACTAAGTCTACCTGCTCTTTGACTGTTTTTTGTTCATAGCTACTAGCTGGGGGCAGCCTGCTCCATTCACCCTTGCTATGCTCGGACTCACTCTACTCCTCTACCCCAATTCCCACACACCCCTTTCCATTACATTTATTCCTATCAAAGTTCCACCCATCACCTTACTTCCACCAAACACACATACATCATACCTGTCCACAACTACAACAAATCACTAATTTACACTTACCACCTACATACTAATTTGCCTACTTCATCCTAAACTACCACTCTCTCTAACATCCAAATCTTTAAAGTCTACTTAAGACTACCTCTAACTTTCACAACTTTAAATTTCTACCTAAACCACCTCACTACCTCCAACTCCCACTCCTACATTATGTCACTAACATCTAATATTTTATTTTATCCTCTTCCTATCTCTGTCCTTCTTCCTCCTCCTACTACAACTAACCTCACTACAGAACACCTATATCATCTACATCCTACAACCACTATTGTCCATAAAATTCAATCACTTACCAACTTCTCTAACATATATACTAATCTATATGCCACAGACTTAATACTATGCTCGAAATTAAAATTTCTTCCCACTCTCTTCCATCACTACACCAAGAACACAACAACCTTAGCTCAACATTAGCCACTAAAACCAAGAAGACAGGAACTAAATTATTTCCCACTCACAAACTCTAAGCTATCCCAATGTGGAGACATACACCCCCTCCTAACCCCCCCACTCCTATAAATCATTAAACTTTACAACCATTAAGCTCCAACGTATCAGGAACAAAATACTAGAATTCCACTCCTGGATAATTCACAACAAACCCGACATCACAGCTGCTGCTGAGACATGGCTGAAGCTCTATATTAAAGATTCAGAATTTCTACCCCCAGGCTTTGCCTGTCTAAGATCTGACTGACCCTGTAAAAAAAGGTGGAGGATATATCCTAACATTTTCTCTATTGTATCATACACCAAGCCTATCCCACAATTCTCCTGAGCTGAAATAATAGTCTCCTCCCTTAAAATAAACAATTGCAAAAACATCTGTATTATTGTATCATACATCCCTCCTGACAATAATATTCCTATATTAGAGGAAATAATGCCATGGGCATCAACTAATTTAGAAAATAAAACTATAATCCTAGGAGATGTCAAAATCAATTGGCTAGATATCTCCCACCAAAATACCACCTCCAATATCAACCTATATACCTTCACCCAACTAATTAATGACATAACTATAGCAAACAAAACCAATAACAGTGGTACTATCCTGGATTGGATACTGGTCTCTGACCCAAATAAGATTGCATCCACAGGAGCTCTCGCCAGTACCATAAGTGATCACCTACCAGCCTTCGTAGTTAAAAAAAAAATCTTATCATTTAGCAGACATCACTACAAACAAACCAGAGACCTATCCCATTTCTACTCCACCACATTTAATGACACCCTACAATGTATCAATTGGAATTCATTGAAATTCTTCCCCCTAGATGAAGCCATTGAGTTCATTAACTCTACATTTCTCAAGGTCCTAGACAGCCAAGCTCCACTCATTCTAAGGAGGGTAAAAAATAATCACACCACTTGGCTCACAAAACCCACTAAACAGCTAATGGCCTCAAGGGATAAGGTATAGAAACACTGGCAAAAAAACAAACACATTGACAAAATACAAACAACTCCATAATCAAGTAAAGCAACTAGTCAGAAAAGACAAAAAAGATCACTACCTTACCCTACAAAACCTTCATAAACAAAACCCTAAAAAGTTCTGGAGCTCTATCAGTTCCTTACTACACCCTGGGTCAAATAACAATCCTTGCCCAAACCCTGACAAAACACCCACAGAAATAGCTACACTTTAACTCCTATTTCATCAGTACTATTGCCAATCTAACTGCAACCTTTCCTCCCAACCCATCTCCCCAACATACCCCTACTCCCCCTTCCACCAAACTCTCTCTCTCACCTATCCCCATCAACACAATAAAAAAGCTGCTCCAAAAACTCAAACCTTGCACCAACGACCCAGACAACCTACCTCTTGAATTCCTACAAGTCGCCACACATTCTGTACTCTTTCCCATCAGCATTCTTATTAACATATCTATTCTGGAATCCTATATAACCAGCATTTGGAAAAGGGCATACATTTTGCCTCTACATAAAGGAGGCTCTGGCTCAGATATCTCCAACTTCCGACCTGTTTCTAAGATCCTGGAAAAATGCATCCACACCCAGCTTCTTCAATATGTACCTCACAACCATATCCTTTCTCCCACTCAGCATGAATTCTCTCATATCCTTCTCTGACACAGTTAGTCAGCCCTAAGATAATGGAAACATTGTCTCCTCTCTCTTCTTCCAAGGCCTTTGATACCATCTCCCACTTTCAAATACTCACCAAACTGTCTGTCAAAGGCAAGGCTACCAAATGGCAAAACTCACTCTCTCCCCCTCCCTCAATACAACTACAGGTGTTCCACAAGGATCAATACTAGGGCCCCCTTTGTTCAACATCTTTATTAATAACCTCCACACCTCTTTTACTCAAAGTACTGTCATCCAATATGCAGATGATTCCACAATCATCTGTGCTGCCACCCCACCACTAGAACTACACCAACTCTCACAAGATGCCCTCACCACTACAGAAATATGAATGGCCAATAACCATCTCACCCTAAACCCTAAAAAACCTAAACTTGTTCTTTTTCTACCAAAAAACTCCACTCCACTAAACAAAGAAAATGTCACCAACCAAGCCTAAAACAGCACAATTATTGAAGTTGCACCATATACCAAACTATTAGGCATCATCATAGATGAAAACTTGATCTTTGACCTTCACATTCAGACCAATATTAAAAAAACACTGAAAACTGTGAGCTCTCTATAGACAAAAATACTTCCTCAGCCACTCAGCAAAACTATCACCTCTTCTTTCCTACTACCCCCTCTTCTTTATGGTGCACCTCTCCTGACAAATATTCAAGCCTCTCTCAAAGCCAAATTAGCCTCATGCTACAATAAAATTGCTAAAGTTGTAACAAATGCGAGTTATTCTTCTCACCACTGCCCATCCCTGCAACAACTAAACTGGTTGGAACTACCACACCATCTGTCACTCTCAATTACCACTGCATACAAATGTATTTATAAACCATCTAACTGCCCTTCCTTGTCTTCACTACTCACGCAGTATCATCCAAACAGACCCCTCTGATCCAATAACCAACTGCTCCTAAATGTAGCAAAACCAACCCACTCAACAGGACAAATGCACTACTATTTTACTGCATTGAAACTGTGAAATAATCCTCCACCTTCAATAAGGTCCATCAGCAGTGCCCCTTTCTTCAAGAAATTCCTGAAACAACACTTCACCTCTCTTTGGCAGTACAACTGTACTAAAGATGTAGTTCCTATAACTTGAACTCCTCATCTTCTTTTCTGCATTCATAACCTTCTCTTAAAATTTAACCTCTTGGCATTGGGCATATGACAAACTACCTAGATTACCATCTTACTTAGATTTCTCACCAAGTTCTTCCTATCACCAACTGCACCCACTGCTAAACATATTGCTATGAGCCATGATCTCACCCTCTAAGGACTGGTCATACATTGACCTAGTGTATGCTGCTCTGACAGGACTGCTTACTGCATGTTGCTGTATTGGATTGTACTATGCTGCTCATATATAATATATTGCTATGCTGCTCCCATGTAATGCATTGTTTTATAGTACATGCACAATGTGTTCCCATATTACTTTATAGTACATGTATAATGCATTGCCATATAATTCCATTTATGTACTATATATTAGTTGTACTATGTCTGGAGCTTTTCTCCCCGGGCCTCCACTGAAAATGGGCTCACCTTGTCCCAGTAGATTATCACAGTAAACATGCAAATAAATTATAAATACTAGTGTGTTACAGGAAAACATCTGTGAATAATATATGGCATTTGGAATTTATGAGTATATGTCAATTCCTATTACATAATAAGGTAATATTATTATGAGTTTTAAACTGTTCAAATATTGATTGGAAAAAATCTGTGTTTGAGGTCTACTTAAGAATACAATTTCTTAGCTATGCTTTGTCAATATGGCTTCTCTCAATTTGTTGAAGAACTTACTATAGGTATTATTACAACCAGCTGTTATGGATTTGTTAAAGATAATTGTTTTTTGGACACATCTATGGTTATTTGGTCACTGTTCCCTAAGTTTTAACAAAGTAAAACAATATACTTCAAGCTTTGATCATTAAAAAGTATGACTTTATGTTAATTTATTATAATAAAATGTGTGCTAATATAGATTTTGTTAATTGGACTGAATGTAAAGCACAACTGGATCCAGACTATTCAGTACTTAAGATATCAATGTCTGATGCTGTGAAAAAAATCTTCTGTGAACAATTTTAAGTCATTACATTTAAATTGCCTTGTTAGTGTTCATGTAGGGTACCAAAGTCATATAAAAAAGAAAAAAATGAGTATTGAGATAAGAAATAACTCACTGAATAAAATAAGGCTATACTTAATAGAATTAGCAAAAGTTTCAAGTTTGTATTACTGAACGAGAAGAAACTAAAGTGTGGAAGCCATGGTGGTGCAGCGGTAGCGTTGTCGCCTCACAGCAAGAGGTTCTCCCGTTCGATTCTCGGCTGGAGTACCTTCTGTGTGGAGTCTGCATGTCCTCCCCGTGGTCGAGTGGCATTCGAAAGACATGTGTAGAATGGGCGTGCCTTCATTGAAGGTTGGGCTTTGAGCTGGCACCTCGGCACTGTAAAAATCTACTGCCAATCATTATCGGACCGGAGTTCTAACCGGGAAAAGCCGAAAGAAGATCAACCTAACTAAAAAAAAAACTCATTCTATTAAAAACATAAGTTACTGTAATAGTTGAAAATCCTGTACTAATAGCAATGAATTCAATAACTACATTACTAGTTTTATGAATTCAGCAACAGAGATTTTATTTATTTTTTTGATATTGCAACTTTATCTGAGTTCAACTCTCTGTGTCATTCAGCCATCACCCCTTTTCCCATTTTTACACACATGAGATTGGACTGTCACTTCAACAGTGGCAATCATTCCTGTAAGACCTATATACTGTGGCTTGTTAAAAAAAGAAAAGAATTGTCTCAAACTCTTGGAAAATATCTATTACCTCAAAATTATAGAATAAGATTAACCTGAAGATAATGGGGAAAATGTTTCAAAGGATGTCTTATGCAGTTTCAGGCAACCCCATATTATATTGAGAATGACTTGGATATTAACCAACATGTTTTGTTTTTTTCCTCAGGAGAAGCAACCTCGACAAACTTGACCAAGTTTTATGATCAGGTTAACTTGGCTCTTGATTTAGGTCTATCTTCTGGAGTAGTATACTTGGACCTTGTGAGATCATTTAACATCTGACTTCACCCATCAATTATTAATGCTCTATATGTATTTTAATTTAGTCAATATTTACTTAGATGGTTTTATAACTGGCTGAAAGATTTATACAGCATGTTCCAATTCAAGGCATTTATTTCTAAGCAATCAATCAGTCAAGGTGTTCCATGGGGCTCTGTCTTGGGTCCTTTTCTTTTTAATTCAATTATGGCTGACTTTTCCACCACAAAAACTGCTGGGTAAATAAGTTTGCCAATGATTACAAGGTTGGTTTTATAAGTATAATTAATAATGATTGACTCATTATGAACAAGTATATGAATAGCATTTCAGCTTGAGCAAAGAAAAAGTACAGTTTTGTACCTACCATAAATGTAGATGTTCGAAGATCCACATTGCTGCAGTCCTTACACTTGGGTAGTCCGCTGTCCTCGGTCGGCCCGAATATCAAAGTATAAGGCTGACGTCGGTCAAGGCGCATTTGACTGACATCAGAACGTCAGGGTACAAATGCGCATGACCAACGTCATATCCTCAGTCTTTTCATGCCCCAGATGTCAGAAGACCCTAAAAATAAAGGTCAAAACCAAAAGACAGCAAACAACCAACCAACCACCCTTGCACTAACTATATGTACAAAATATACAATATACACAATATGTACAACCCAACCCACACAACCACCTCTAACTGCAGAGGGAAGGAGGGAGGTAAATTGGACTGCAGCAATGTGGATCTTGAACATCTACATTTATGGTAGGTACAAAACTGTACTATGTTCTTCATCTCACATTGCTGCAGTCCTTACACTTGGGTAGAATCCCAAAGCAGAGGTAAGGGAGGATGGCTAACTACAAGGAAGCAGGAGCTGCCAAAATGCCCTGCAAAACAGCAGTGGCAAAACCAGCCCTGGATTTAGAGTAAAGTGGCAGGTGATAATGCCTAGAGAAAGTATGCACTGAACTCCAAGTAGCTGCCTCCAAAATATCCTTGGTTGCCACTCCCTCAAAAAGCTGTTGAAGTGGCAGTAGCCCTAGTGGAATGAGGCCTAATCCCAGCTGGAATCTCCTTGCCATGATGGGAATAACAGAAAGCAATGCAAAACCCAATCCACTTAGAAATAGTTTGTTTTGACACAGGCTTGCCCTGAGAACTCAAAGCAAAAGAAACAAACAACTGCTGAGACTGCCTGAACCCTTTAGTTCTGTCCAAATAATAACGCAACTGCCTGTGTACATCTAAAGTGTGCAAAATATTTCCCCTTTATTTTGGGGATTTGCATAAAAAGTAGGCAAATGAATAGTTTGGTTTAAAGCCACACTAGAAACCACCTTAGGCATAAAGGAAGGATTAGCACGTAATGATACCCTATCCTTATGGAAAATCAAGAAAGGCTCAACCGCCATAAGGGCCTGCAATTCAGAAACCCTTCTTGCAGAGGTAATTGCCAACAAAAAAGCAGTCTTCCATGATAAATATTTCAACTCAGAAGTAGCTGCAGGCTCAAAAGGTTGTAGAGTGAGTTTCTCCAACACAAAATTGAGATCCCAAGCAGGAGTAGGAGCTCTTCGTGGGGGTCTTATATTCTTTGCCCCTCTAAGAAATTGCTTGAACAAAGGATGAGAAAACAATGGTGGGACACAATCATAGTGAGCCGAAATTGCTGCAGCATGAACCTTAATAGAAGAGAAAGACAAACCTTTGTCCAGTAACTCAGTAAGATATTGAAGAGCCACACTCAAATTAGGCTCAGAAACATCAAAATCTTTTGCTGCACTCCAAAATAAAAATCTCTTCCATTTATCTGCGTACACTTTCCTTGTACTAGGCCTTCTAGCTTCCAAAATCACATTCAAAACTTGTTGCGGAAGTTGAGACCCTCTATGGTTCAAAACAGAATATGCCAGGCTGTTAGGTGAAGAGAGTGAAGTTTGACATTCAGCAAATGGCTGTCCTCCTGTGACAACAGGTGTGGAATCGGAGGCAAAGGCCATGGAGGCTTCCGTACCAGACTTCTCAGTAATGGGTACCAGTGCTGTCGAGGCCAATCTGGAGCTATTAAAATCATCCTTGGCTTGTCCTGTCTGACCTTTAGAAGTACCTTTGGGAGGAGAGGCAGAGGAGGAAAGGCATACACATGAAGATTGCTCCAATTGTAAGAAAGAGCATCCACTTTCCAAGCTGTGGGATGAAACCTTTTTGTGCAAAACTTTGGCAGCTGATGGTTTAGTGGAGAAGCGAACAGATCTATGTCTGGAGTTCCCCATGACACTGTCAATTTCTGAAATACATGAGGATCCAATTTCCACTCGTGGGGATCCATAATTCGTCTGCTCAACACATCTGCTAAGGAGTTCTGTGCTCCTGGCAGAAACCTTGCCTGAAGATTGAGCTGTAAACTGAGAGCAGTCTCCCACAAAATCATTGCTTGCCTGCATAGAGGATAAGAATGCGTTCCCCCTTGCTTGTTGATGTACCACATGACAGTTGTGTTGTCTGTTAGAATCAACACCTGCCCTGGAAGAAGTAAATCCTTGAAAGCTATTAATGCAAACTGGACTGCTAACATCTCCTTCAGCTTGATATGTTGATGTTGTAGTCTGGCAGGCCACTTGTCTTGTATCCACTTTCCATTTAGATGAGCTCCCCAAGCTTTGTCTGAGGCATCTGTCGTTAAAATCTGACTCGCCTCTGGCCGGGTCACAGAGAGTCCCTTGTTTAGGTGACATTCCTGAGCCCACCACAAAAATTCCTTTTGAATGCAAGGTATTATTTGAATGACAGTGTCTAGATCCTGGCAGTGCTGTGTCCATACATTTTTGAGATACCATTGCAGCTTCCTCATATGCAGTTTGGCATTGGGAAGCACCAGAATACAAGATGCCATGAACCCTAAGGCTTGAAGGACTGTCCTTGCAGTCAGCCCGGACTGATGAGATAGCTGATGGAAGTAAAGGGATAGACTCTTTTGTTTGTCCGGGGTTAATAAGGCCATCTGGGATGCTGTATTCAGTCTCACACCCAGAAAGCACATGTCCTGAGAGGGTACTAGACTGGACTTTATTTCGTTCACAGAATACCCCAGGCATCTTAGCACTGCTATCACATATTCCAAATGATGAAGAAGCTCTTCCCTTCCTTGAGCCAGAATCAGGCAGTCGTCCAAATAAGGATAGATCTGTATTCCTTTTAGCCTGAAGAAAGCTATCACTGGAGCCAGAACTTTCGTGAATACTCTGGGCGCAGTAGATAAGCCAAAGGGCAATGCAGAGAACTGATAGTGAGAAGTCCCAGCTCGAAAACGCAGATACTTCCTGCAACTTAGTCTGATAGGAACATGAAGGTAAGCCTCCTTGAGATCCAAAGTTACCATCCAATGATCTTTGCCCAGCAGAGGTAAAAGCTGTTGTAATGTCAACATTTTGAACTTGGGAATGTCCAGATAAGTGTTGAGGGTAGATAAATCCAAAATTGGTCTCCACGTGTTCCCCTTCTTTGGTACTAGGAACAGGCGAGAATAAAATCCTAGGCCCACTTCTGGCATAGGGACCGGCTGTATGGCCCCTATTTGGAGTAACAGAGAAACTTGCTTGTGAGCCTCTATTCTTTGTTGAGGAGGAACGTCTGGCATGCCTTTGAAAGGAGGCAAGGTATGGAAATAAAACCTGTAACCGTGGTGTATGATATCCAATACCCATCTGTCTTGGGTAATTAAACTCCAATTTTCTTTGAAAAGTGCCAACCTTCCTCCCAAAGGTGCTGCCAGACAAGAAGGCTCTGGCAGCTGAAAAGGTAGGTCATTGGGTCTGTTTACGAAAGGACTGACCCCTGCCCTCACCCGAAGACTGTGCAGGAGAACTCCCTGTTCTAGGCCTGAAAGAGCCCTGAGCTCTGCCCCTACCACGTCTAGATCTACCCCTAGACTGGGAATCATAAGAAGGATACGTCCACCCCTTAGTAGGCCAATTTCTACTAAACTTTGGAGGCTGGACCTGCAAAATATCTTTAACAGTCTGCATAGACTTAGCCTTGTCTTCCATTTTCTTTAAAACTGCCTCAACAGGAGGACCAAACAACACGTCAGATTGTAAAGGAGCATCTAAAATTCTTGTTTTAACATGTTCAGACAAATTTTGATCCCTTAGCCAGGCGTGCCTGCGAAGAACTGACCCAGTGGCAGCCACCCTAGACGAGGCCTGTACAGCATCAAAACCACATTGCAAAGAATGCTTACCCACCTGTTCAGAAACATGTACTAAATCCTGCAACTCTTTACAATCAATACCTACTGCCAGAGCATCAACCTTAGACTTCAATAGTGAAAGAAGATAGTTTTGGTATTTCAACATGTGAAACTGGCAATTCAAAGCCCTCATAGCAAGAGTGGAAGAAGTATAAACTTTCTTTCCCCATCTATCCAAGGCCCTAGCCTCTTTGTCTGCAGGAACCGGATTCTTTACAACAGAAGCCTTAACACCTTTAGGCCCCTGGCTAACAGTTTCTGGGTCTGCCCTAGGACTCTTAAAAAGATACTTATGAGCTTCAGGCACCCTGTAATACCTATCCGGCTTAACAGGAGCAGGAGGCAAAGAATCAGGATTAAGAGAAGCCTCTGAAAAACCATCTTCCACTACATCCAAAACAGGAGGTATAGCCAAAGGCCTATGCTGGGGTAAAACAAAAATTCCCTAAGCCTTTTCCTGGAATCAGAGAAGTCCTGACCTTCCCACTTAAAATGCTCCCTCATGGAATGAAGAGTTTCTGAAAAAGAAAAATCCTCAGGAGGAGAAGCAGAAGGAGTAGAATCATCCACATCAGAATCAGAATAAGGAGAGTACTCCTGCAAGTCTTCAGCCGAAGACTCTGAAACATCTGAAGCCTGCTCAAAACCCCCCAGCTCAGGCTCCATCCTAGGTCTCTTATCAGGAGGGGGCATAGAACCCCTAATCAAAGTAATCAAATCTTCTGCCATTTTAAGCATATGCTTCTTGGGCATAGTTCCTGAAGAGCTAGGGGTAACACCAACTGAAGCCAAACCTGGCCTGCCCCTGGGAGAAGCCTTTGAAACAGAAGGAGAGGGCCTAGCCACCCTGGGAAGCCCCCTCCTGAGAGGCCACATCTTGCAATAATAAAGTCTCACCCTGGGAACACAAAGAAACCTCCGGTGGAGCCACCGGCTCCACCGACACCTCTAAAGAACCGGCGTCCGGTACAGACGGTTCTTCTAGCCTAGGCTTAACTGCTTTGACCTTGCGCTTCTTCGAAGAAGCGGGCGTCGGAGCATCCGACGGCATTTTATAATTGCACCGCTTCCCGAAGACTAACCTTGCACAATCCAACCTTCTCTTTATAGTGCGTTTATTAAATCTAGCACAAGAGCGACAGCCAACAACGTCGTGCTCAGGCCCTAAGCAAGGAATACACAAAGTATGATAATCTCTATGCGGTATCTGTTTCCCACAAGAAATGCAATTATTGACTTTTTCTGACATCCGGTAAATGACTGAGGCAAGAAAAAACTAAAATATTCCCCAACGGGGTACTTAGCCAACTTTGAACTCGGTCTGAAACTTCGAAATCGAAAAATCTCAGAACGCCAACCGGCACTTGCAATGCTGCTTCTGCATCGGACCATGCGGCAAAAAAGACTGAGGATATGACGTCGGTCATGCGCATTTGTACCCTGACGTTCTGATGTCAGTCAAATGCGCCTTGACCGACGTCAGCCTTATACTTTGATATTCGGGCCGACCGAGGACAGCGGACTACCCAAGTGTAAGGACTGCAGCAATGTGAGATGAAGAACATTGGGTCTGTTCTTTAGTAACAAGTGTCAGATTATTTATTTTGTTAGGAATGCAATAAGATGTCTGTTAATGTTAGATGGATTTTGGGAATATTAATCTCAAATAAATTTGCCTTTAACAAATATGTCAACAACATAAGGGCCAAACCTTTGAGACAGATAGGCTCCATGCTAAAATTTATATCACTAAGGATGAAAAGAGTATGGTAGAAGTGTATATTACATAATGACTATTACTGGAATATAATAATTCCTTATGTATGTACACTAGTACTTTGCTTAACAAGATCAAATCAGTACAAAGAAGGTTTACCATGTGTATTCCTTCTGTTAAGCATCTTTTTATAGAGAAAGATGCTTTAAACTTAAGTTTTATTTATTACATTATCAACACAATAGCAGCAAGGCTACCATAGCCTATACTGCTTACAAGGATGAGGTAAAAAAAGGTCAATGCTGAACTTGGAGATAGGTTTAATTCAACCAATCTTAAGCATACTTTAAATTTCAAATCCACACATTTCCAATAATTTAGAATAATATCACTCAGAAAATTAGATAATCTGCTAACCTTGCAACATTTAAAACTCATTTGGACCTTTGGGTGGATTATAATGTATGCAATCCAAGTTTTAAGGAGTCAGTGTAATGAAAGCCTCATGGCCGTACACACTTGATATGACAACTTATGAAGACAGGTCAGGTGTGTTTTTATTAACCATAAGAGAAGTTGTGGACCAAAATTAATAGAGTTGAAGGAATTTATTTGGGAGAGAAAAAAGGTAGGAGTTAAGTGGGATAAGCTGTTTTCCTCCATAGAACAAAGTAGTTTAGGATTACTGAATGAAAGGGATACTTTAGAGATATGTAAAGGCTTGCATACATAATATAAGCAGAATGTTTCAAGTCAAAGTGTAAAGGAATGAAGATGAAATCAGAGTAGTTCAAGAAATAAGGAGAGAGCAAGATTATGGATGCAGGCCTTTAAAGAGAATAATAATCACCATATTGTACTTATAAAGTAGCAAAAAGTACTCTAAGAACTAAAGCCAACACAGGAATATAGATTGTACCAATTGGTATGACTGCAAGTAAGGAGAATAGAAAATAGGCAAGGCGACTGCAATTTATTGGATACAATTAGGAAAGGAATGGAGGTACTGGGAACAAATAAATATGAGTGAAGGTAACAGAGTGGGATAAGGCCAAGAAGTTTGTACTGCAAGTAACAAACTACCTTGCCTACTAGAACTGAACAGAATATTGGCAAAAAAAGGAGATAGGGAATTGCTAAGTGAAAGATCAGCACTGGTTAAGTTTTTGTCTAGAATGAAAGTTGCTGTTAAAAGGGAACATTAGGATGACATTTATATGGCTCCAAACAAGCAATAAAATCCACAAGGTTTAGGATTTTTTTCATGGACGTATTTACATATGTAGTTTTATAAACCAAGAAGACTTCAGAGAATTTTCTGTGGGTGGATAGCAAATTATGGAGTTGTGATGGAAAATAGAAAGGTGATTGGAAAATCTTTTTAGGAATGTAATGAGTTGGTAGATTTTAAATATTAATTACAGAATGCTTTGTCAGAAATGTTGGGTGAGTAAATCACTGCAATTAAGGAAATCATTATTTGAGCTGGGACATAGGAACTGAATTGCTAATACACATTAAGGCCTTCTTAAGTTTAATACTTTTGGCTGCAAAAAAAAAAGGCTAGAAAATTTTAATTTTATTTTATTTATTTTATTTTGCATTTGTTTACCAGGAAAGTCCAACTGGATACAGGTCCTTTTCGAGAGGAAGCTCGGGGAGAAAAGCTCCAGTAGTAAAAAATTTACAAATATGGAAAACAAATACATTTACAAATTAGAAATGTGAAAACATACAAGAAAAAGCAATACAATTTTCTTCAACATGTATGTGGAAAAGAAAGAGGAGTTACATATTTAAAAACAGAGATAAACAAAAGTATGTTTAGCACTGTACTTTGCTATTAAGTTGAAATACATGAAAGGATAGGCTCTATAGTTAGCAGGATTCACATGAGCATTCAACAAAGTGCATCAACCACAATGAAGTAAAAATTTAGAGAAGCACAAGGTCGTTTACTTACAGATGTTGTTTGAAACAATGCAAAATGTTCTTTACATTGTTTCTAGGGGTACTAAACTAATAAAGAGAGTAAAGGAAGCCTATCCAGGTGTGTTGCAAGAACATAACTTTTCTAGATTTTCTAGAGTTTCTGAGATTTAAAAAGCTTGTTTCAGGTACATATTGTACTTATTTTACTGCCTGCACTTTAACAAAGTTGGTTTTGTGTTTAAATTACTTATTTAACTGTTGTAGGCTACACACTAGCCATTTCTGTGCATTTAAAGTGTTTTTTTTAATTGTATCTGCTTTATTTTCTGAAAAAAAAAAAAAAATATATATATATATATATATATATATATATATATATATATATACTTGTTTTCCCACCTTTCTAAGCTAGTATAGTCCAGTTTTCAGGTTAGTGCTGAATTCAGGGCTGTGTTACAAGTTTCTGTGTTTGCCCATACCTTACTTAGATAGAATGAAGTTTCTCTGTTCACTGTGAGACAGGGAGCTTTGAGCAGCCTATCTGTCCCTGGAGGAGTGGTTTCAGCCCAGAAATTAGTAGTTTATTGGCCATTTTGGGCTAATTTCTATCTCTTTCATTTCCCTGCTATAAAACCCACATTTGCTAGGATTTTGGGCTAGTATACAGCTCAGCAAGCTCCTGCCTGGTGCCCTGCAGAGTTCTACAGCAGCAGAGAGACAAAAGAGAGACTTTGGAGTGACTGAGTATAATTTTCCTGCATTTTCTTGCTGCCTTTAGCTAATTCCACCTAAAACGCTGATTTTCTAGAGTTTCTGTGTTTTAAAAAGCTTGTATCAGCTACATATTGTACTTATTTTACTGCCTGCACTTTAACAAAGTCGTTTTTGTGTTTAAATTACCTGTCTAACTGTTGTAGGCTACACACTCAAGTGTGATAGCCATTTCTGTGCAGTTAATTTTTTTTTTTATTGTATCTGCTTTATTTTCTGAAAAAAACAAAAAAAAATACTCGTTTTCCCACCATTCTAAGCTAGTATAGTCCAGTTTTCAGGTTAGTGCTGAATTCAGGGCTGTGTTACAAGTTTCTGTTTGCCCATACCTTACTTGGATAGAAGGAAGTTTCTCTGTTCACTGTGAGACAGGGAGCTTTGAGCAGCCTATCTGTCCCTGGAGGAGTGGTTTCAGCCCAGAAATTAGTAGTTTATTGGCCATTTTGGGCTAATTTCTATCTCCTTCATTTCCCTGCTATAAAACTCGCATTTGCACAGTTTTGCGTGCCGGCAGTGCCGGTTAACTAGGGTATAACTATTCCCGGCTCCACAAAGTGTACGCTTCAATTTTTCCCTTGGAACTAGACAAACTTTCAACTTAAGCACTCAAACCATTCACTTCTCAGCCAGGCACTTGCTCAAAACTCATAGCAAGCACTAATAAACCTTAGCACTAGACCCCCCTATACTGTAGAGAGGCTCTCTATTCGACCTTACCAGCCAATCAGTAAAACAGTTCACTGTAACTATCCAGGCATGTCCAAAGGGCATACTCTCTAGTACAACTGGTGGATCTGGGCATTTTCAGGCAATGTTAAAATTGCCTCATGTACACAGACAACCCTCTCCTCCTTCCACCAAACACTAATACATGCGAGAGATGCAATTATACAGCCAAACTGGAGGCTAAGCTCTCTCAACCCAAGACTGGACCAGGCAGTCAAGAGGAGAAGGGAATTACTTGCATCACACCACCAGTCTCACATAGACCTATGAAACCAGCACCAGCAAAAAACACACATATATACACAAAAACATACTCTGAGGCTCTAAATAAAAATCTGCAAAAGCAACAGAGACCTCCAAAGCAGACATCCAAGCAACCTCCATCCCCCAACACAAACCATGAAACACATATTTCACAAAACCAGTGTGCCATGCAATCACAGCCCTTAAGGCAAAATAATATACCCAACACACTAGTCCAGAGAAGTAAATATTGTGGGAAGAAATATTCAGGGAATTGTTATGGCTAGGCTTGTATAGGCCCTAGGGCCGATAGCCTAGTACCAACCTATGAACCTATAATAGGTGATTCTATAGTCAGGCACACTGACGTCCCACTCACTAGGCTGAACAAGGAGAAGGTTACTGTTAGCTGCCTGTCAGGTGCCAGGATCTGCCACATAACACAAGCACTCAGGTCACTCCAGAACAAGTACAAACATGATTCTGTCATTGTCCATGTTGGTGTGAATGACCTGAGCCGTACCTCCCTGGACTACATGAAGAGAGACATGGAGGAGCTCTCTGATCATGTAACCCAAGCCGGTATGACCCTGACCCTGAGTAGCATCCTGCCTTCACCAAGAATGATACCATGGTATAGAGAAAATTTTATCAATTTCAACAATTGGCTAAGCTTCTGGTGTCATTCAGAGGGGATCCAGTGTCTGTCAGCCTGGGATGACATGTTCGACAAGCCACGCTGCTTCGCAAGAGATGGCTTGCACCTGTCACCCTTAGGCTTTCGAATACTGGCCAAGGCTCTTGCAACCCCCATAGTGCCTTTTTTAGGCAAGGCTCAAAAGACAAACCCACCGCCGTAAATAGCACAAGTAACAAAAAACTGGGCGTAATGCTACTCAATGCCAGAAGTCTAAACCTCAAAATGCATGCACACGAGGCACTCCTCAGTATGGAGAAAATTGATATCTGTGCAGTAACAGAAACCTGGTTTAAGGCTCCAGAGAGCACCCCAGCACTACCAGGCTACAACTCATACCATACATTTTGGCCACAAAACCCGGACCAAAATACAAAAGGCGGGGGAGTATCCATATTCATGAAGGATATCCACACCTCCAGGTTAGTGGCGCAGCACGATGCTTCAGAGATCATCCACGTGCAACTAACAACAGGCAAAACTGCTATTCAAATTATAGCTTGCTACAGATCACCCACCATGTCCCAGGACCCCCACTCCGCATTCCTGGAAACACTGGGAAACATAAAGGTCCTACCAAACACCCTGATATTGGGTGATTTCAATTACCCAAACATTAACTGGGAGAACTACTCAAGTACAAACTCCCTTGCCCAACATTTCCTAGAATTTATAAACTCAAATGCCCTGGATCAACTGGTCAACACCCCCACCACAGGTGACAACATATTGGACCTGGTCATCACTAACATAGGCGACCGGTGTTCCACACTGGATGTCAACCCCTCATTGGTTACATCTGACCATAAACTAATCACGTTGGATATCCACATTCTGCCACCACCCGCAATCAAAGAAACCACCTTGAAAAACTTTTCAAACGCAAACTTCATGTTACCTAAGACCAAGGTGGGAAGTTTCAAAGCCCCCATGCTAAAGGATAACGCTGTCCAAGCTGCAAAATCCTTTACTAATGCACACTACGGGCACCTACAAGAATGCATGGATTGTGCTATCCCAAACAAAACCAAGACTCACTCCTCCAAGCAAAAGCAACCAGTCTGGTGGACCCCTGCCATAAACAAGCTATACAATAGGAGGAGGAAACTAGTACAGAAAATAGTAAAATCCCAAGAAGGGAAGACATCCCTGATCAGCATCAGCAAGAAACTATGTTCTCTCACAAAATCATCCAAGGCTAGCTTCAAAAGAAAAATTGCCATGGCCTCCAAAGATAACCACAAGGCATTCTTTAGCTATGTCAAGAATCTAAGTGGCAATTCTCAGATCTGCTCGGAGTTAGTGCAGAATGGCACAAAATACACTGAACCGACCGATATAGTCAATATCGTGGCAGACAGGTTCAGTGCAAACTTCACCCACCTCTCACCCCCAAAAGGGCCCATAACTATACCAGAAGAATATAGTGCCCCTGAAATCACAGACACTCAGATTAAAACAGCTCTCTCCAAAGCCAAAAACACAGCATCAATGGGACTGGACGGTGTCCCAGGCTGCATCCTACATGAGCTCAAAGATGAACTAACCCCTCACCTAAACACACTGTTTAAACTCAGCCTCTCCAGAGTGGCACACAGCAACGGTTATTCCGCTCCACAAAGGTGGAGCCACAATGGACCCCAGGAACTATCGCCCTATAAGCCTGACTAGCTTGGTCTGCAAATCTATGGAGCGCATCATCATGGATCTCATTAACAGAGACATTGGGAACCTCCAAACACTGGACCCTACCCAGTTCGGCTTTGTTAAGGGCAGATCATGCCTCCTAAACCTGGTGGACTTCTTTGAGACAGTTACCAAGGCTATAGACAAGGGAAAGGTGGTCCACACAACCTACCTAGACCTGGCAAAGGCCTTCAACACCATTCCCCACTCGGGTATGAGATATAAGCTCACCAGCCTGAACATAAACCCCTACGTCATGAGATGGGTTGCCAACTGTATCATGGACAGAACCCACATGGTAAGAGTTGCGGGAGCTAGGTCTGACTCTAAACTGGTTACAAGTGGCATTCCCCAGGGCTCAGTCCTAGGACCCCTCCCATTCGGCATATACTTCTCAGAGGTACATGCAAGCACAGAAGGACTATGGCTGACCAAGTTCGCAGACGACTGAAAACTAGGGGCTATAATTGACTCTCCGGCTGACACAGACATCCTCCAAAAGGGTCTCACTGAGACAGATACCTGGTGTCAAAACCATGGCCTCAAGCTAAATGCCAAAAAGTGCATAGTCAACCCCTTTGGAAAAAACTATCACATAGGTGGTAGCCCCCTAAATATGGAAGACGTAATAAGGGATCTGTGGACCCAAGTAGATAGTAACCTCTCCTTTGATAATCACATTGCCAAAGTGGTTAGAAAATCCTTCTATGTAGCCCAACTAATCACAAAAGGATTTGCATTCAGATCGAAAGAGGTCATTGGGCCCCCTATGCATCACTCATCAGACCCATCACAGAGTACAATGCCCCAGTTGGGATGTACCTTACAAGACACCTGCAACAACTGAAAAGACCACAGAAGTACCTCACCAAGAGGATCACTGGCCTCAAGCAGATGCCCTATGCAGCTCGACTGAAGAATCTCCAGCTGTACTCAGTTGCACACTGCCTACTCAGAGGTGATCTCTGCCTGACATACAAGGCCATGTCCAACCCAGAATCGATGGACATGCTCCACCTAAAGAAAACCATATCTCCTCGAGCCACATGCTCCAGGGATCTAAACTTCACCACAACAATAAATAGGATGTGCTGGAGGGATAGATTCCTGTCCCAGAAACTTCCCATGCTCTGGAACAAGATTTCAATCTACATTAGGCAGAGCTCCTCGCTAACCCTCTTGAAGAGAAACCTTGATGAGTGGATGGGAAACAGAAAGTTTACCCCAGGGATCACTTCAATGGCTCTGCTGGACAGAGGCACAGGGAACTAATCTAAGGGGGCATCAAAAGCCAACACATTCTGGCTAGGCTTATAAATGCCTTTGGGCAGATAGCCTAGTACCTACCTATGAACCTATAACCAAGTATCTTCTAAGTGGGACTTGAGGAGTTTTTTAAATTGTGAAATAGAGCTATATGAGGTTACTGGGGTTGGAAGCTTGTTCCATATTTTAGGAATATAGTTAGAGAAGAGAGAATTCCCTGCATGATTCTTGGCTTTAGTAGTATCTACAAGGTGTAGACTACTAGAGTGGAGACAATGAAGGCTTATGTAATGGTGTATAATACTTTGGAGAGCAGGAGTTTTTGCAGGATGGTGGAAAATTTTGTGAGCAATGGTCAGTTGGTTAAAGTGTAAAAGCTGAGTAAGTTCAAGCCAATTCAGTTGTTTAAGAGACATACAGTGATGCGACCTATAGGAGGGCACCAGTTGCAAACTTTTCTATTTTATTATAGCAAGTTTCTAGTTTGGTCAAGCCTGTTTTGCGGAGGTTGGTTACTATTGGGGAAGCATAGAGGAGGGTTGATAGGAGATGTGTACGGGCTATGGTAGCTTTTGTGATTTTTGTTAAAAACTGTTTGTTTCAGTAAATGAGACCTAGTTTCTTATGGAGTTTATTGATGGTTTGGGCAATGTGCATGTCAAATTTTAGCTTATCGTTGATTTCTACCCCAAGCAGTTTAGTGTGTGATATTGTGTTGATTGTGGTTTTATTTTTGGACAAGATAGTAAGTGACTGTGTAGCTGAGTGAGATATAGTTCGGCTAAAGAAATGTTGTTAGTTTTACTGGGATTTAGAATGAGTTTAGAGTTAGTGAGCCATGATTCGACAGATAGGAAGGAATCTTGGGTTAAGGTGTGGAAGTCTTGTAATGTGGGGGCTGCACATATTAATCTAGAGTCATCCGCGTATTGAACTAGAGAAGCATGAGGTGTGGAGGTGCTGAGCTGGTTGGTGAATATAGAGGAAAAGTAGAAGACCAAGGATGGAGTCTTGTGGAACCCATAAGAGAACTGGGAGAAGAGGGGAGACTTGATTTTGCCATTGAACGGCTTGTAGTCGTCTGGTTAGGTAACACTGTAACCATGTTATACTATTTTATTTATTTATTTTACATTTGTTAACTGGGATTGTCTGACTGAGCAAAAGTCCTTTTTCAGCAGAGGCCTAGGGAGAAAATTTCCAAAACATAGTTACAAAAATTATAACCGGAAATTATAAACTCAAATGCTATGGAACAACTAGTCACCACTCCCACAAGAGGGGACAACATACTAGACCTGATCATTACCAACATGGGGACTCTATGCTCCACACCAGAAGTATATCCCTCATTGGTAAGATCAGACCATAAATTAATTTCACTGGATGTCCACATCCCGACCCCACCTTCTCAAAAGCGAACTTCTCACTTCTCAAATCCGAAGTGGAATCCTTCAAGGCCCCAGGGCCAGTGGAAACTACAGCCCAAACTGCAGAATCCTATATAAATGCATTCTACAGACATCTCCAGGAATGCATGGATCATGCTATCCCAAACAAAACCAAGACCCAATCATCCAAAGGCAGGCGTCCAGTCTGGTGGACCCCTGCCATAAATAAACTGTACAACAGAAGGAGGAAGCTACTACATGATAGAGCAAAATCCCTAATAGGGAAGGCATCTCTGATCAGTACTAGCAAAAAATTACGATCCCTCAAAATCCTCCAAGGCCAGCTTTGAGAGAAAAATTGCACAGGACACCAAAGACAATCATAAGGCTTTTTTCAGTTATGTTAGAAACCTGGGATGCAACTCCCAGACTTGTTCTGAGTTGATTCTAAATGACAAAAAATACACTGAACCCACAGACATCGCCAATATCCTGGCAGACAGGTTCAGTGCAAACTTCTCCACCCCCTCCACCCCAAAAGAGCAAGTATCTATCCCGGCAGAGGGCTGCCTCCCCAAACATCTCAGATGCTCAGGTGAAAGCTGCCCTCTCTAAAGCAAAAAACACTGCTTCCATGGGACCAGATGGCATCCCAGGTTGCGTCCTACATGAACTACAAGAGGAACTAATCCCTCAAATAAAACAGCTATACAATCTCAGCCTCACTACAGGATATGTGCCCACAGAATGGCGTACAGCAACAGTGGTCCCACTCCACAAAGGTGGAGCCTCTACGGACCCTGGAAACTATCGCCCCATAAGCCTGACTAGCTTAGTCTGCAAGGCTATGGAGAGGATCATCATGGAGCTCATAAACAAAGACATTGGGGACCTACAGACACTAGATCCTACCCAGTTCGGCTTTGTCAAGGGCAGATCCTACCTTTTGAACCTGGTTGACTTCTTTGAAACAGTCACCAAAGCCATAGATGAAGGGAAGGTAGTCCACACAGCCTATCTGGACCTTGCAAAGGCATTTGACACAATACCCCACTCGGGCATCATAGATAAGCTATCCAGCTTAAATATAAACCCCTATGTCACAAGATGGGTCGCAAACTGGCTCAAAGACAGAACCCACAGAGTGAGAGTTGCTGGAGCCATGTCAGACTCAAAACCGGTCACAAGTGGCGTCCCACATGGTTCTGTCCTAGGACCACTCTTGTTCGGTATATACTTTTCCGAGGTACAGGCAAACGTGGGAGGACTATGGCTCACCAAGTTCGCAGACGACTGCAAACTGGGCGCCATAATCAACTCTCCAGCTGACACAAACATCCTTCAAAAAGATCTCACAGAGACAGATAACTGGTGCCAGCGCCATGGTTTAAAGCTAAATGCCAAAAAATGTATAGTCGTACCCCTTGGCAAAATTAATGTGCCCACAAATTACCACATAGGCGGAAACCCATTAAGTACAGAGAAAGTTATTAGGGACCTGGGGACCCAAGTTGATAGCAATCTCTCCTTTGAAAACCACATTGCCAAAGTGGTCAGAAAGACCTTCTACATAGCCCACCTCATCACGAAGGGTTTCACATCTAGATCAAGAGAGGTAATCGTGCCCCTTTATTCATCCCTCATCAGGCCCATCATAGAATACAATGCCCCTTTTGGGATGTACCTTACCCAACACCTGCAGGAATTAGAAAGACCCCAAAAGTATCTCACCAAGAGGATCAATGGCCTCAAACAGATGCCATATACTGCTTGGTTAAAAAAACTCCAGCTCTACTCAGTTGCATATCGCCTACTTCGAGGCGATCTATGCCTGACATACAAAGCTATGTCAAATCCAGAATTAATGGACATGCTCCACCTCAGTAAATCTAAATCCCTTAGAGCCACACGCTCGAGGGACTTGAACCTCAGCACAGAAATAAATAGAACTTGCTGGAGGGACAGGTTCATAACCCAGAGGCTCCCTTCACTCTGGAATAGAATTCCAGTTCATGTGAGGCAGAGCACCTCACTGAATCTCTTCAAGAAGAATCTCGATAAGTGGATGAGGGATCGTAGGTTTGTCCCAGGGATTACTCCTGTGTCACTATTAGACAGAGGCACAGTAAACTAAACCTTAAAAAGGGCACAGTATACTCAAATCAAGGGGTGGCATAAGCCATACAGAATCGGGCTAGGCTTATAATTGCCCCAGGGCAGATAGCCTAGTATGAACCTATGAACAAACACAGTTAACATTATAATCATTCACAATAAAACTTGTAGAACAGTTATCATATATAGTGTTAGCTAAAAAATGATGAAGTAGAGTAGTTTGAGTTGTAAATGTTTTGGTGTAGAGGAGACAGAGGAAGTTAGTTTTGTTATTTAGTGAAGATATATTCAAGGATGCTGAGAATGGGTACAAATCCAGTAACTTTTTAAGTACTCTTTAGTGGCTAGTTTGAATACTTTAGGATATGAAAATGATCTAACTTCTTGTGGGAGTTTGTTCCAAATAGCTATATTGCAATAGAGGGAGGGTAGCTATATATATTTTGGACTCGGGCTTGTAGATTTGTAAAAGGTCTTGGGTGGAGCTCCTGAGTAGTCTGGATGGGACATAGTGGGAGAATATGGTGCCTAGTGCTGGACAGTAGGATGGTGAATAAATAATGGAGTGTATAATTTGGAGCTGAGAGAGAAGTAGGAGGTGTGGTAGTTCGAGCCAGTTTAGATGTTTGAGGGAGATACAGTGGTGAGATTTATAGGTTTGTTGTGCGGCAAATCTGACTATTTTGTGATAGGTTGATTTGAGTTTGCCAATTAAGGTGGAGTTAAGATTTGTGAGTATTTGGGAGCAGTATGTTAGGCATGGCAAAAGATAAGCATGGGTGATTGTGGTTCTAGATTCAGGGGTTAGGAATTTTTTATTTCTGTAGAGAAGTCCTAGTTTATGATGGGTTTTCCCGATACAGTTATTTATATGGAGGTCGAATTTTAGCTGATCATCAATGGTTACACCAAGGAGTTTAGTACTAGAGTCAGCAACTATGAGAGTGTGATTTAGTGATTTTATTTGAAAAGTAGATTTGATATGAGTAACAGTTTTGGGAAGGATGAGTAAGAGTTTGTTTTTTTGGGATTAAGGATGAGCTGATTATTGGTGAGCCAAGTTTAAACAGAGTTGAAAGAAGACCGGGTAGCTGTTAGAAGTTCAGAGGGTGAGTTAGCAATGGTGATAACTGTGGAGTCGCCTGCATACTGAACTAATGAGGATTGTGTACAAGAGGAGTAGAGTGAGTTGGTGAAGATATTAAAAAGTAGTGGTCCAAGGATGGATCCTTGGGGAACACTCATTTTCACTGGAAGGGGAGATGATAGTGAGGAGTGCCATCTTACTGATTGCTGTCGGTCAGTGAGATAGCTGGAGAACCATGCTATTGTTGTAGTAGAGAAGTTGACTAATACTAGAAATACTAGAAAAAAACTAGAAAAAACTAAAACTAGAAATACTAGAGTTGCTAATGTTAAAGGTGGGGAGAATCTTAAGTTTATTGTGATCTACCATATCAAAGGCTTTTGAAAGGTCTAAGAATATGGCAGATACATATTGTCTGTTCTTTCTGTGCTGGTTAACAATATTGGTGAAGGGCATTAGTGCAGTAGTGGTGCTGTGAAATGGTCGAAAGCCATGTTGGGTGTGTGATAGTATTTTATTTGTGAGAAGGTAGTTCATTAGTTGGGTGTACACTACTCTTTCTAATATTTTGGATAAGGGAGATAGGATGGCAATAGGGTGATGATTTGTGAATTATGTGGCGTGACCTCATTTGTGTAATGGTAGTATGTGTGAGGTTTTCCAAATACCAGGTACATGATTCTCAGATATTGACCTGTTGATGAGAATGGCTACTGGATAGGCTATGGCATCAGTAGAAATTTTTAGAAAGTCAGCTGGGAGATTATCTGCTGCTAGTGTGGTTGGTTTTAGTTTTTGAAGTTTTTTTATGTATCTGACAGATACTGTGTGTAAGCTAAAGTGAGGGATATTATTCTGGGAGGTGCTGCTAAGTTGAGGGGGAGAGATGTAGGGTTGCTGATGTTTTCTAGAGTGCTTGCAATGGCTTGAATAGTTTCTGTAAAGTATTTGTTGAATTGGGTTGCAGTATTGTTACTTGTTGCTGGGCTGGGGGTAGTTGATTTACCTGGATGCAGTATGTTATTAATTGCTGTCCAGAATTTTTGAGGCTGTTTTATATGTATATTTTGAATGTAATGGTAGTAGTTGATTTTATCTGATCTCACTAGTTTCTTTGATTTGTTACATAGCCTCAAGGCATTTTTGTCTAGCTTGTTGTGTTTTGTTTTTGTGAAAGTGGTTCCATGCCTTGTCTCTAGCCTTTAGTATTGATCTACAGACTTTAGTTAGCCAAGGTGCATAATTGGTTTTAATTCTGATAGTTCTGGGTGGTGTGTGGTAGTTTAGTATGTCTAGGAAGGTAGCATTGAAGGTGCTTACTGCATTATCTAGAGGTAGCTGTTTTAGTGTGCCCCCATTACAACTATTTAGTGCAGAGATAAAACTGCTCAGTTTAAAGTTATTTTTTTGTTTCTGATTAGGTGATAGGTGGTCTGGATGGATTGGGGAGTGCGTGTTCAAAGGAGGAAGGTTGGGTGATGGTCACTTAGGCGATCAGGAAGACAGCCTGTTTGAGATGCTATGGAAGGATTGCTAACCAGGATCCAGTCAAGGTTTGACTGTTGTTTGGAAGATATGTCAGTCCTAGTAGGGAAAGTGATTAGCTGGGTGAACCCATGGAGGTTTATGTGGTCTGCTGGATTGAGAGAGGTACAATTAAGCCAATCAATATTGAAGTCACCTAGCAGGATTGTTTCTTGTGGTAGGGATGTGGTGATCCAGTGAAGTACAGTTTCCAAGGTGGGGATGTTTCAGCTTGGTGGAATATAACCTCCTATGATGTTAATGTGCTTTTTGGGGTTAAACTTTAACTTGGCAAATAAAGCTTAAGAATTATCAAAGTAAGGGGTAGATACATCTAAGTGTTCAAGTATAAGGTGATTTTTGAATAGGATTGCTACTCCCTCACAATTTCTTGTTATTCTATATTTACACAAAATATTATAACCAGAGACTGTTATCTCATTGTTGGGTTTTAACCATGTTTCAGTTAATATTACTATATCTGGGAGTAAAGCGATAGTAGGGCATTCAAGTCATGAACTTTGTTAGCAATACTTCTTATGCTAATGTTAAGGAGGAGAAAATATGAATTTTGTGTGTAATGGGTCTGTCTCAATAGAGTTGGAGTTGTTATGCTGGAAGATGACTTAGGACCAGGGTTGGGGTATATGTACCCAGATTGATTTAGCAGATTAAGGGTGTGTAAATTAGAGTTTCATAAGTTTATTATGAATTTTGTCATGTTTTTGTGATTGGGGGGGGGGTGTATCTTGGAGGACAGGATTTTTTTTAGATGATTGAGTCAGTGGTAGAGAATAGGGTAGGTGTTATAGTGTAGAATGAATGATTGTTTAGGTATGTAAGTGGAGTGGTTTGCCAGAGAGGAGAAATGGTATTTTGTAGAAGAGTATGGTAAGATGTGGGAGAATATAAGAGAAGTAAGATATTAGCAGTGACAACTTGAAGGAGATTTATTTGAAAGTACATCATGGTGAGGGAAGGCAGTTGGAATGAGACTATTATATATTTGAAAAGAGAAGTGTGAGAGTATGGGGTATGCTGGAATTGTAGAGGTTTGTGTAATGGTCTATTTGCAACAGGGGTGTAATTACTACACTTAACTGTAACTGATGTAGAGTATGGGCAGTTTGAAATGTGATGTTTTAAGTGGATTAATTAGGTGAGGTTAAGGTGGCGATTAGAAGATATGTGGGTGGGGTTAAGTATAAATCTAAGTGCAACATAGGTGGGTGGGAATGGAGGTAGGGTAGGGGAGCAGAGTGGGATGGCCCAGTCCCCTTGCGCAGCACTGAAGAGAAAACAAAAAAAATATATATCCAGTAAGGTAAGTTATATTTGCAAAACAGAGCTAGAGTACTGGAGGGGAATGTATAGTGGGGTAATTTTATAGGCAATAGAAGGAGGGGGATAGAAGGACAAGTAGATAAGAGCAGAAAAAAGAATACCTAAGCAACTAAAATGTTTAATAAAGAGGACAGAGTAATACAGCTTGAAGTAGGAGAAATAAAGTGGCAGGCTCTTATCTTAACTCTTTACAAAGGCTGCCAGTAAAAGGAAGTAGGAGAGCTTAGGCTGACGAACAGGGGAAAGTATGGTGGTATGAAGCAAGCGTGTTTAGGAGACAGGAGGGGGTGATGTACATTAGAACCTGGTGTGACAGACCAAGGTACAGAGGCAGAACTCACAGGAAAATGGAAATCAAACCTAAACAAATAAAAATAGGATACTGAATATTGTGAAGGAAATACAAGAATTAGAGATGGGCTTTTCAAAAAGTGGAAGGAGCAAATTCCATGGAAGTAAATGGAAATTAACAGAAAGTGTAGCGGTGTTAACACTATTGCAGTACTGATTCTTGGGTATTCCTGACATGCAGAAGACTGTAACTGGTCTGATTTCCAGAGTCTTTACATCATCCTTAGCTGATGGTCATCCAAAGATCAACATCCAGATGTCAGGGTAGAAGAGTACAACATCCAGACGTCAGGGTAAAAGAACAGCATCTTTTAGCACCACATTTAGGTCTTTCTCTGCAGTAAACATCAGTATGAAGACAGCAAGACCCTTTCCAGATGTCATAGCTTTAGTCAGGGATAAGGGAAGATTCCAACCATGGGGTAACAGAAGTAGGGGTGATGGTGGATAAGAAATAGCTGCCAGAAAAAAAAACTTCCCCTGGGTATGTTGGAGAGGCCAGAAGATGGAAGGGTAGGAGAGTGAGAGTTTGTACTGCAACAATGATCTACTCAAACATCTACAATTATGGTAAATGTGACATAACTATGTTCTTTGTAGCCAGTGTTGCAGTACTGATTATTGGGAGGACTCCCAAAGCTACAAGCTGATAGGCAGACTGTCTGATGCCCCTGAGAAAGAAGGTTCTGTAGCACAGTAGTAGCAAAACATGCCATAGCCCTAGAGGCATTAGCTAAATGGCAATGTTTAGTAAAAGTGTGGACAGATGTGCATATGGCAGCTTCCAGGGTGGCTTGTGTAGGGACACATTTATGGAAGGCATTGGTGGCCGTACTGTATCAGGTGGAATGAGGTCTCACATGGATTGGGAATGGTTTGCCATGATGGGCATAGCAGACAATAATGCATTTGACTATCCATTTAGAGATGGTCTGTTTGGAAATGGGTCTGACATCTTTCCCCTCTGTGAAGGCCAGTAGAAATTAATCTGCTCTATTTAGGAATTTAGGCTTGTCCAGGTAATAAATGATCTGTTGATATACATCCAGGGAATGTAGAAATTCTTGGCTTCATTCTGTGGGTTTGGAAAGAACACCAACAAATGAATAGTGTGATTCCAGGAGAGTTTGGATACTACTTTGGGCATCAAAGAAGGGTTAGTCTTAGGGATACCCTCTCCCTGTTAAACACAGTGAAGGGTTCTTTACACATCTGGGCTTGTAGATGTGAAACTTGCCTGGCTAATATGATGGCTTTCAGTAGGGTGATCTTCCAAGTAAGCATCATTAGAGGAGCAGAAGTTGCTGGCTCAAAAGTTGGCAATGCAAGTTTTTCTGATAAATAGTTTAAATCCCAGGTAGACAGAGTGTTTGTGGGCCTTAGGTGTATGACCCCTTTTAGGAATTGTTTCAGGTAGGGTTAAGAATACATAGGGGGAGCAAGTAAGACAGGCAGAGGTGGTCAAAGCATGTACCTTAATACTGGAATAAGAAAGGCTCTGGTGAAACAATCCTGAAAGGTATTCCAACACCAGATTTATGTCCACATGAGAAGTACTAGTGTCTTTGTTCTTACACCTAAAAGAAACTCCACGAAGAAACTGAATAAACTACAAAAACCACAAGCGTACAGAAACAAACAAAATCACCCTTAGATGTAATTCCAATCAAAATCTAGCAAAATGACCTCAAGCCAGACCAAACAGCTTAATAACAAAATGATCATTTTAATTAAAACATACACAGGATTTTGTCCTGCTCCTAGACCGGAACTTCATCAGATAAAATAGTAACATTGTGCAAAAACATTTCAAATAGTAACTATCCAATTGAAACAATCAGACACACCTTCACTGAACAACCAATAGGGTTATCTAACATACCCAATGAGACTGTATAAAAAAGACACACACCCCCACCATGAAGTCCATGTTTAAAACAGCTTCTCAATTAAAACTAAAGCAAAATTAAAACAGCAGAGAAGGACCACTCTCAAATTTAATGATATGAACAAAAATACCTATATAAAACCAAACTTCACCTAGATATGGCTTTAAGTTTTAGTAAGCATAAAACTGAAGCAGCCTCATTTAAACCTGACCAGCAATGAGCCGCTAATCGCAACTGCCAGGAAAGCTCGGCTTTTTCAAGAAACAATGGCCATGCTTCCCCTCTATCACACTCAGTTAAGGTTTGCAAAACTATAAACTGAAAAGAATGGTCATGGCCAGGTTGAATGACATCACCTGTGGAAGAATGCAATATCTCCCCACATGGAGAGTCAAGAGGAGGGAGAACCAGTGTTGCCTTAGCCAGAAAGGGGCTATGAGTATCATGCTCAGCCTGTCTGACCTCACTTTTGTCAGCACCATGGGAATCAGGAATAATGTTGGAAAGGTATAAAGGAAGAGGTTGTTCCATTTGAAAGGGAAGGTGTCTGCTCTCCATATCCTTGTCTGTTGGGTTCTGCAGCAGAACCCTTGTAGTTGTCTATTCTGATGAGAGGCAAAAAGGTCTACAATAGGGTGACCCCACTGATGGCTGATGTCCAGGAAAATCTCTTTTCAGCATCCATTTGTTGTGGTCCAGAAGAACACTTCTCAGAGTCTATTAGGGTGTTGTTCTGAAACAGAAAGTAGGATGCTGAGTGTGTTAGTTGCAATTCCTGTGCCAACAGTCACACTTTCTTTGCAAGACTGAAAAGGGGATAGGAATGGGTTCCCCCCTTGCTTATTTACCACAAAACCATGGTGTTGCCTGTCCAATCTACAGTGTTCCAAGGTTCAAGTTGTATTGAAAAACTTTGATGGCAAGAAATCTTTTTCTGATTTATGTGCTGCCTTCTTTGTTCTCGAGTCCAGATACCCTGCACCTTCAGAAGGTCTGTGTGTGCTCCCCAAGCAATATCTGAACTGTTTATGTTGATGGTCTTTGTCTGCTTCTGTCAGGCAGATGTTTGCTACTGGATTCTGCAGAATGGTGTCTTTCTACTAGTGGAGATCACCTTTCAATGATGGGAAAAGAGGCACCAGGTTTTCAAGGGATGAGAATGCTGTTCCCAAGTGTTTTTTTTCAGGAACCACTGGAATTTTTTCAAGTGCAGTTTTGCTAGGGTATCATTAAAATGCAGAATTCCATGTATCCAAAGGCCCTTAGGTATTCCCTTGCAGAGATTTTCTGCCTTGGAAGTAGGCTGAGGAAATAGTATGTGAAGTAAGAAACCTTGTCCTGGGATAAGGCAGCTTTTTGTTGCACTGAATCTATCATTGCACCAAGAAAAATAATTCTTGTTTGGGGCTGAATTTATGACTTGCGAAGACTGAGTGAGGCCTACCTTCTGAAATGAGTACATGGAGATTTGTAATGATCTAATGGGATATAACTGGAACTAGACATTTAGTGAAAACTCTGCAAGCACTGAATAAGCCAAATGGTAAAGCACAAAACTGGTAATGTAATTCTGCTACCACAAACTGCAGGTATCTCCTGTGCCCCTCTGAAGTAGAGTAGAGGTGTGCAGGTTGATGTCCTTTAGATCTAGCATGACCATATAAGCCCCTTAAAAGATCAAGGGTAGCAGTTTTTGAAGGGTTAGCATTTTGAATTTTGGAACATATAGAAACGTGTTTAACTTTCAAATCTATTAATGGTCTCCATGTACATTCCTTTCTTGGGATGAAAATGATTCTTGAGGTAAACCCTGTGCCCGATTCCCCTGCAGGAACTTTTTGAATGGAGCCTTTTTGTAAAAGATCTAGCAAGACGGGAGGAAGAAGACCCTCTTGTTCATTTGGGGGTTTTGGCTTCTCTAGGAAAGGTGGCCTTTCCCTGAACTGAATGGAATACTCTATGATGTGCAAGACACATTGGTCTCTTGTGATAAATTTCCATTGTTGTAGCAAAGAAGACAGTCTCCCCATTGGGGGGTTGGGGGTGGGACTGGGGATGGGAGGCTGTGTATAGTCACAGCTGTTCCCTGAGGGAATAGGATCTTTGGAACCCTCAGGTCTAGGGCACCAATTAGATTTCCACCTCCTAGACTGTCTGGGAGTGTCTGCTTGTGGAGGCCTCCCCTTGTCTTGTCTAGGGAAAAAAGACTAGGTTTACAAGGATAACTTCTATTGTATCTAAGCGTGGGATTCAATTCCTACACAGTTTTTGTTTTCACATTTTGTCCAAATTCCCAAATAATTTTTCTGTAGAAGGGCCAAAAAGGAACTCCTTATCCAGTGAGGCATCCAGGAGTTTGTCCTTTACCTGGTCAGAAAGTGACTGAGTTCTCGGCAAAGCATGTCTACGAATGCAAAAACGTGTTGTAGTTGCTCTACAAGATACATCTAATTCACTGTAACCACATTTTGGAGTGTGTCTGGAGACCTGTTGTGCTTATCTAGTTGTTTCCTATATGTCTCACTTTAAGGTCTTGTAAACAATGCCATCTGTTTTAGAAATTATTTGTTCTGTTATAGACTCAAAATATTTCAACATATGAAATTGGCAATTAGAGGCCCTGATAAAGAGGGTAGCATAAGTATATGACTTCTTACTAAATCTATCTAGCAGTCTACTTTCTCTTTCATTTGGAAAAGGGTGTCTAGCTGCTCCCTTAGGGGTACCTGCTGAGAATTCAGTAGATACTCCTGAAGGATCAGCTTGTGGATTTTTATAGAGATGTTTGTAAGTGTCAAGAGCTCTACAGACATTTTCTGTTTTCCTTGGGGCAGGTGGCAGAAAGTGAGGGTGCAGAGAGATGTCATCAAAGACATTAATTAACACGATATGCACTGGAGGAATAGCCAGTGGTCTGGGAAATGGTAGACTTAAAAGCTCTTTCTAATGGATTTAGGACTGAAAGAATTCCTTGCTCTCCCAATTAAAAGCCTCCCTTCATATTATGCAGAATAAGTCCTCAGGGGGAAGAGCAGAGGAGAGGGTAACATCTGAATCAGAGTCAGTGTGTTGAGGGGGGAGGTGCTCAGAATAAGAATATTCATCCTCATCCTTAGATCCTGAGGAGTCAGAATCTTCATGAAAGGAAACTTGCTTCCTTCTTTTGTTGGAGAAGCTTCAGGAATAGTCAGCCATGTCTGGCTGGGATCCCTAGATTTCATAAAGGACATGAATTCTTGAGCTATCTTCAGAAGATCCTGTGCTTTAAACTGGGCTATACCAGCTGAGGGCTGGGTAGTTGGCTGAAGCAAGCAAACTGATCTTAGACTTAAGTTTCCATTCAGAAAGAAAAGTCTCAGGATGTAGTCAGCCAACCACAACCTTGGTCCACGTTCCTGAAATGTGAGCATATTGACAGCCTAATATGAAGAAATATTTCCCTCTGAAACCAAAGCTCGAGTGTCAGAAGCCGAAGCCTGTGGAGCAGTTTTGGGCCCATCAAGAAGAGTGTTGGAGTTGTCATATCTGACTGGTGGGCTGCCATGGTGGCCTCCCAAGAGGTTACACCAGAGGCCTCATGCCTAATAGTCATTAAATCAGGGGGCAGCAAAGGTGCCTTACCAGAGTTGTTGGGCAGCTTTAACATGGGCACTGAAGGTTCACCAGCATTCACTGATTCTTTTTCCTTCAACTTTTTGTCCCTCTGTTTCTTTGGTAAGACGGTGGCCAAAGCTGAAGAATAAGAGAAAGCACAGGAAACTGAGTCCAAGGACTCCATTTGAGCTGCAAGGACTTCAACCCTATATTTAAGTGTCTTAAGTGCAAAATCAACAAAATCCTGACAACTAAACATGTCATGCTAAAGCTCCATACAAAACAGACTAAAGAAATAAAAATCTTTATGCAGAATCTGTTTCCCACACTTTAAGCAGTTCTTGACCTTTTTAAACATTAATCAGAAGAAAAAACTCCCCAGTGGGGTACTCATCAGAAGGCAGGAGGAAATAGCTCTTGAGAAAACAAGCCAACCAATGGACTGGGTGTCTGATAACAATGGAGCAATGCACAGGACTACATAGCTAGAAAGAAGTGAAGATTGTAATGATGGACTCCCATCTTTACACTGACATTTGTCTGTCGGCCTTTGGATATGGGATGATGCAAAGGCTCTGGAAATCAGGCCACTTGAGGGCTTCTGTGCATGGCAGGAAGACCCATGAATCAGTACTGCAACACTGACTACAAAGAACGTCAATACATGTAGAAAATTGTTTAGAATGAGGATTGAACTTTAAGGGAGGACATGAGTACTTTATGTAATATTGAAGTGAATGATAATTGTTAAAACTGAAAACGTGTATGTGTAGTGCATAAAATAATGAAAATGTTTACAGTGGTTTGTCTTTTCTGTTAATGTGTGTGTACCCATGCCATTATTCAAAACATGTGACTTTAATAAATATATTAAAGCTAAATCACTCAGGTGAGTGAAGCATGCACTGTCACTTCTGTTGTGTACAGTCTATATGAAGCCAGTTGGAATGGTGTTGCAAGGCAGAAGTATTTGGTATTACTCATATGCTAAGAATACTTGTCTCTGCCTTCCCTTTACAAGGAAGTCTATAGGTTACTTTACCAACCCAGAAGACTTCAGTTTATCATTAAGTGGATGTTAGAAAGCTGAATGAACTTCAATGTGGCAAAGAATAGGGCAGTGTTGGTTTATGCTATCATCTACCTAATTCACTTTCTCATATCTCCATTATTATAAGCATGGATAATAAACCAAACTGTGTTCCGTTTCTTACTAGAGAATCATGCAGTTCACCACATTAATTAGGTTAGTTCCAGCACAAAAAAGGAAATTGACAAGGCTTAAAAGAGCCAGCAAGGAGAGCTTACCTAGTACTTACTATGAACCTATTCACAGTTTCTAGCTCTGTTCATCAGCTCAGTAACAATAATTGCTGTCTTCGCAGGACCCTTTATCTCTTGTAAAGAATAACTGTCTAATAAATGTCAAATTCTTTCTCAGCTGGCAACAATACTGGTTTCATCTCTGTGTTGCTGTTTTATTTTTTCTTCTTCAAGAAAATATGTTCATTGCTTCTTCCCCAGTAATAATGCAGAGGGAGTCAACACTAACTTTTTCAGACTGAGAGCGAATCCCACACTGTGCAAGAGAAAGATAATGAACTGTAGATTCTGAAGCAGGAACTGATAAGAGGGTACTTGAGTCAGAAGGTAGTCCAGATAAAGGAATATCTGCATTATCTGAAGTCTGCAGATAACTACCAATGGGGCCAGACATTTGGTAGATACACTTGGAGCTATGGAAAGACCAAAAGGCAAAGTACAGAACAGATAATTAAAGGAAAAATTAAAGGAAATGCAAATTTCTTTAAGAGACTGTGAATAAGAATATGGAGATAAGCATCCTTTAAATCCAGAGAGATTAGAAATGCTTAGGGAAGGAAAAGGCGTCTGAAGAGACAACATCCTGAATGAAGGAACCTTAAGAAAGTTGTTGAAATAGGACTGGTCCAGAATAGGTCTCCGCATTCCTTTCTTCCCTGGAACCAGAAATATTCTGGACTAGAAACCCGTTCCTTGTTGAGATCATGAAAGAGGTTGTGTGGTTCTCTGTTGCACCAGATCCTGCAGGACCAGAGGAAAATGAGGAAGCTGGCAAGCAGGAGGGCATGGGAGACCAGAAAATGGAGAAAGGGACTCTCAAGCCATAAAATAACCATGTGGATGATAACCACAGATGCCTGGTTCTGTTTATCAGTTGCCAAGTAGGGAAAGGAAGGGTTAGCCTGAGGGACAGAGGAATCTGGCTGAGGGGCAGGGGAGGCTGTTTCAAAAACAGAGGCAGATTTATCAGGAAAAGAAGGTTTTTGGTCACTATAACTCTCAGTGGTCTAATCTGTGGAAAATCTGATTAGAAAGCCACTTACCCCTAGGAGGTTGTCTAGGCTGCCTGTGAACAAAGGAATATTTTGAAGGATAGTTTCTCAGGAACTTAAGTACAGGAGAAACAAAAACTTGCTTAAGGTCCTGCATAACCTTACCCTTATCCTGCAGGATTTTAAACAATTATGCAGCATCAATGCAAAAAAGATTCTGACTATCTAAGGAAGAATCTAAAAGTTTGGGTTTAATATCCTCAGGCAAAGCCTATAGGAACAACCAGGAATATCTACTCATGAAACAGCCTGATGCAGCTGCTCTAGAGGAGGCATTAGCTGCATCAGGGTCTATATTGAATAATCAAAAAGTGAATTCACTGAACGATATTTACATTGAAAATACCATTCAGCGAACTGTTAATTGTGAGATTACAGTGCAATGAAGATCAGAAAATTTGCTCTTTCTTCACTGTAGTGCGATCTCGGAGGTGGTATATATAATTAGCAGGAATTCGCTGAACGGTATTTTTGATGTAAATACAGTTCGGTGAATTCACTTTTCAATTATTCAATATAGACCCGCTGCATCATAGCTACATTTAATGGCATGACATGCTATCTGAGATGCAGGACTCGGTAGAGAGAAGGAGCAGAAGTCTTACTGAAATAATCAAGCATGTAATTCAAAACCCTTGCCAGCTGCGACATACCTAGTCATGTGGGTGTGGTAATTAATGGCTGTAAAAGCCAAAGCAGCAAAAGTATGCACTTTTTCCCATACCTCTCCACAGAATGGCTGTCCTTGTCAGAAGACAGCAGCTTGGAAGAGGAAAGCAGTTTGGATGGCTTATCTGTGGATGTGCAAACAGCAGCAGGATCAGATGATGGACTTTTATACAAGTATTTATGATCCTCAGCTACCTTTCAAAATCTATCTGGCTTCTTTGAGGCCCAGAAGTTGAGAGTCAGGAGCCAGAGAAGCTGCTGTAAATGTGTCCAACAGGGCACTAAGACTGGAGGAACTGCAAAAGGCCTAGGTGAGTCCATTTGTAAAAGTTTATAATACCCCCCTTTTGAACCTCTGATACTTGGGAACAACCCCATTTAAAGTGTTCTATCACATGGACCACTGTATCCTCAAAGGATAATTCTTCATAAGGATAATCAGGGCACAAAAAATCATCTTAATCACATCAAAAGGCCAAAGGAGAATGTACTTGTGAGGAATACACTAAGCATTCATCACCAGAGTCCAACTCATCAGAACAAGCAAAATCCCTAGGCTTCTTAGATTGAGGGGGTGACCAGAAAGAAGCAGCAGCAGGGACATTCCCTGTGGAGGTTAAGAGTTGTGAGGGCATTAAACAAAGTCCTGCTACTCTCTGAGGATCCTTAGCTACAGTAGCAGTGTTTTTGTTTTCTGTTACTTTTTTAAGGGAACATCAGCCTTTACAAATTTAGGAGGCTCAGAGCCCTGACTTGAGTTAATAAGAGTACCAGGCACCTCTTCCCTGACTAAAATTTGGGGAATCACCCTTGGCCTTTTAGATATAATCAACAGTGGCTCCCTGTTAACACTTGCTCCAGATGTATGCACAGCCTCAGTGGACGTGTGAGTATGCAGTTACGTGGCTGCCTCTAACTGTGTCATAGCACAGAGAAAGTACAGTTTTGTATCTACCATAAATGTAGATGTTCGAGTGCTAATACAGCTGCAGTCATAACAGATGGGTTCTCCTGCCGTCAGGCGGGTCCTCGGTCGGCCGAATTCCAAAGTCTAGGTCCGGCGTCGGTTGTCGTCGCTTCTTCCCTGACGTCAGTGTGAGAGGGGTATAAAAGAACCAGCCGATGCCATTTTCTTCAGTTTTTCTTGCCCCAGATGTCAGGTGCCCCCAGAAGGAAGGCAATACATAAATTTGTGTAATAAAGCAATGCCATATAATCAAAATACAGTAGTGCAAGCAAATACATCAAGAATGAATACCCCAATCAGGTTGCATGAAGAGATGTTAGCTAATAGGCCTGTCCCAAGAGGGGAAGGAGGGAGGGAAACCTGGACTGCAGCTGTATTAGCACTCGAACATCTACATTTATGGTAGGTACAAAACTGTACTATGTTCATCGTGCATACAGCTGCAGTCATAACAGATGAGTAGAATCCCAAAGCTAAGAAAGGGGTGGTAGGCACTAGGTGGAACTAGGAGGAGCCAGAATGCCCTGCAAGACTGCAGTGGCAAAGCCCACTCTAGATTTGGAGTATAGTGGAAGGTGGTAGTGCTTGGAGAAGGTATGCACAGAACTCCAAGTGGCTGCTTCTAAAATATCTTTGCTAGGAACTCCTCTGAGAAAGGCTGCAGAGGTAGCCGTGGCCCTTGTGGAGTGAGATCTGATGCCTGTAGGTACAGTTTTGCCATGAAAGGAATAGCAAAAGTGTATGCAGTGAGCTATCCATTTTGAGATTGTCTGTTTGGAAATTGGCTTTCCTTGAGCTCCTATAGCATAGGACACAAAGAGCTGTTCTGATTTTCTGAAAGGCTTTGTTCTGTCCAAATAATAACGCAGTTGTCTGTGGATGTCCAAGGAATGTAGTAATCTCTCCCCTTTGTTTTGAGGATTAGGATAAAAGGTAGGTAAGTGTATGGCCTAATTCAAAGCTACCCTGGATACCACTTTTGGCATAAAGGATGGGTTGGTTCATAAGGAAGCTCTGTCCTGATGGAAGATGATAAAAGGCTGCACAGCCATAAGAGCTTGTAGTTCCGATACCCTACGAGCTGAGGTAATAGCCAGAAAAAAAGCTGCTTTCCAGGACAAATATTGCAAATCTGATGAGGCAGCTGGCTCAAAAGGAGGCAAGGTCAGTTTTTCTTAGAATGAAATTGAGATCCCAAGCAGGTATTGGTTGTTTCCTTGGGGGGGGTTTAGATTCTTAGCCCCTCTGAGGAACTGTCTTAAGAGGGGGTAAGAGAATAAGGGTGGATCAGTGTTGTATTCTGCAGAAATGGCTGAGGCATGGATTTTGATGGAGGAGAATGAAAGTCCACCGCTTAACAGCTCAGCTAGATACTGTAATATTTGAGGTAAATTCAGCTCCAGGATCCTGGCCCTTTTTCTCATTCCAGACACAAAACCGTTTCCATTTTGCAGAGTAAGCTTTTCTAGTAGATGGCCTTCTGGCCTCCAAAATGACATCCTGCACCTCCTTGGAGAGTAGGGTCTGTTGTGATGCTAAGGAATCTTCCATGCAGCTAGATTGAGTGTTTTTAGCTGACTGTGAAGAGTTTTGAAGCTGTGCTGAGTCAGGAGAAGAGGCATTAGAGGCAGGGTCCATGGTGGGGAATGTGTCAGGCTCCTCAGGAGTGGGTACCAGTGTTGTCTTGGCCAGTCTGGAGCAATGAGAATCATCTTTGGTCTGTCTGCTCTGGTTTTTAATAGAACTTTGGGCAGCAGAGAAAGAGGTGGGAAGGCATAAACTGTCATTGATGTCCAACTGAAAGAGAGGGCGTCCACTCTCCAGGCCTTTGGATGAAAAATCCTTGAGCAGAATTTTGTCAATTGGTGATTTCTGTGGGTGGCAAAGAGATCTATGTCTGGCCTTCCCCATGCTTGAATTATCTTTGTAAAAACTTGAGGATGCAACTTCCATTCGTGTGGATCTGTCATATTTCTGCTTAGGTTGTCTGCCAGCGTGTTTTCCTTGTCTGGCAAGTACTGTGCTTGTAGTTCAATTTGTAAGTCCAGGGCCATGTTCCAAAGTGACATGGCCAGTCTGCATAGGGGGTATGAATGGGTTCCTCCCTGTTTGTTTATGTACCACATTACTGTGGTGTTGTCCGTTCTTATCAATAGTTGACCTGGTTGCAGAAGGTCTTTGAAAGCTATAATAGCATTTATTACTGCTAGCATTTCCTTTTGATTGATGTGAAGGTGCTTTTCTTTTTGGGACCATTTGCCCTGAATGCACCGATCTGTCATGTGCGCCCCCCAGGCGTAGTCCGAGGCGTCTGTTGTGATGACTTGATTTGCTTGAGGCTTGATGAATGGAAGACCTGTGTTTGTTTGGCATGCTTGAGCCCACCACAAAAATTCCTTTTGAAGACATGGAATTAGTGGTATTATTGTTTCCAAACTGCGGCTGTGTTGAGACCATAGGTTTTTCAGGTACCATTGAAGTTTCCTCATATGCAGCTTTGCACATGGGATTAGTAAGATGCAAGATGCCATGAATCCCAGAGCCTGCAGGATTTTCCTTGCAGTCAGCCTGGTGCAATTTGCTAGTGTTCTTAAGTATTGAGTTAGTTGCCCCTGCTTCTCTGGCGTGAGGTAGGCCATCTGGGTGTTTGTGTCCAAGTTGGCACCCAGGAAAATTATTTTCCGAGAGGGTATTAGCCTTGATTTCTTTTTGTTGACTGTGTATCCCAGAGAATTCAACATTATTACATAAGCCAGATGTTTCAGAAGAATGTGCTTGCTGTCTGCTTGGATCAGGCAGTCGTCCAAATAGGGGAATATTTGTATCCAAACCACAAACGAAAAAACTGTTGAACCAAAAGAGCGTAACAACGAACAAGAACACTATGAGAGACTACTTCGTAAAATAAACAGACGTTTAATGATTCCAAATTAATGTTAGCGCTTTCGGCTAAATCAAATATTTAGCCTTCCTCAGACAAACAGCAGAACAGGAAATGACATTTCTTAAAATATATGTATAGAACCAATTGAAATAAAGTGCATTTAGTAATTAGTTGTAACTAAGGTTACCTTAAAGTAGTATAATCCATTGCAAACATAAGCCTTGAATAAAGGTAAAGATAGAGTGCCTCTATAGGCATTGCAACGGAACAGCAAGTGATACTTTGTTGCAAGTAACTCCATTCATCAAAATATTTACACAGATGTTAAACTCTATAATTACTGGGTTATTTAATCATACAACTTGCTTCATACTTATGTGATGTATTAAAAATGTTATAAAAACAGTGAATGATAAACTAAAAAATATTTGTGTATATTTTAAATTGTTACCAAAAATATTTCCACAATTTGGAACATTATTTCCACATTTAAACATTAAAAATACTGATTAGTTTTGCCATAGAATTCCTATACAATAATCATAAAATAATACAATTTTACATTAGTGCATTCTGTTAGGGAATAATTGATGTTGGGTCCATTTCATATCCAAATGTGAGAGACCTTCCCTGTATGTGTTATCTGTTATCGATAACCATTTTAATACACATTTTATTGATAGGTTGTCATTGATGCCAGGTAATAAATGTGCTCTAGTTTACCTGCCACATCAATTCATCTATCTCTAACCTAATTTGTCAGGGGCCACCCATTGGATCTGGCATTCTTTGTTGGAGTATAACAAAGTTGAAGGAATGCCCTGTATTGCTAATAATATGCTTAGCTAGGGCATTGTTCACATCCCTTCTGCTAATAGCATAAATGTGTTCGTGTATTCTGGTCTTGAATCTTCCCTCTGTCTTGCCAATGTAGAAAGCTTCACATTGGCTACACAGAGCAGCATATACCACAGATTTTGATTCACAGTTGTAATGCTTGCTTATTTTATATGTCCTATCTTTAATGTTGAACTGAGTGCCCACTCTAATAAATTTGCATTCTGCACAGGCACCACATTTGTACATTCGTTTGGGGCACTGAGAAATGAACTTTTTTGGTGCCCTTTCCAAAATGGCTTTAAGGTTTTGGCCTCTCCTGTATGTTATGTTGGGTTTTTCACCTAATGCTGTAGACAAAGTACTGTCATGATTAATTACGTCCCAGTTCTTATACAGGATCTCCCTAATTTTTTGAAAATCTAGCGAGAAAGTGTGTAAAAAAGACACATTATAATTAGTGTCCTTACTTCTATCTCTAGTTGGCAGACTAACGAATTAGTGCCAATTCTTCTTCCCGAAAGTTTTGTTATTAAGAAGGGAATAAAATGGCCTGACTTCCGTTTATTTACTACTTCCACTATGATGTTGTCAATCAAAGTAAGTGGATAGCCTCTTGCCAAGAACATATTTTTAGTTTGTTGCATTCATGTTGGAAATCCAGATCATCAGTAACCATCGGCGCCCTCACTAACTGACCTTTTACAACCGATCTTTTGGTAGTAGGGATGGCTACTGGAGAAATGCAAAAAACTATTAGAATATGTGGATTTTCTATATATGTTACTTTTCAGTCTTTTGTTATTAACATCCTTTGTAAGAAGAATGTCTAAATAACTGATCTCACTTTCCTGTGTGTTAAAAGTGAACTGTAAAAGTTTGTCATGTTGGTCATTCGTTCTATAAAGTTAGGAATGTCCTCACTATTGCCTTTCCATAAACAGAAAATGTCATCCTGGTATCTGGTATACCAGGAGACATACTGTTTAAAAACCTCATCCTTAAATAGAAGTTCTTTTTCCCAATGTGACAGTACTGCATTGGCGAGCGAACCCCACATGGCGACCCCATTGCTACTCGAGGTTTGAAGGTAAAATTGTTTTCAAAAAAGAAAAAGTTATTTACCAAAACCATCTCCAAGAGTGTTTCAGTCAAATAAATGGTGTTATTGTCAACATTCTTGGCAACCATAAATTCTCTCACCCAATTAAGGCCTATATCCTGTGGTATAACTGTATACAGATCTTTTATATCTATTGTGAGGAAAACTATGTCCGGGGTATATTCAATTTCGCCAATGTTTTTCAGAAAGGACCAAGAGTCCTTACAGATATGTGCCTCCTGTGCTAGTAAAGGTTTAATAATACTATCAACTAGTCTTGCACATGCGTAAGTGGCGAACCCCTGCCATCAACAATAGGCCTGAACGGAGGTGAGTAAAGCTGTTTATGTAATTTTGGTGTTCCAAAAAAGGCTGAGATTCTGGGGGATGGCATCTGCAAATATCTATATGTTTCTGGAATAATAAAACCTTCCATAAGTAAATCATATAGTATGTTATTAATCTTCCTATAGGCTCCATGTATCTCATTCAGAGATACTTCCTTATAAGCTGGTGTATCCAAATGCTTCTTCATGTATTCCACATATTTAAAGTGGTCCATTAAAACCACCCCACCCCCTTTATCCGGTTTCATGACACGGATCCTACAATCCCTTAATAAATGGAGAAAATCCCATTCCAGTGTGGTCATATTGTTAAGATCTTTTGATTACTATACATAATCCGATTTTAATTGCCCACAAATCTGTTTCACACATTTTCTCAAACACTAATAAGCTCGGATGGAGGGGTGGATTATATGTACTAGATACCCTAAGGGGTTCAGTAACTCTGTGTTGTTACCCAACAATGAATGTAAGTTAAGTTTTCTAACAAAACTTTTAGGTCCACCAGTGTTTTCCCTATGTCCATATGTTGCGAACAAGCGATAGATCTTTTGCAAAGAAGTTGACAATATCCTGATGGATTTCAATAAGTGTATAATTATACACTGTAAAGTCATTGTTACTACTTTTCAGGATGTTTGGTTCCAAACCAAAGAGGGAACCTGGATCATCTCCTCCTCCCCTCTTTTCTTGTTCCTCGTATTGTTCCCTGTCTGGGCCCAATGCGGTTGGTTGCTCGGGTGTTGTTGGCCTGATGAAAATCCTGGTTGTCCTGTTGGTCAAAATCTACCATAGACTGGCCTTGTGGTTGAATGTTATCCCTCAGTCCATTTGCTGAGGTGTTTGGCTGATTGGTGTTATTAACGTTGGTACTGTTGTTATTATTCAGCCTTGGGCTCCTTCTATAGCCCTGCCGTTGAGTTGTAAAACCTTCTTGGTTATTGTCATTATTGGTGTTATCTACTGGGATAACATTAGTATTTTGTCCAGTTTGATTGGGCACTTCCTTGAATAACCTGCGTTTTATTTTCAGGCCTGGGATAAGCGGTTTTATTCTCATAGTCCTTTAAATCTCGACTTAATTTTTTCTTTTACTAAATAGTAATTTCTCCATACTAGCCTCAATGCTAGAAAAGATACGACAATAGTCGTACTTAAAACGCAAGAAATCATCACTGGAAGTAATGTATTTTTCAAGGGCATCCAAATCAGCTGCAAGAACCGCAATATCTTTAGAATAAAAAGCAATGAGAGCCTGTAGGAATTCGACTCCCTGTCGAACAAACAATGCCAACAGCTCGTGGTGAAAAAGAGAATTTTCCACCAGCCCAGATGGAAAACGCCATTGTCTTAGTCCTTTGGGACAACCTTGTGTTTAACACATTCTGTAAGATATCGACTTCCAATTGCAGTTTTTATATTTGTATAACTTATTGTCAAATTCATCAATTTTATCCCTAATACATTTGTGTCAGTCATGTGGTTTACATTAGGTTCATTACGCTGACTGAACCCTTGGCTGAAAAATTATTGTTCATTAAAAATCAGCCATTGTTGGTATTCCTTGCTGGTTACAGTTCTTTTGATTGATAATGTTATTATTAAAGTTAGCGTTATTGTTACCTGGATTTGGTACCCCAGATAGCGTAATCACAGGACAGGGCTGTTCATTCGAAGTCTGTATAACCCGTTCCGTTGATGTAAGTATAGTAGATGATGTTGCTGTAATGGGTGATTGCTGCCAATTAGGAATGAAAAATCATCGTTGTCACTCTGCTGCGATGAAATCAAACCAGAAGATCTATTATCCTGGTTAGAAGCTGCCGCAGTAATGGCGTCAACTTTTGTGTTAGGGCATCAACCCTGCCCAAAAGCAGTTCCACAAGAGTGGTCAAATTATTGCTGGAACTGTTCACAACCCTTTCAGGACTGCTCTGCTGCGTTCCTAAAGCCGTGGAAGTATCTCCGGTTCCTCGCCATATCAAACACCAAACCACAAACGAAAAACTGTTGAACCAAAAGAGCGTAACGAACAAGAACACTATGAGACACTACTTCGTAAAATAAACAGACGTTTAATGACACCAAATTAATGTTACCGCTTTCGCCTAAATCAAATATTTAGCCTTCCTCAGACAAACAGCAGAACAGGAAATGACATTTCTTAAAATATATGTATAGAACCAATTGAAATAAAGTGCATTTAGTAATTAGTTGTAACTAAGGTTACCTTAAAGTAGTATAATCCATTGCAAACATAAGCCTTGAATAAAGGTAAAGATAGAGTGCCTCTATAGGCATTGCAACGGAACAGCAAGTGATACTTTGTTGCAAGTAACTCCAGTCATCAAAATATTTACACAGATGTTAAACTCTATAATTACTGGGTTATTTAATCATACAACTTGCTTCATACTTATGTGATGTATTAAAAATGTTATAAAAACAGTGAATGATAAACTAAAAAATATTTGTGTATATTTTAAATTGTTACCAAAAATATTTCCACAATTTGGAACATTATTTCCACATTTAAACATTAAAAATACTGATTAGTTTTGCCCGCAGAATTCCTATACAATAATCATAAAATAATACAATTTTACATTAGTGCATTCTGTTAGGGAATAATTGATGTTGGGTCCATTTCATATCCAAATGTGAGAGACCTTCCCTGTATGTGTTATCTGTTATACGATAACCATTTTAATACACATTTTATTGATAGGTTGTCATTGATGCCAGGTAATAAATGTGCTCTAGTTCGTACCTGCCACATCAATTCATCTATCTCTAACCTAATTTGCCAGGGGCCACCCATTGGATCTGGCATTCTTTGTTGGAGTATAACAAAGTTGAAGGAATGCCCTGTATTGCTAATAATATGCTTAGCTAGGGCATTGTTCACATCCCTTCTGCTAATAGCATAAATGTGTTCGTGTATTCTGGTCTTGAATCTACTTTAATAATAACATTATCAATCAAAAGAACTGTAACCAGCAAGGAATACCAACAATGGCTGATTTTTTAATGAACAATAATTTTTTCAGCCAAGGGTTCAGTCAGCGTAATGAACCTAATGTAAACCACATGACTGACACAAATGTATTAGGGGATAAAATTGATGAATTTGACAATAAGTTATACAAATATAAAAAACTGCAATTGGAAGTCGCATATCTTACAGAATGTGTTAAACACAAGGTTGTCCCAAAAGGACTAAGACAATGGCGTTTTCCATCTGGGCTGGTGGAAAATTCTCTTTTTCACCAAGAGCTGTTGGCATTGTTTGATCGACAAGGGATCAATTCCTACAGGCTCTCATTGCTTTTTATTCTAAAGATATTGCGTTCTTGCAGCTGATTTGGATGCCCTTGAAAAATACATTACTTCCAGTGATGATTTCTTATGCTTTTAAGTACGACTATTGTCGTATCTTTTCTAGCATTGAGGCTAGTATGGAGAAATTACTATTTAGTAAAAAGAAAAAATTAAGTCGAGATTTAACGGACTATGCGAATAAAACCGCTTATCCCAGGCCTCAAAATAAAACGCAGGTTATTCAAGGTAAAGTGCCCAATCAAACTGGACAAAATACGAATGTTATCCCAGTAGATAACACCAATAATGACAATAACCAAGAAGGTTTTACAACTCAACGGCAGGGCTATAGAAGGAGCCCAAGGCTGAATAATAACAACAGTACCAACGTTAATAACACCAATCAGCCAAACACCTCAGCAAATGGACTGAGGGATAACATTCAACCACAAGGCCAGTCTATGGTAGATTTTGACCAACAGGACAACCAGGATTTTCATCAGGCCAACAACACCCGAGCAACCAACCGTACGTGGGCCCAGACAGGGAACAATACGAGGAACAAGAAAAGAGGGGGGAGGAGGAGATGATCCAGGTTCCCTCTTTTGGTTTGGAACCAAACATCCTGAAAAGTAGTAACAATGACTTTACAGTGTATAATTATACACTTATTGAAATCCATCAGGATATTGTCAACTTCTTTGCAAAAGATCTATCGTTTGTTCCGGCGCAACATATGGACATAGGGAAAACACTGGTGGACCTAAAAGTTTTTGTTAGAAAACTTAACTTACATTCATTGTTGGGTAACAACACAGAGTTACTGAACTCCCTTAGGGTATCTAGTACATATAATCCACCCCTCCATCCGAGCTTATTAGTGTTTGAGAAAATGTGTGAAACAGATTTGTGGGCAATTAAAAATCGGATTATGTATAGTAATCAAAAAGATCTTAACAATATGACCACACTGGAATGGGATTTTCTCCATTTATTAAGGGATTGTAGGATCCGTGTCATGAAACCGGATAAAGGGGGTGGGGTGGTTTTAATGGACCACTTTAAATATGTGGAATACATGAAGAAGCATTTGGATACACCAGCTTATAAGGAAGTATCTCTGAATGAGATACATGGAGCCTATAGGAAGATTAATAACATACTATATGATTTACTTATGGAAGGTTTTATTATTCCAGAAACATATAGATATTTGCAGATGCCATCCCCCAGAATCTCAGCCTTTTTTGGAACACCAAAATTACATAAACAGCTTTACTCACCTCCGTTCAGGCCTATTGTTGATGGCAGGGGTTCGGCCACTTACGCATGTGCAAGACTAGTTGATAGTATTATTAAACCTTTACTAGCACAGGAGGCACATATCTGTAAGGACTCTTGGTCCTTTCTGAAAAACATTGGCGAAATTGAATATACCCCGGACATAGTTTTCCTCACAATAGATATAAAAGATCTGTATACAGTTATACCACAGGATATAGGCCTTAATTGGGTGAGAGAATTTATGGTTGCCAAGAATGTTGACAATAACACCATTTATTTGACTGAAACACTCTTGGAGATGGTTTTGGTAAATAACTTTTCTTTTTGAAAACAATTTTACCTTCAAACCTCCGGAGTAGCAATGGGGTCGCCATGTGGGGTTCGTTCGCCAATGCAGTACTGTCACATTGGGAAAAAGAACTTCTATTTAAGGATGAGGTTTTTAAACAGTATGTCTCCTGGTATACCAGATACCAGGATGACATTTTCTGTTTATGGAAAGGCAATAGTGAGGACATTCCTAACTTTATAGAACGAATGACCAACATGACAAACTTTTTACAGTTCACTTTTAACACACAGGAAAGTGAGATCAGTTATTTAGACATTCTTCTTACAAAGGATGTTAATAACAAAAGACTGAAAAGTAACATATATAGAAAATCCACATATTCTAATAGTTTTTTGCATTTCTCCAGTAGCCATCCCTACTACCAAAAAAGATCGGTTGTAAAAGGTCAGTTAGTGAGGGCGTCACGTATGGTTACTGATGATCTGGATTTCCAACATGAATGCAACAAACTAAAAAATATGTTCTTGGCAAGAGGCTATCCACTTACTTTGATTGACAACATCATAGTGGAAGTAGTAAATAAACGGAAGTCAGGCCATTTTATTCCCCTTCTTAATAACAAAACTTTCGGGGAAGAAGAATTGGCACTAATTCCGGTTAGTCTGCCAACTAGAGATAGAAGTAAGGACACTAATTATAATGTGTCTTTTACACACTTTCTCGCTAGATTTTCAAAAATTAGGAGATCCTGTATAAGAATTGGGACGTAATTAATCATGACAGTACTTTGTCTACAGCATTAGGTGAAAAACCCAACATAACATACAGGAGAGGCCAAAACCTTAAAGCCATTTTGGAAAGGGCACCAAAAAAGTTCATTTCTCAGCCCCAAAGGAATGTACAAATGTGGTGCCTGTGCAGAATGCAAATTTATTAGAGTGGGCACTCAGTTCAACATTAAAGATAGGACATATAAAATAAGCAAGCATTACAACTGTGAATCAAAATCTGTGGTATATGCTGCTCTGTGTAGCCAATGTGAAGCTTTCTACATTGGCAAGACAGAGCGTAGATTCAAGACCAGAATACACGAACACATTTATGCTATTAGCAGAAGGGATGTGAACAATGCCCTAGCTAAGCATATTATTAGCAATACAGGGCATTCCTTCAACTTTGTTATACTCCAACAAAGAATGCCAGATCCAATGGGTGGCCCCTGGCAAATTAGGTTAGAGATAGATGAATTGATGTGGCAGGTACGAACTAGAGCACATTTATTACCTGGCATCAATGACAACCTATCAATAAAATGTGTATTAAAATGGTTATCGTATAACAGATAACACATACAGGGAAGGTCTCTCACATTTGGATATGAAATGGACCCAACATCAGTTATTCCCTAACAGAATGCACTAATGTAAAATTGTATTATTTTATGATTATTGTATAGGAATTCTGCGGGCAAAACTAATCAGTATTTTTAATGTTTAAATGTGGAAATAATGTTCCAAATTGTGGAAATATTTTTGGTAACAATTTAAAATATACACAAATATTTTTTAGTTTATCATTCACTGTTTTATAACATTTTTAATACATCACATAAGTATGAAGCAAGTTGTATGATTAAATAACCCAGTAATTATAGAGTTTAACATCTGTGTAAATATTTTGATGAATGGAGTTACTTGCAACAAAGTATCACTTGCTGTTGGATTGCAATGCCTATAGAGGCACTCTATCTTTACCTTTATTCAAGGCTTATGTTTGCAATGGATTATACTACTTTAAGGTAACCTTAGTTACAACTAATTACTAAATGCACTTTATTTCAATTGGTTCTATACATATATTTTAAGAAATGTCATTTCCTGTTCTGCTGTTTGTCTGAGGAAGGCTAAATATTTGATTTAGCCGAAAGCGCTAACATTAATTTGGAGTCATTAAACGTCTGTTTATTTTACGAAGTAGTCTCTCATAGTGTTCTTGTTCGTTGTTACGCTCTTTTGAATATTTGTATCCCTTGAAGTCTGCAGTAGGCAATTACTGATGCCAGGCATTTTGTGAATACTCTGGGCGCAGTAGATAAGCCAAAGGGCAATGCAGAGAATTGATAATGGGTTGAACCTGCAAGAAATCTGAGGTATCTTCTGCAATTTTGTCTGATTGGGACATGCAGGTATGCCTCCTTGAGGTCCAATGTTACCAGCCAAGACTCCTTGCCCAGCATGGGAAGAAGCTGCTGTAGAGTGAGCACCTTGAATTTTGGTACGAGTAGAAATGTGTTTAGGATGGATAGGTCCAAAATAGGTCTCCAATCTTTTCCCTTCCTTGGTACCAGGAATAGTCTGGAATAAAAAACCTTGACCTTGTCCATACGTAGGTACCTCTTGAATAGCTTTCATGTCTATGAGATCTGAAATTTGTCTTTGTGCATCTGCCCTTTGATTGTGTGGCAGGCTTGGCATGCCTCTCATTTTTGGAAGGGTGTGAAAATGGAATCTGTAGCCTCTGTTTATAATGTCCAGGATCCATTTGTCTTTTGTGACAATATGCCAATTTTTTGAAAATAATGCCAGTTTTCCGCCTAAGGTTGCTGCCATTTGAGTCTTGCTTGGCATGCAAAGGGGAAAGTCATTGGGCTTGCTTTCTGAATGGTTGCGAGTTATCCTCACCACCTCTTTGTGTAGGAGCTTGCCATTGTCTGCCTCTAAATGATCCTTGGGATTGCCCTCTGCCCCTCGGATGTCTGTATTTACCTCTTTGGGGTCTGTCCGTGGCTGAAAAGGACCAATTTTTGGAAGGCCAATTTCTACTGAAACGTGGGGGTTGTACCTGTAGAAAATCTTTCACAGTTTGCATTGATTTAGCCTTTTCCTCCATTTTCCTTAATACCTCCTCAGCATTAGCACCAAATAATACATCCTTTTGTAGAGGGGCATCTAGTAATTTAGCTTTGACATGATCTGGCAAGGTTTGTTCCTTGAGCCAGGTATGTCTACGTATGACTGATCCTGTAACAGCAGCTCTACATGAGGCCTCTACAGCATCAAAACCACATTGTAAGGTATGTTTACCCACTTGTTCTGCACTATGCATCAAATCCTGCAACTCCTTCAAGTCTGGTTTTCACGTTGTGACATTTTACTTTTCAATTGTGATAACAAAAACTGTTGGTACTTTAGCATATGGAACTGACAGTTTAATGCCCTCATGGTTAAGGTAACCGAGGTATATACCTTTTTTCCCCACCTTTCTAAGGATCTGGAATCTCTCTCGGAAGGTAATGGATTTTTAGCAGTGGAGGCCTTAATTCCCTTGGGGCCCTGTGAGATGGTTTATGGGTCAGCAGCATGGCTTTTGTATAGAAACTGGTGTGAGACAGGAACCCTATAGTACCTGTCAGGCTTGACTGGGGCTGGAGGTAGAGAATCCGGGTTAAGGCAGGCCGCCGAGTACACATCATCTAATATGTCCAAGACAGGAGGTATAGCCAGAGGCCTGTGCTGAGGTAGCAAGAGAAATTTTCTAAGCCTTTTCTTGGAATCTGAATAATCTTGGCCTTCCCAGTGGAAGTGTTCCCTTAAGGTATGCAAAGTTTCCCCAAATGAGTAATCCTCTGGGGGGATACATAGGGAATGGACTCCTCTGCATCAGAGTCTTCAAAAGGGGAGTAAGAATGTTCCTGTTCATCAGAGTGCTCTGAAATAATGGAGCCCTGATCAGAGGAGGGGGATTCTTCCTCCACTCTGGGCCTTTTGTCCGGGGGGGGGTTGAGAACCCCTGATAAGAGTAATTAAATCCTCAGCCATTTTAAGCATCTGTTTTTTAGACATGGGGCCTGGAGATGGGCCCTGTGTAGCTTGTCTCTTAGAATGCATGGCTGCTTTAGACTTAGTGAAAGCCTTGATGGAAAAAGAAGAGGAAGGTCTGAAGACACCTTGAGAGGAGGTAGACCTGTCCACATTTTGAGATTCACCGCCAAAAGTGGCTTCGGTATCTGTAGTCGGGGTGTGGGCCGAGGAGCCTGTGACCTCGGGCACAGGAGACACCGCCAATGAAGTGTCGTCGGTAGTCAGGGGCTGCGTAGGTGCCTCGCTGAGAACCGGACCACGTGTAGTCGGCTTTGGCATGGTGTCGGTAGAGGCCGTGGACCTCGTGTGTCAGTCCTTATCTTTGCGCTTTTTAGACAAAACTGGAGTCGGAGTATCCGACGACATAATATAGTTAAATGTTTTGCCAAAATAATGCTGGGTGAACTCCGCCCGACGCTTAATGGTGCGTTTGTTGAATGTGTATATAAGGGATACGAGAGGTTTTATATGTTGGTTCTGATGAAGTCTGACGTGTACAGATGAAAGCGCTAAACCTGTTTCCAGTTTTGTTATTTATATGATAGCAGCAGTGTGCTAGTGTGGAATAAATATACATTTTTTTACATCTGTGTCTTGACACGTTTGTACAGCAGAAATCTAGCTGCAACAGAGTGTGTAGACGAGCCCTGTTCGAGCTAAGAAGTGGCAGTCATCGGCTTGGTCCTTTCTGTAGCACAAAAGCGACAGACTGAGACGTCGTGGTCTGGGCCTAAACAAGGAATACAGAGGGAATGGAAATCCTTATGCGGTATTTGCTTCCCACATGAAATACAATTATTAACTTTGTCTGACATCGGTCTGAGGCAAGAAAAGTTTCCCCAACGGGGTACTTAGCTTTCAAGAAGACTTCGGTTGCAAAATTTTCGTAATTTCAGGAGCTGGCCGACTGGCACTTGCGAACTGCTTCTGCTTCGGGCACCGCGCAGCAAGAAAGACTGAAGAAAATGGCGTTGGCTGGTTCTTTTATACCCCTGTCGCACTGACATCAGGGAAGAAGCAACGACAACCGACGCTGGACCTAGACTTTGGAATTCGGCCGACCGAGGACCCGCCTGACGGCAGGAGAACCCATCTGTTATGACTGCAGCTGTATGCACGATGAACATCTGGCATCAACACCAGCCAGTCCTCTGGTTCTTCATCCTACCCGAGGGAGATTTCCAGTGGAGGCTGCACAGCAGCAGATTCAGAATGAGCTCTCTTAGATTCTTTCTTAAAAGGTGTCTGAACTTCGGGGTGGCTGGATTTGGCCATGGTATCCTGGGTCAATTGCTTCAGACATTAGTTTTCCAGATAAACAGAAAGGGAAAACAAATGGCTGCAGAGTGTCTTAGGGACATATTACTGAAAACAAACTACATGGAGGAAATATGAAGGAACTCCAAATGGGATACTTACCTGTAAAAGACTTGGCAGAACCACCAGCTCAGCAAACAGCATACAGACCAAATTCAGAAGTTGCGTTCAGACTGGTGGCAAAGAAGTTCTGGGGATTAGGTGTCCATACATCAAATATGTACCTTACGCCTTTGTGCATAGGACATCCATCTGACGTACAATGCCAGGAAGGTGTAAAGGCTTTGGTATACTGGCCAGACATTGGGCTACCCTCAGCAGAATATCTCAAGAGTAAAGAAAACTGCATCAGTGATAAGGAAGGACATCCACTGTTGCCTGGGCCGTCCTGAAGGAATTCACCACAAAGATCTTTGGGGATCCTAAATGAATCTTCAGAAGTATCCTGAATATCAATAGAAAGGGTGGAAATGCATACAGGAACATTCCTGTCCAATGAAAAGAAAAAAACAAGAAAAGGTATCTGCCTTCCAGGCTTTCATGCAAGGTATCCAGGAACATACTTTTGTCAGCTAACTGTTCAGACAGGAGGCAAGATCATTTACCTGAATAACTCCCCAATGATGAAGCAAATTTGGAAGAATCCCTCATCTACTTTCCATTTGTGAGGGTCTGCCTTTGCCCTGCTTAGCCTGTCTGCCACACCCTTTTTCTTCTGACAGAATACAAGATGCCTGTAGAGTGAGATTGTAGTGTAAAAGCTATATCCCATGCTAACACGGCTAGTCTGCAAAGAGGTAAGAACCAGTTTCCCCCTTGCTTATGTGCCACATCACTGTGGAATTGTCTGTAAGTACATAATGAGATCTTCAGTAGAACAGATGATTCAGAGAGTTAAAAGCCAGTATAAGAAAAAGCATATCTTATATTTATGGGCTTATGTCTTTGTTGTCCCAGACATTTTGCACTTTCATCCCTTGACATGACACTGCTCCCCAAGCAAAGTCCAAGGCATCTGTTGTGACTGACTGTTTTGGAGCAGGAGGGGGAGAATGGGAGATATGGATTCAGGGATACTTGATGTTCCCACCAAGTGATTTGTCATTTCACAAATTCCAGAACTGGAATCTGAAAGGAAAATGGGTGCTGATGCTGGGACCAAAGAGACCAGACAGACTGCATCTTTCTCATGTGGAGTCTTGCAACACATATCATGCAATTCATGGATACTATGAGACCCATAATCTGGAGGTATTCCCTCACAGTGACTGAAGTGTGAATGAGAAACTCCTGGTATAGATCTAGCAGGCACCCAAGAAAAACAATGCTGTGAGAATGCAGAAAAGACTTTTGAATGTTCTCCTGGAATTCTAGCTTGTGTTGATCTCTTACCTAAGACAGACTTTGAAAAAGACTGCAAAGATAAGCATGTCACCTAAATAAGGAAAATTGTGGACACCTTGCAGTCTGCAGTGGGCTATTACAGGAACTAGGCATTTTGTGAATAGTCTTGAACCAGTAGATAGCCCAAACGGTAAGGCAAAGAACTGATAAACTGACCCAGGTACACAAAACCTTATGAAATGTCTTAAATATGGATAAATAGGAATGTAATGATATGCATCTTCTAAATCAAAGGTCAAATGAGGAAAAAGGGTAATAAGTTGTGAAGTGACAGTATTTTGGACATAGGTACTATCACAAACTGGTTGAGGAAGGAAAGGTCCCTATCTGGTCTCCAACAAGCTTCTTTCATTGGTACAAGAAACATTCTTGAATAAAATCCTTCTTGCAGAAGAGGAGGAGGAGTATCAGCTTCCATTATACCCGGAGACAATATATGTTGTAAGAAAAAGGAGGAAAGAGAGGAGTTTGGTCTGGCGGTTGAGGAGGAATCCCCTGAAATAGAGGGAGAGCCTTCCACTGCTAACAGTAGCCTAAATGGATCACACGGAGACCCCACATTTGTCTGAAACAATCTGTTGAGAAAGAGAGAAATGGAAATTCAGATTTTATGGAAGGATTAACTGCTGGGGGGACAAGGTCCCTCATATATTCATTCTGACTTATTGGACTCTCTCTTGTTCTGGGGCGGGTCCTGCTTTCTTTCAGGAACCTCCCTGTCATTGCTTTTGAATCATTTGCTTACCAGGATTTTGCTGGGACTTTTTTTTTTTTTTTTTTGCTTAGGGAGCAAAGAACCCCTCACAAAATTTAAGAGAAGGAGGGCTGAAAAATCTGACAGTTTCTCTGAATCACCTTCCCTCTTTCTTTACACTTTTGATGACTTCTGCAGGAGGTGGCCCAAAAACTAGATCTCTGTCCAAGACAGAATTCAAACTTTCATTCTTGACATCCTCTGGGAGGTTCTGAGAATGCAGCCAAGCCCCCCCCCCCCCCAAACCGGTTCCAGTGGCAGTAATCCTGGAAGCTGTACTTATAGAATCAGACACATTTTAAACAATGAGTAGTGACTAGGGAAACAGAATAAACCAAATTACACAAAGACCTAGCCTCACAAGCAGAAAGTGAAGTGAAAACATTCCACATATTTTCACAATCAGCCAGGATAAACTTCAACATATGAGCCTGACCAGCTAAAAACTAAAATTGCAGAATACACTTTTTCACCCAAATTCGTCAAAAGCCTTCCTAAAGCAATAGCTGTTGTGACAGGTCTGGGATTAGTATCAACTTTAAAAGACTTTATATAATCTTCTTTTTTAGGAGCAGCAGGCTGACTTGTCAGTGAAATTGCAGGCTGTAACAAAACTATCCAGCCAAGGCAGACATAACTGGAGGAATTTGTGAAGGTTCTGGAAATTCCACAAAAAGAATCGATTCATTCTGGAAATACTTTTAGAGAAAGAATCCTTCACAAATACTGTCAGGCACCACATTCTTTCACAAATACTGTCAGACACCACATTCAGCTCGGGATCTGACAGAAATCTGTGGAGAAAAACTGCATCTATCCCTACACATTCCCCTCACAGGAGTCTCAAACCTCTTCAAGGAAAGAGGAATCCCTTTTTTCTTCTGTCAGAAAAGAAAATTAAAAAAGGGGTCAAGAGCCTGCACAAGACCTTGTGCTAAGCCTAAGAAGTGTCTTCTTCTGTCAGGAGTAACTGATACAGGACAAGACATATGCTCAGAGTTCTGTTTCTTTTTGCAGGAATTTCTGAAGAAACAGAACCAGTATTGCCAGTAACAACTTACCTAGTAGTAGGAAACACCAATGTGGATAAGCAGAGACACTTTTCCTGCCCCTTCTCCCAGGACCAACAACAGCGGCTCTACCTTGCCTGCTAAGGGGACTCCATCAGCCCCAGAGAACATGTTGAACACAAGTCCATGAAGGCTACAGGGACTGCAGCTGAGGAAAAAAAAGATGAGTGGTCTGAGGAACCAGCAAACTACTAGCCTGCTGTGGTGGCAAAGATTAACAATCTTTTTTAATTTGTTGCTGGAAGGAGCACTAAGTGAGGAACCAGGACTTCATTCCACGGTCAAGTGGAAAATGGTGCCAGATTCCTGTGGAAGCTTAAGCAGAAACAGTCAGTAAAACAGATAAGTGTTAAAAAAAACTTTTCCCAGAAAAAAAACACAGTAAAAAGCACTTACCTCAGCCCCAAAAAGTAAAATAACAGCTTCTCCATAGAAAAAGTAGTTTTAAACACCTTTTAACAGCTTTTTTCCCCCACAAACGTACAAAAGTACAAAAGAAAAAATGCACTCCTATATAAAAGTACATAAAAGTCACAAGATAGTCAACAAAACAATTTAACCTTGCTTAGAAGTAAATCTTTTACAGAAAAAGCAACTTTTCTGTGATAAAAAGTAAAGTCAAAGTTTTTTCCCCAAAGGGAACTTATATGCTCAGGAAAGGGACAATTGTTACCTCAGCAATCATCTAAAGACAGGAGAAAAGTACTCTTCTCTGATGCAGAAAGGCTCTGAAAGGCTTAGTACCAAAACCTGCCATTTAGTTAGCTCTTCTTGAGCTGACTAATGGTTTGGACATGTGGAAAGCGCACAGAAGTGTTGAAAGTTGGCTAGCTGTTACATCCTATGCAAGATATAACACACATAACTTACACTACTGCAGAAGTGATCATAATGATGAACATAAAATGCTTTGCATCAAACAAGTTCCCTTGATTTCCCATTTCATTAAAGATAAAAAGTCTAAGCTCACACAGCAGTAGAAATAAGGAGAAATTCCTTTTTCTCCAAAGATCCATAATCCCATATGGAAAAGTGCAGTACAGTTGTGTAAAAAAACTTACCATAAACAGTAGAAGTCCAAACTGAACACTGCTGCAGTACTGCTCACATACAGGATGCTTCCAATGGCACTATACGTCCACTCAGTATACTGAAGATTTGGGCATCAGTCTCAAACTATTTTGGCCACATGATCCCGGCAAGACAGAGCATGCAGGTACATAAGGGATATATGGGCGCAAAGTTTCTTGGACATTTCTTGCTCTAGGCAGAGAAAAACAAGACAAAAAAGGGAAAGGAGCAAGACTCATGTCAGCAGAGAAAATAATCCACCTTGAACAGTAAGAAGGGATACAAAACAGATAAACTGAGTAAGGAGAAAGGGACAGGTGCAGATACTGCAACAGTGATCAATTTGGATAGCTACTGTTATATGTTCTTACACAACTGTACTATGTCCTTCATATAATTGTTGCAGTACTGCTCGCATATTGGAAGATTCCTAAAGGTGTTAGAATATCTGAGAGAAGGACTGAGGCATGAAATTGGAATCCAGCATCCCTTGGAGGAAGAACCTGGTAGTTTTGGACATGAACATGGCTTCTGTAGTGTTTTATAAAGGTTTGAATGGAAGACTAAGTGGCTGCTTCTAAAATGCTTTTTTTTTTTAATCCAGACCCTTTAAAAAAGCACCAAGATGAGGCAATAGACTGGTATAATGTGTTTTGATCTGAACTGGAATGGGTTTGTCATGAAATTACTAACAAAAGAAGATAACGAGGTACATCTGTCTACATAGGCAGTCTGTTTAGAAACAGGGCAACCTAGATTTTTAACAACAAGAAATAAATAGATCAGATTTCCTGATAAGACTTATAATTTTTCTAAAAGGAATTTAAACAGTATGAACACCCAGTAAATGCAGAATTCCTTCCCCCTTATTTTGAGGATTAGGGAAGAAAGAAAGCAAGTTAATAAGCTGGTTCAAGGACATTCATGCACTGCGCATTAGGCAAAAAAGAAGGGTTAGTCCTCAGGGTAATCAGAAAAGGAGGAAAAGCCATAAGGTCTTGCAGTTCAGTAATTCTTTTTCTTGAAGTAATGGATGGACCACTAACAAAAGTCTTCCACTTGTAGAATTTTATGAAGGTAGAAGAGGCCAGCTCAAAAGGAGAAAGAGTTAACTTCTCTAAGACATAATTCAAGTCCCACAGAATAGGAGGTGGAATAGGTTCTCTAGATGGCCTGCTGTGAAAGACACCTTTTAAAATTTGTGGATCTATTGGTAGATAAGCAATTATATGGCCGACAAATGGGCTTTAACAGAAGAATATACCAGTCCTAAATCGAACAGGTTACACAGAGTGTTTATATTACATAATCGAACTTTTAAAAGTTCGAACGTCATATGGTCGACACCATATGATCTAACTTTCAAAAGTTCGAAAATGTAATAAAAAAAAAATAAACCAAAGGAAAAACCTACCTGAATGGTTTATGCAGGGGAGCAATCCCCCCTGAAACCCCCACACCCCACACTCTTTAAATATACCAACTCAGAGATCGCACTACAGTGCAGAAAAGGGAAATCTTCCTATTCCGCACTGTATGGAGATCTCTGTTGAAACGTTCGAACATTTAAAAGTTCGATCATACGGTGTCGACCATATGACGTTCAAACTTTTAAGAGTTCGATGTGATATAGACCCTACACAGATGGGAAAGAATAGTAAGAATACCCAACACAAGGCTCCATTTCTTTTTTTAGCACCAAATAGAAAACCTCTTGTATTTTGAAATAAGATTTTCTTCTTGCAGGTTTTATAGCCTTATGTAATACCCGGAGCATGTCCTCAGAAAACAGGTGCCTAAAACATATAAAAATCCTACCATCCAAACTGTTAAATTCAGGGATTTGGAAGTTTGGATGAATATCACAGCCCTTCAGTGTGAGCAAGTCTATCCTGTGAAGTAACTTGTGGTCTTTGCCTTTGGTCAGATGAAAAAGCGTGAAAGTACAGTTGTACAAGATCTTACCATAACAGTAGATGTCCTACTTCTCTCACTGTTGCAGTACTCTTCACTCTTGGGATTTGGGATATCCTGCCAAGGAGAGCTGAACATCTGACCAGCATACCAAAGCCTTTACACCTTCCAGGCACTGTGCGCCAGATGCATGTCCTACGTGCAAGGCAGAAGGTATATGTGAACTGAAGTGCCCCATAAGAACCAGAGCAATCCTAGAGGAAAACAGTAACATGTACATGCAGGAAAGAAAGAAAAAGAAGGTGAAAAGTATGTAAGAAAGACCCCTCAACCAGAAGGAAAGCAACAAAAAGTAATGGTGGGGGTAGGAGAGAGGGACAATACTGCAACAGTGAGAAGCAGGGCATCTACTATTATGGTAAGATCTTACATGAATATACTATGTCCCTCCTTATCACTGTTGCAGTATTCTTCACTCTTGGGAGAGTACAAAAGTTACTCGAAAGCATGGGAAGAGGAAGCCACAGAAGAGCCCTCCAAAAACCCATGAAGGATGGCCCTGGCAAAACTCACCCTGGCCCTAGAAAAGAAATCCAACTGGTAATATTTGGTGAAAGTATGAACAAAAGACCAAGTAGCAGCTTCCAAGATTGATCTAGTATCCAGACCCTTGAAAAAAAGCACCAGAAGAGGCCACTTCCCTGGTACAGCAAGCATTAACAGAAGAAAGCTGCTTGCCATGAAAAGAATAGCAAAAAGAAACGGCCTTAGAAATCCAGTTGATGGTTTGCTTAGATACTGCCAAACCCAATTTCCTAGCATGAAAGGAAACAAAATGCTGCTCAGATTTCCTGATGTCTTTTGTCTTGTTTAGCTAATATCTGAATTGTCTATGTAAATCCAAGATGTGAAGAACCCCTCTCTCCCTAGGATTCTGTGAAGGGCAAAAAAAAAAAAAGATGATGAATGGACTAATTCAGAGAAAAATTAACTACCTTGGGCATAAAAAGAAGGATTGGTAGGAAGAAACACATTGTCCTTGTGAAAAACCAAGAGTGTTGAAACTGCCATGAGTGCTTGAAGTTCAGAGAGAATCTTGGAAGAAGTAAGAGCCAACAATACAGTCTTACAATGCTGTAGGGAAGAGGAAACTGCAGGTTCAAGAGAAGATGAGTCAATTTCTCAAGAACAAAATTAAGGTCCCAAGGAGGAGGAATAGACTTTCTTGGATGCCTAACATGAAAGATGCCTTTTAAAAATAGTTTGATTTCAAAACTGGAAGACAGAGACAGATTCAGAGGCTTACAAGTGGAAATGGCTGACAAATGAACTTTAACAGATGAATATGCCAAGCCAGAACTGAGCAACTCACACAAACAAGAACCATAGTAATACCCACAGAACAAGGTCTCTGCATTTAATTTTGATTTGAAGCTCTCTGTTTAAGGTTTGATCACTTGTATTTTGTATCTTACTGTAGTATTACATTTTTGTTTTACATTTTCTGCTCTGTTAGAGTTTTATGATTCTCACTCCCAGCCAGCTCCTGCTTTGTCCTTAAATTTGGTGGCTTTTGAGTTGCCTACCCCTACTTTAAATTTCATTTTGGACACTCCTCCCAGTCCCATCTCATCAGCTTATTCTACTGAATAGAGAGAGACCATTTGGGAAGGCCCCCTTAGTTTCTCAACCTTGAATTATCATGTTTTATCTCTTCCCACAACCTTAAAAAAATTATTGCACTGCACTTTATTAATCTGCTTTTACTGTATTTTTATTTCATCCTACTTTATTTTGTTTTTGCTGCTTGTTCTTAAAAGTACTCATTTACATTTATTCTGCTGCATTTATTACTGCTGATTAGTAGCCTGATTAAATTGTAACTGTTATTCTAAGCCTTTTGCTTTAAACACTCAGGCTTCAGGCCAGTTGTTTTACATTAAGAAAGTTTGTGGTCTACACTCTCTTGGCAGGAGAGGTAGCTTACATCCTTCTAAGTTGACAATTGCTGATTGAATGCTTAGTGTCTGTTATTCTAAAAGTGTCTTAGTTCTGGTTTAAGCACTTGGGCTTCAGGCCAATTATTTTACATTAAGAAAGTTTGTGGTCTGCACACTTGTGGGAGGAGAGGGTAGACTCTGCCCTTCTGAGCTGGGAATTGCTGGTTGAAGGCTTATTGTGCCTGCTTACCTGAACCATTTCTTTCTGAAATGGGTGCGCCTTGTTTGCTGTAGCATAGACTAGATTCAGACCTGCTAAATCTAGCTCTGTTTGTATACCTTGAGCACTCGTCCAGGCCATCTTTTCTGGAGAGGGTTCTCCTGCACCCTAGTGGCAGGAGTGTGCAGTTAGAACTTGTCTGAATGAAGACTGATGGCACAGGGCTCAGTTCCGAGCTTTTTTTTATTGGCTCATTAGTTAATTTGATTAAACTGGTTTGTTCTTATTTGCTACTGTTACACTTGTGTGTGTATCTGTTGTTCTGTGTTAAATCAACATAAACAGAGTTTAAAATATCTTTAGCATAGTCTGGTTACAGGTTTTGCTGTATCCAGATAAGTTTGTGTGATTCTTGTGTTTCCTGCTATGCCATCTTGTGTTGGCCAGGGTCTGCCTGCATTTAATGGGAGTACGTGAACTGGTTGGAACTGGTTTGGCATATGGTGTTGAGCTAAGAGCTCAGGGACAAGGGTTGATTGGCCAATTCCAGTGTTTCTATTTTACTTTCATTTTTGTATTTAAACCCAGCATTTGCGTTGGTTTGTGTTTGCCTGTCGTGCACTGCCACTGTGCTGTTTTAACCCTTTGTGAGGTATCTCAATTGCATTTATTCACTTAGCACTCCTGTGTAAGTGAGGCCCTAGCCTGCAGCTACTGTATTGATTTTATCCAGCCCTACTCGCACTAATATGTACTCTCCTAGGATAGTACCCACTCTACTATCCCTGACCTCTCTTCCACAGATTCTGATAACCATGAAAGTACAATTTTATATGGTTTCTCTTACTAGTCTGGTTGACATGGGCATCCTGAGACAGCATAGCAAATGCCTTATGTACACAGACAACCCTCTACTACTACCACCTATGAACACAATATGTGAGAGATGCAATTACATTAAGAACCTAAAATCCTTTGCTGTCTCAGTCACAAGCCAGTACCATCTGGCACTGAGAAGGTTGTCTGCAGAAACACTACGAACACCACACCTCTACCACCACCCACATTCATACAACACACTCCTACATATGCAGGGGTTCTCAACAAAAACATACCTAAACAAGAGAGACCTCAAAAGCAAAAACACACACGCACATCACAACCCATAGCACCAAGCATCACACACAGTGCACACATCTGTATCTAACAGCCTCTAAGGCCCAGCGACAAACCCAACATACTAGTCATAGGAGACTATCGGGAGACACACAGATGTGCCCCTCATCAGGCTAAACAAGGAGAAAATCACAGTAAGTTGCTTGTCAGGTGCTAAAATCTGACATATCCCGCACACACGCAAGTCTCTTAACACGTACTGTTATGACTTTGTCACAGTCCATGTTGGTGTAAATGACTTGAGACATACCTCAATGGACTACATGAAGAGAGACATGATTGAGCTCACTGAATGCGTGTCCCAGGCAGGTATGTCCCTAGCCTTAAACAGCATCCTACCATCACCCAGAATGATGCCTCAATACAAACAGAAAATGATTGACTAACAATTGGCTTAGTTTCTGGTGTCATTCCAAGGGGATCCAATACCTGACAGCCTGGGAGAACATGACTGACAGACCACAATGCTTTGCCAGAGATGGCCTTTATCTGTCTCCCCAGGCTTCAGGCAAAGACTTTTCCATTCTCCATAGTGCCATGAACAAAACATCACCAACATGAAAAATTCTTCCAAACAAAATTTGAAGGTCATGCTGCTAAATGCTAGGGGTCTTAGCATGAAACTGCACTCATTGCAAGCATTCCTAGCCCTGGAGGATGCTGACATTTGTGCAGTCACTTATACCTGGTTTAAAGCTATGGAGAACACCCCAGCCTTAGCAGGTTACTCATTCTACCATACTTTCAGACCCCAAATGGAGGGGTACAAAGCCAAAGGAGGTGGAGTTTCAATATTTATCAAAGATACACACACACCTCCAGGCCGGTCAAAGGGTATGATGCACAGGAGACACTCCAAGTGCAGTTAACTGTTGACAAAACACGTATTCAAATCATAACTAGCTACAGACCCCAACCATGACTCAGGACGCCCACTCTACCTATCTGAACTTAGTTGTCTCCATCAAGATTCAACCCTCTACCCTAATCCTGAGTGAGTAACTACCCAACCATAGAGTGGAAGACCTATCCTACCCCAAACATGAATGCATTGGATCAGCTGGTCAACACCCCTACGAGAGGTGAAAATATCCTGGACCTGGTCCTAACCAACATGGGTAGCCACTGTAGCACCCCTACAGCATCATCCTCCTTGGTAACATCCAACCATAAAGTGATCACTTTTGAAGTAACCATCTCCTCTGAGCCCCCCCCCCCCCAATCAGGGTCAAACGAAAAAACTTTTCCAAAGCTGACTACAGTCTCATCAGAGCAGGTATAAGCAGCTTCACAACCACTGCCCCTTCAGTTAGAACTATCAATAATGTCCAAGCCTACACTACAAAACTATATGAGCACCTATACAGCTGTATGGACCTCAGCAATACCTGACAGGACCAAATCATCTTCCTCAAAGAAGAGTAAATCTGTCTGGTGGACAGCAGCAATAAACAAACTCTATAATAAAAGGAAAAGATTGCTGTCCAGGACAAAGAAGGAGTGGGTGCCAAGTTGGAAGCAATCTCTCCTTTATCTAAACAAGCAAATAAGGTCACTGATAAAATCCTCTAAGGTTAACTTCAAGTCCAAATTGGCCACATCCACTAAGGACAATCACAAACCCTTCTTCATATATGTCTGTAATCTCAAAGGCAACACCCAAATCTGCACTGAACTGATAGTCAATAACACCACATACACAAATGCCATAGATATAGCCAACCTGCTGGCAGACAGGTTCAGTGAAAACTTCACCCCCTGCCCCCCTCCCTTTATCACCAGGGACCAGGTTCTTAATGCCCTCTCAAAAGCAAAAAATACAGTCTCCATGGGACTCGATAACATCCCTGGCTGTATCCTATATGAACTCAGGCATGAGCTGTCAGCTCCATTAGACACTCTATTCAAACAAAGCCTGCACACTGGCTTCATCCCAGCTGAATGGAGGACAGCCGCGGTCATCCCTCTACACAAAGGTGGAGCGTCCACTGACCCAGGCAATTATAAGTCCATCAGCCTAACTAGCCTGATCTGCATAGCCATGGAATTCATGATCATAGACCTTATAAACAAGGACATTGTCTACCTCCAAATGCTTGCTCCCACACAGTTTGGTTTTTCAAAGGAAGATCATGCCTGTTAAACTTGGTGATGACTTCAAAACAGTCACCAAAGTCATTAACAAGGGGAAGATGGTGCACACTGCCTACCTTGACCTAGCCAAAGCCTTTGACACTATGCCCCACTCAGGCATAATAGATAAACTCTACCAGCTAGGCATCAACCCATATGTTACCAGATGCGTAGCTAACTGGCTCACTGTTAGAACCCACTCAGTTAAAGTACGGGAAGCCACCCCTAGTAGTAGACCCATAACGAGCAGTGTACCCCAAGGATTGGTCTTGGGGCCTCTACTGTTTGGGATATACTTTTCTGAGTGCAAGCCAAAACCAGTGGTCTGTGGCTGACAAAATGTGCAGATGACTGCAAGCTGGGTGCTGTCTTAAATTCCCCTAGTAATGTGAACATCCTCCAAGAGGGCCTTTCCCAAACTAATGACTGGTGCCAGAAGCATGGCCTCAAACGGAATGATAAGAAATGCATCATTATCCCCTTTGGGGAAAACGGCATCCCCCACTAATTATCACATTAACAATGTACTAAGCACGCAATCAGTCGTGAGGGACTTGGGCACCCAGGTTGATAGCAACCTCACTTTTGACCACCACAATGCCTCTGTTGTACAGAAGGCTTTCTACATGGCCCACATCATAAATAAGGGTATTACATCCAGGAATAAGGTCATAACATCCCTGTACTCCTTCCTTAGCAGACCTATTATCGAGTACAGTGCCCCCTTTGGCATGTACCTTGCCAAGCACATGCAGCAGTTGGAGAGACCAGAGAGATTCTTGACCAGGAAGATCTAGGGTCTCAAACACCTATCCTATACAGATAGGCTAAAAGCCCTGTCCCTCTACTCAGTCTCATACAGACTGCTCAGAGGTAACCTGTGTCTGGCATACAAGGCCATCTTAGACCCAGCCTTGATGGAGTTGCTGCATATCAGTAAGACAAACCCCACTTGAGTAACCCACGTGCAAGGCCTTAACCTGGTCTGTGACATTAATAGAACTTGGTGGGATAGATTTGTGTCCCAAAGACTCCCCAACTTGTGAAACCAACTCCCTCTCCATGTCAAGCATAGTATCTCTCTAGCCCTCTTTAAGAGGAACCTGGATGACTGGATGGGAAACAGAAAATACACCCTTGGGATCCCACCTGTCCCCCTGCTGGACAGGGGAAACAGGTGCTGACTGAGGGAACATGGGGAATTCTTGGCTAGGCTTAAAAGGTCTTCCAGACCAATAGTCTATTATCATACTATGAATCTATAAGGGTCCAAGGGCATGCATAAGGCACCAAATAGAAAATATCTTCCATTTAGTCACATAGGATTTCCTAGCAGAGGGTTTTCTAGCCTCCTGCAAAACCCAAAGCACATACTCAGAAAATCGGTGTCTTAAAGGAATCAAAACCCTATCACCCAAAGTGTCAAATAAATGGTTGGCAAGTGAGGGTGAATGAGAGATTGTTTGTCTTGTGTGAGAAAACCCATCCTGTGAGGTAACGATGATTGTCCCTGGCCAGATGAAATAGAAGGGGGAACCAGTGCTGTCTGGGACAAAAGGGGAGTCAAAAGCAAGATCATGGGCCTTCTCACATGATCTTGTGCAGGAAATTTGGTAGTACAGGAGGAGGGGGAAAAGGCATACAGAAACATCCCCTTCCAAGAAAAGGTATGGCATCCTCTTTCCAGGCCAGAGGACTTGGCACTCGAACAGAACAGAAGAAGTTGTCTGCTCAGAATGGAGGCAAAATACCTACTTAAATACCCCACCGAGGTAAAATGTCCAGAAACACCTGCCTGTAAAGCATCCATTCATGAAAATTTGCCCTGGACCTGTTCAGAGAGTCTAACAAAAGATCTGCTCTGAAGTAAAGCAGACCATCAGAAGAACAAATGATGTCTGACTGTAAAACCCCAATCCTGAAGAGCCAGCCTGCAAATGAGGTAAGAGTTTTCTCCCCCTTTTTATTGATGTAGCGCACAACTGTACTACTGCCTGTAAAAACATTTAAAGGACCTGGAAGCCAAAGGGAGTAAAAGGCCTGGAAAGCTAGAAGTAGAGATCTCATTTCCTTAATGTTGATATGGTCTGCAAGTTGTTGATGAAACCAAAGACCCCGAACTTTGAGGTTGCTGGAGGAGGCTCCCCAGTCATGATCAGAAGCATCCTTGTACAGCTCCTGATTAGGGAGAGGAACCTGAAAAGGCAGACCTGGATTCAGGGAAATCTGGTGAATCAATTGAGAAAAGGCAAGAGAAGAACCAGATACTCCAGAGGATGGAAATGCTGGAGCCAAACAGTCTTGAGATATCACTGAAATTTCCTCTTGAGGACTTTGGCATAGGGAACGATGGAAATGATGGATGCCATGCACCCTGAGCTCAGAGAAATTTAATTGCAAGGAGGACTGAAAAACATAGAATAGATTGAAAACAAGCAGTCAAAGGGAGGACCTTGGGAGGTGGGAGGCAAATCTGCAATGCAGGAACATTTGGTCCTAACAGGGAGTTAACAGACTGAGGTTAAATGCTACACTGTGTAGAAGCAACATAATGAAGTGTAGATCCTGAAACAGGAGCTTCTAAAAGGGGGCTTGAATCAAAAGGTCATCCAAGCAAGAATGACATTTGATTTCCCTGAAGTCTGCAGAAGGCCACAAAAGGGGCCAGCCAGGTGTTTGTTAAAGACCCTCAGAGCTGTAGAAAGACCAAAAGGCAAAGCACAACACTAATAATAGGAAGAAACTTAACTTCCTGAATAGAGGGTGAATATAAATGTGGAGGGTAAGCATCCATAAAATCCAGGGATACCAGAAATGCTTGCAGAAACAACAGAGGGAAAAAGTGCCTGAAGAGAACATCCAGAAAGATGGACCCTTGAGAAATGTATTAAGAAATGACAGGTCTAGAATGGGCCTCCATGACCCCTCCTTCCTGGCAACCAGAAACATCCTGGAACAAAAGCTGTTCCCTCTTGAGGCAAGGGGACATACTAAATGGTTCCCTGTACCACCAGATGCTAAAACACTAAAGGAAATGTGACAGCTAATAGGAAGAGGGCTGAGGAAGGCCTGAGAATAGAGGAGGGGACTTCCAGACTATAAAATAACCATTTTGGACAATGGAACATATCCAAGAGTCTATGGTTATCTTTTGTCAATTAGGAATATAAAGAGTCAACCTGATGGACAGAGGAATATGGCCAAGGAGTAGGAGTGGCTGAATGTCAAACATAAGCAGATTTCTCAGGGAAAGGATGCTTTTGACCTTTAGAAGGTTCATCTGGAAAAGATCTCTTAGAACCCCTCTTGTCTCTAGAAGGCTGTTTGGAAGAAAGAAAGGCTTAGGTGGATAATTGCTTTGAAACTTGGGAATGTACCGCGGTGTAAATAAGCATATCATAACAATAGATGACAAAATTATCACTACTGCAGTAGGCTTTGCTATATGGGTTACATTCTGCCAAGGATATTAACAGCTGTTCAGTTTCCAAAGCTTCAGGGTACCTTCCATGCTCCCAAACTGAGAGGCAGATCAAGCTCAGCTAGCAAAAAGACAAGTTTGTACATCATGCCTTTCAAAGTTTTCCTGACAACAGAGAGATGGATGGCAGAGCCATGAAAGGACAATGTTAGGAACAAAAAAAAATGTATACACTCTGGCATAAAAAAACACACCAAAAACCAGGGATGCAGGGAGAGAGTGGATACTGCAGAATGTGATCATTTTAACATCTACTGTTATGGTAAATTTACTTACACAACTGTACTTTGTTCATCATATTGATCACTGATGCAGTAGCCTTAGCTATACGGGTAGATTACCCTAGCTAACTACATTTGGGAGGTTGGAGAATGGTCCTAGCAAAGCGTGACCAGGACCTAGAGATGGAATGAAGTTTATAGTCCTTATTAAAAGTATGTACAGAAGACCAAGTATCAGATTCTAGAATAGTTTTAGAATCCAACCTTTTCCAAGAAGCCAAAGGTGAAACCAAGGCCCTGGTAGTGTGGCCTTCACCCTGTAAGGAATAGTTTAATCATGGTGATTATAACAGGTAATAGCCTTAGACAAACATTTGGAAATAGTCTGTTTTGACACAAGCTGTCTCTTCTTATGTGAGCAGATCAAGTTTGTGAGAAAGCTTGTGGTAAATGCCTGTGGCCATTTCCAAAACAAGGGAAAACTACATTTACCTGAGCAGAAGGGAGTCACCACAATGACCTTGGGGGATTCCCTTCTGAACCACCCTGGATATCAGTGGAAAGGGTGGAAAAGCATACAGAAACAGTCTTGAATCCTGGAACAGAATCTTGACATTGACTGCTCAGACAGGAAGCAAGCAGGTCTATTTCCACTCCCCACAAAACAAGGGAAAACTACATTACCCTGAGCAGAAGGGAGTCACCACAATGATCTTGGGGGGGTTCCCTTCTGAAACTTCAAAAGTACCCAGGATATCAGTGGAAAGGGTGGAAAATCATACAGAAACATTATTGAATGCTGGAACAGAATCTTGATATTTGACTGTTCAGACAGGAAGCAAACAGGTCTATTTGAACTCCCCACAAATGAATCAAAATATCGGAATAATCCTGATCTAGTTTCCATTAGTGAGGGTCTTCCCTGGTCCTGCAAGACTTGTCTGCCAACCACTTTTTGCTTTGATGGGATACAGGATGCCTGTACAATGAGACTGTGCTGTGAAGCTATTTCCCTAGCTGAAATAGATAGCCTTCAAAGGGGGCAAAAACTTCTCTCCCCTGCTTGCTAATGTACCAAATGACTATGGTATTGTCTAACTACTTGAAGAGGTCATGGGGACAAAAGATGATTCAGAGAGTTGAGTGCCTTAATAGGGGAAAGCATCTCAGACATTTAAGTGCTTCATCTGTCCTTGGTTTCCCATACACCATGCACTTTTCTCTCTCCTAAAACTACTCCCCAAGCAATGTCTGAGGCAGCTGGGGTGACTGCTTTGGAACAGGGAGGGAGAAGGAGAGACCTGAATTTAAAAGATATCTGTTGTCTCCACCAAATTATTTCTCTTCTGACACATCCTACCACTGGGATTTGCAAAGACAAAGGGCCTTGATGCTGGGACAAGAGACATCAGATACCACTGTATATTTGTCATGTGGAGCTTTTTGATATCATGAGAATCATAGAAGCCACGAGACCCAAAATCCTGAGGTATTCCCTCTCAGTGACCGAAGTTTCAGTGGAAAACCTTATAAACAGATCTAGATATAGATTTTTTTTCTTGTGGAAGAAAAGTTCTTTGAACTGAAGTATCTAGTTGACACCCCGGGAACAAAATCCTGTATGACGGAGTCCAAAAAGACTTTTAAATGTTCTCTTGGAATCCCAGTTTGTGTAAGAGCTCTCTCATCCAAGACAGACTTCTGACACTTTGAAAAAGACTCTGCAAAGATGAGCAAATCATCTAAATATGTGGATACCATGTAGCCTGCAATAAGCCAAAAAGTACAGTTGTGTACACTTACCATAAATGTAGATGCTCGAGTGTCTTCACTGTTGCAGTCATGACTGTTGGGTTCTCCCCTGCCGGCAGGCAGTCCTTGGTCGGCCAGAATCCCAAAGTCTGGGTCCGGCGTTGGCTGTTCAACCATGCTTCCTGACGTCAGAGCGCCAGGAGTACAAAGCCGACGCCATGTTCTCCAGTTTTTCTTGCCCCAGATGTCAGGAGTTCCAAAATGAGTAAGGTCCCATAACCTTTGCAAATATACCTCAAATGAATGGTGAGAAAGGAAATCATACAAAGGTAAAAATAAGAGGGGACAGGACGGAGGGAAACCCAGACTGCAACAGTGAAGACACTCGAACATCTACATTTATGGTAAGTGTACACAACTGTACTATGTTCATTGTGTTTCACTGTTGCAGTCATGACTGTAGGGTAGAATCCCAAAGCAGAGTGAAAGGGAGATGGTCATAAAGTAGAAGGGGCAGCTAAAAGGCCCTGCAAGACTGCAGAAGCAAAGCCTGCCCTAGACTTAGAGTAGAGAGGTAGATTGTAGTGTTTTGAAAAAGTATGCACTGAACTCCAAGTTGCAGCCTCCAAAATGTCCTTGGTAGGAACTCCCCTGAGGAAGACAGCTGAAGTGGCAGCAGCTCTGGTGGAATGAGTCCGTATACTCCCTGGGATTTGCTTTCCATGGTGTGAATAACAAAATCTAATACCATGAGCAATCCATTTAGAAATGGTCTGTTTTGAAATGGCTTTACCTTGAGAACTTGAAGCATAAGAAACAAACAATTGCTCTGATTTTCTGATGTCCTTGGTCCTGTCCAGGTAAAAACGTAGTTGTCTGTGTACATCCAAGGAATGTAAGATCCTTTCCCCTTTATTTTGAGGAGTGGGGAAAAAGGTTGGCAAGTGAATAGTTTGATTTAAAGCCACTTTGGAAACCACCTTAGGCATGAATGTAGGATTAGTCCTTAAAGAAACCCTGTCTTGATGAAAAATAATATAAGGTTCCACAGCCATAAGAGCTTGCAACTCTGAAACTCTCCTGGCAGAGGTCAGAGCTAACAGGATGGCTGTTTTTCAAGATAAAAACTTGATGTCAGAAGAGGCAGCAGGCTCAAAAGGAGGTAAAGTATGTTTTTCCAAAACATAGTTAAGATCCCAAGCAGGAATGGGAGGAGATCTAGGAGGCCTTAAGTTCTTAGCTCCTCTGAGAAACTGTCTCATGAGCTGGTGGGAAAAGATTGGAGGGTCTGTATTATAATGAGCGGAAATAGCAGAGGCATGAATCTTAATGGAAGAGAAAGAGAGACCCTTATATAAGAGATCTGTCACATAAAGTAAAATCAAAGGAATGTTAGGAAGAAGAGGATCAGAATCCTGAGCCTGCATCCAGGAAAAAACTCTTTTCCATTTTCCCGCATAAGATTTTCTAGTGCTAGGACGTCTGGCTTCTAAAATGACATCCATAACCTGCTTGGGTAGGAGAGAATGAATCAAAGACCCTGGATTAACCAGGCCACCAGGCTGAGAGTTCTGACATGGGAGTGAAGAACCTGACCCTGATGTTGGGGCAGAAGGTTCAGAGTCTGTGGTAAAACCCAAGGGGGCTCCCGACAGGTTTTTCAGAGTTGGATACCAAAACTGTCGAGGCCAATTTGGGGCCAGCAAGATTATCATCTTGGGCTTGTCCTATTTTATCTTTAATAATACCCGTGGAAGAAGAGGAAGAGGCGGAAAGGCATATCCCGAGAGGTTTCTCCAACTGAATGATAGGGCATCCACTTTCCAAGCTTGTTTGTGGAAAGTCCTAGTGCAAAAATTCTGTAGTTGATGATTGAGATGGGATGCAAAGAGGTCTATGTGAGGACATCCCCAGACTGCTGTTATCATCCTGAATATTTTGGTGTCCAGCATCCACTCGTGTGGATCCGAAAGGTTTCTGCTCAGACTGTCTCTGCCAGGAAGTTTTGCTTTCCTGGTAGAAATTGAGCTTGAAGGTCCAGATTGCAAGCTAGAGCTGTGTTCCATAGATTCATGGCTAGTCTGCAAAGGGGGTAGGAATGAGATCCCCCTTGCTTGTTTATGTACAACATAACTGTGGTGTTGTCTGTTCGTATCAGTAGTTGTCCTGGTTGCAGAAGATTCCTGAAGGCCCACAGAGCTTTCTGAACGGCTAACATTTCCTTTAAATTGATATGTAGGTGCTCCTGATCCTTTGTCCAAAGGCCCTGCATACAGTTGCCCAGAAAATGGGCTCCCCATGCATAATCTGAGGCATCCGTGGTTAGTATCTGAGTGGCAGGAGGCAGACAGAAGGGTTTTCCTTTGTTTAGAGTACATGCCTTGGTCCACCAAAGGAATTCCTTTTGAAGACAAGGCAGGACGGAGATCAGTATGTCTAAACCGTGGCAATGCTGAGACCATACACTTTTTAGGTACCACTGTATTTTCCTCATATGTAGTCTTGCATATGGTACGAGAAGGATGCAGGAGGCCATGTAACCCAAAGCCTGCAGGAATTTCCTTGCAGATAGCTGAGTTAAAGTTGCCAAGGTTTTGAAAGTTGAAGCCAGCTGTAATTGTTTTTCATATGTCAGAAATGCCATCTGGGTTGTTGTGTTTAGAAGGGCACCCAGAAAAGTTATCTGTTGCGAGGGAGTCAAATTTGAGTTTTTTATATTGACAGTGAATCCCAGGAACTTGAGAAGTTTCTGAACAAATTCTAGATGCTGGAGTAAGACATCCTTGTTGTCTGCCTGAATAAGACAATCGTCCAGATAAGGGTAAATTTGAATTCCCTTGAGTCTGCAATAAGCTACTACCGGAGCCAGGCACTTGGTGAAGACCCTGGGTGCAGTAGACAATCCAAAGGGCAGTGCAGAGAATTGATAATGCCTCGACCCGGCCTTGAATCTGAGGTATTTTCTGCACTCCTGCCTGATGGGAATGTGTAAATATGCCTCCTTTAAATCCAAAGTCACCATCCATGCATTTTTGTCAGCATTGGAAGTAGCTGCTGTAGAGTAAGCATCTTGAATTTTGGAATTTCTAGAAAAGTGTTCAAGACTGACAGATCCAGAATGGGTCTCCATGAATTTTGCTTCCTGGGGACTAGACAGAGCCTTGAGTAAAAACCTTGTCCCATCTCTGAAAGCGGAACTAGTTCTATGGCTTTCATAGCCAAAAGAGCTTCCACCTGGTTTAAGGCCTCTGTCCATTGATGTTTTGGAAGATCTGGCCATCCGCTTGGCCTTGGTAAGGTATGAAAATGGAATTTGTAACCTCTTAAAACCACATCCAGAACCCACTTGTCTTGGGTTATACGAGTCCAATTTTGGTGAAAAAGTGAAAGTTTTCCTCTGAGAGGGCTTCCAGGCAAGAAGTTCCTGCAGCCCAACAGAGGGAGTCATTGAGTCTGTTTCCTATGGGTTTGCGACCTGTCCTCTCCCCCTCTAGGGGTGGAAGCAGTCAACAGTCTTGGTCTGTAAGAGGCTTGTGCTTGAGGCCTTCCTCGGGAGCGTCTGTATCTACCCCTCTGAGGCCTGTCTGTATTGGGAAAGGACCAATTTTTAGTAGGCCAATTCCTGCTAAATCTGGGAGGCTGTACTTGTAAGAAATCTTTAACAGTTTGCATGGATTTCGCCTTGTCCTCCATCTTTTTAATCACCTCTTCAGCTTTAGATCCAAACAAAACATTATGCTGAACAGGAGCATCCAATAATTTAGCTTTTACTTGATCAGGCAAATTTTGTTCCTTTAACCATGCATGCCTTCTAATGACTGTGCCAGAGGCAGCAGCCCTACAAGAAGCCTCCAAGGCATCAAATCCACAGTGTAAACCATGCTTCCCAACTTGTTCAGTGGCATGCATTAAGTCATGTAATTCCTTATCATCTGCACAGGCGGAAATGGAAGTAAGCTTTTGTTTTAAAACAGACAGGAGAAATTGCTGGTATTTCAGCATATGAAACTGACAGTTTAAAGCCCTAATGGATAAAGTAGCAGAAGTGTACACTTTTTGCCCCATCTTTCTAAAGATCTGGAATCTTTCTCAGTGGGAATGGGGTTTTTAGCAGAAGCGGCCTTAACTCCCTTAGGACCCTGAGAAATGGTTTCAGGGTCAGCAGTAGGGTTCTTGTACAAAAACTGGTGGGAATCAGGAACCCTGTAATATCTGTCAGGCTTAACAGGAGCAGGAGGGGAGTCAGGGGTTAAGTTAGCCTCCGAAAAAGCATCATCCACAATATCCAAAATAGGAGGAATAGCCAGGGGTCTATGCTGGGGAAGAAGAAGAAAATCCCTTAGTCTTTTCTTAGATTCCGAATACTCCTGTCCTTCCCAGTGGAAATGTTCCCTCATTTCATGCAAAGTTTCCCCAAAAGAGAAATCCTCAGGGGGAGAAGCTGAAGGAATGGATTCCTCAGCATCAGAATCCTCATAAGGAGGGAAAGAATATTCCTGGTCAGAAGAAGAAACTGAAGAAACAGAAGCCTGATCAGAGGAGTCATAATAAACTTCCTGCCTTGGCCTTTTATCTGGAGGGGAATGAGAACCCCTAATCATAGTAAGCAAATCCTCCGCCATCTTAAGTAACTGTTTCTGTGACTTGGGAGCCGGATCAGAAGAGGCCTGTGTTGCAGTCTTTGATGTGGAAGGAGTCTTTGCCTTTGCCTTTATCAGAAGCTGAGTAGGCCTGAAAACCCCTTCGGAAGCCGGTACCTGCACAGCGGCTCCGGACCCATCCAAAGGAGCATTGTCCGAAGGTCCTGCAATTGAAATATTCAAAGGCCTAGATGGCTCCTCGTGGGAGTCCGTTTTGGCCATCTGTTTCGAAATGGCCGACGACAGGGGCTGCAAAAGCACCTCACTGACGATGGCCGAACCTGAAGCTGGCTCTGCTTGTGCGATATCATCAGATTTGGACCTCGGAGGCCTGTCTTTGTCCTTGCGTAGTTTGTGAACTCCGGTAGCTGGAACCGTATCCGACGACATTTTGTAATTAAAACGCCTACCGAAGTAATGAAATGCAAAATCGTACCTTTGTTTAATAGTACGTTGATTGAATCTAGCACAAAACCGACAACTAGCTACGTCGTGGTCAGGGCCTAGGCGAGGAATACAGTAAGAATGAAAATCCTTACGAGGTATTTGCTTCCCACATGAAATACAATTATTAACTTTTTCTGACATCAGACTGGAGCAAGAAAAAAGTTTCCCCAACGGGGTACTTAGCTTGAGTAGGAGAATAAAATCTTCGGACTGAAGTTTTGATCAAAAAAGATTGTCAGGAGTCAGCTGACCGGCACTTGTGAACTGCTATCACCGCACGGCAAGAAAGACTGGAGAACATGGCGTCGACTGTCAGCTTTGTACTCCTGGCGCTCTGACGTCAGGAAGCATGGTTGAACAGCCGATGCCAGACACAGACTTTGGGATTCTGGCCGACCGAGGACTGCCTGCCAGCAGGGGAGAACCCAACAGTCATGACTGCAACAGTGAAACACGATGAACATCTGGAGCTAGACACTTTATGGACACTTTTAGTGCAGTGGATAGTCCTAAGGTTAAGGTAGAGAACTGATGTGAACCAGATACACCAAAACCTTTAGAAACAACTGAAGTCTGGATGCACAAAGATGTGATAAGCATATTTTAAATCTAGTGTCGCCAGAAAACTTGAAAGAGGAGGAACAGGTAAACAGGTTGTCAAGTGACATCATTTTGAATTTGGGCACTATCACAAACAGGTTTTGGAAAGAAATAACTAGCCTCCAAGCATTTCCTCTCTTTGGTACTAAGAATATCCTTGAATAAAAACCTTTCCCTACCAAGGAAGGAGGAACTGGTTCTATCACTCCTTGGGACACCATGTGATGAAGAACCTGTGGAAACAAGACAGCCTGATCTGGAAGATGAGGAATGACCACCTCCTATTGCCATCTGTATCCTTGATGAATAATCTTCAAAACCTATTTGCCTGAAACTATACGTTGCCAAAGAAAAAAATGGAGACAGACTTTCTGGAAAAGTTCTAGAGTAATAGGGGGTTGTAAGATCTCTTTAAAAGTCATTCAGACTTGTTGCACTGGGCTTGATTTTAAGAGGTTTGTGACTTCTTTTTGGACCTCCCTCGCCATTTCTTCTTCAACATCAATTGAAACTATTTATTCTGCATTTTGCCAAAACTGGATGAGAAGTTGGAGAATCCCATAGAAAATTTGGAAAAGGAGGGCTTAAAAATATTAGAGATTCCCTGGGCCAGCTTACACTTTTTGATCACCTCTGCAGCAGAGGGGGCATAAACTAAATCACCACTCTATCCAAAAGTGAATTTAAAATCTAGGTTCTGAGAATGCAGCCATGAAAACCTCCAGACACAATACCAGTGGTCACTCACACACACACACACACACACACACAGAGTAAACAATGAATAGCGATCTGTGCAACAGAAGAAAATTATATATAAAGCAGATTTTTCCACAGAAGAAACTGCAGAGTAAACATTCCTCACACTTTCACAATTAGTCAGAGAAAACTAATATACAAGCCTGACAGTTCAAAATTCTGAAAATCAAAGTTGCAAAAGGATACACTCTCTCATACTTATTTTTTTCATCCTTATCAAGTAGGGCTGAATTAAATAAGTGTTTAGCTGCAGTGGGATCAACTAAAGCTTACAGCTGTTGGGTCAGATTTGTGAATAGTGTATAAAAGCTTAAGAAATTGGGGGAACTTTATACATCCTAACTGCCTTTTTGGGGGCAACTGGCAGAAAAATGCAGGCAATAACACATTCTCTAAAGCAGCCAAAACAGGAGCAGTGGGTGTAGATTCTGGAAATTCTTTTGGTAACAACTTATAGAAATTTCTGAGGACTGATAAAACCTGTTCTCCCACTGAAAACACTGCACATTCTAACAAGAGGATCAAAGAAAGAGAACCCCCCCCCCACACACACACACAGGGAGAATCAAACTGAGCTCTCCACTCTCCCTGCATATGTCCATTCATCTTCCTGTTCAGATTCAGAATTTTGAATCTCTTCAAAAAAAGAAGTTTGCTCTTTTTTTTACCAGAAACTGCTTTACAAGGATCAAACAGCCTGAATTAAACCCTGACCCAATAATTTACTCCTGTCCAAGGAAATTTCAGTAGAAGTAGACACATGCTTAGTTTTCTGTTTCTTTTTTAACAGGAAAAATGGGTCCAACCATGTTACTAATGGCAGCAGCAGCTTGATGGCAGGAAAGTCTTCCCTGTTCTCTCTCCCAGAACCACCAAGACTGGCTCTCCCTTCCCCACTGAGGGGACTGAAAATCCACAGAGGACATGGCTAACCCCTGGTTTATAGTGGCTGTTAGGTTCTATACCAGAGGGATCCAGGGTAAAAGATGAGTGGTCTGCTGTACAACAAAAGGCCACAGCAGAGTTACCCACTTGGAACACATAGCCTGCTGTGATGGTAAAGGCCGTTTGCCCAACTTTTTTTTTTTTTTTTTTGTGGCTGGAAAACCAACTGACCATGGGATGGTAGTTTGCCACAGTGAAGATGAAAATGCTGCCTTTTCCTAGGGAACAGAAGAAAATGATATATAAAGCAGATTTACAACTACAAGTCTTTAAAAGTCACTTTTTTCGCAGAAAAAAACACAGAAGGCGGCACTTTGCTAGACCCCAAAAACAAAATAAACATTATTCCTCCACAAAAAAAGGTTTTCAATAACATCACACAACTATTAACCAGAGAGGAAAAAAACAGCACTCCTGTTTAAAAGTATGATAATCTCATGACAGTCCATCAAAACACACAACTCCTGAAAAACAGAAAAAAAAAATCCCCACAAAACTCCTAGCTTTAAAATAACTTTCCTGAAGAGGATAAAACACAAATATTTTGAAAATGGAAGGTTTTTCCAAATATTTCGAAAATGGAAGGTTTTCCAAACAGGAACTTATCTGCCCAGCAATGGAAAAAGAAAGCTGACTGTCAATCCTTGAAAGCCTTAGAGTGTACTCTTTGGCAGCAGTAAAGCAACGAAGGGCTTGGTGCCCAAGCTTGCCTTTTTATTAGCTCAGTATAAGATGCCTGACAGTTCAGCAGTGTAGAAGGTACCCTGAAGCTTTAGAAGTTTGCTGGCTATTATATCCTTGGCAGGATAAAACCCATAAAGCTAATACTACTGCAGCAGTGATCAATATGATGATCATCAGGAGAGAGAGATTTGTTTCAAATCCTGCATAACTTTACCCTTATCCTGAAGGGTCTTAAACAATTCTGCAAAAGTAGCAGCACCAAAGAATCTGGTTGTCTAAGGAAGAGTTTAATAATGTGGCCTTGCTAACCATCAGGCAGAGCTTAGAGGTGCAAACAAAAATGTCTTCTCATTACAGGTACAGCTGCCCAAGGGGAGAGAGCAGCAGCAACGTAACTGCATTTAGTAGAATGATGAGCCACCTCAGCAGCAGAGCTCAAAAAGGAAATGGCAAAGGCTTACCCTCCAAATCAGGCACATCAGCCAGAATGCCCCCAAGTTGGGAGAAAAGAGCCAGGAAATATGTAGCCACATAGGTCTAGCAATCAACGGCCCTGAAAGCTAAGGTAGCAGTGGTATATACGTTTTTATCATGCTAGTCCATGGCATGGCTATCCTTAGAGGGAAAAGCTTACAAAAGGACAACTTGAATCAGGAGGAGGGCTTTATACAAATTTGAGCTTCAGGAAGTTTATAGAACCTGTCCAATTTTTTACATGCAGAAGGTCAAGAACTGGAGGCCTGAGAAGCTAAACTGAAAGCATCCAGAAGGGCATTGAGCACTGAAGGGACTGCAGACTAGGAAGGATATCTTTGCAAGAGTTCATAGTACCTTTTTTGAACATTAGAAACCTGAGAAGAGTGCCACTTAAACTGTTTCATCATATGAACCACAGCAAAAAACATCCAACCAAAATGGAGAATCCTTGCAAAACACAAAAGCCCCAAGATAGGAAATCACTCCAGGATGAAAGCATAATAATTTATTAAGACTTCTGGTACCTCGGCATTTCGCCTTCATGGAATACTGCATAAAAAAACAAAACATCCTTATATATATATATATATATATATATATATATACATACACCAGATAGTAATTGAAACAATTAGCATTTAATCGTGGGGCTTTTGTGTTTTGTCATCATATGAACCACTCTATCCCCAAAGGACCATTCTACCTTAGGAGAGTTGATCTCAGAAGAGTAAGCCAATTACTCTTCACCACAGTCTAACTCTTCAGAAGAGTAAGAGCTCCTTGAGTAAAATCCTGCCATACTTAGTGGGGATCCTTAGCCACAGGGGTCAAATACTTAGTCTTTTACTTCTTTTTTAAAGGAAAATTAGCTTTAACAAATCTAGGAGGTTCAGACCCCTGCCTAGATTCAATGGGGGTAACAGGCATCTGTTCCCTAAAAAGTATTTGGGAAATACACCTCCCTAGGCAACTCTGTAATAATCAGCTGTGGTACCCCCTCCATATCTGCACCAGACATAGGGACAGCCTCAGCAGATGTGCAGGTAAACAGCTCTGGGTTGGCCTCCAACTAGGTCAAGGCAAAGGGAGCTGACATCTGCACCAGATGGTCCTTGGGTTCTTCATCCCACCTGATGCAGACATCTGGTGAAAGCTGGACAGCACCAGGATCACTATGCCTCTCTTTGGCTTTCATCTTAAGAATTGGATGAATATCAGAGCTTGCGGATTCGGCCATGGGACCATGAGGCAAAAGCTTCAACCTCTGGTTCTCCAAACAGAGATGACAGATGACTGCAGGGTGTCTTAGGGACAAATGCATGGAAAATAACACACTGCATACAGCCATGTGTGGCACCCAAACAGAAAAGGCATTTTTAGTGTCGATCTTGATGGGGAATCTGCCGCCCGCAATCACATTGTCCCCTCCTGGATGACATGAAAATTGAAGTAAAAAAAAGAAAGAGAAAGAATGAGACCACAACAGGGCACTTCTCTTTAGAAGGCTTGGTAGTTAAACTATGTGAATGGCTTGCAAACCAAATTTAAAGGTAGCATTCAAAGGTTCATAGGTGTGTACTAGGTTAATGGCCCTGGGGCCTTTACAAGCCTAGCCATAGGATTACCCTGGCATAGTGCCACCCGACCTTATTTCCCAGTGCCTCTGTCGAGTAGAGCCACTGGAGTTATCCCTGGGCTGAATTTTCTGTTTGCCAGCCACTCAAGATTTCTCTTGAAGAGGGTCAGCAAGGTGCGCTGCTTGGATATGTATGGGAAGTCTGTTCCATAGCATGGGGAGTCTCTGGGTTATGAACTTGTCCCTCCAGCATGTTCTGTTAATTGTGGTAATGAGGTTGAGGTCTCTGGAGTGAGTCGTGCAGAGGGACTGGGACTTCTTTAGATGTAGCATTTATAACAGAGTTCGGTCAGACGTGGCTTTGTAAGTCAAGCAGAGATTGCCTCTAAGTAGGCGATATGAGACAGAGAATAGTTGGAGTTTTTTGAGTCTGTCCATATAGGACAAGTGTTTAAGGCCTAGGATCCTCTTTGTGAGGTACTTTTGTGGCCTCTCCAGTTGTTGCAGGTGACTAGTGAGATACATGCCAAATGGGGCATTGCACTCGATGACTGGCCTAATAAGGGAAAAGTACAGGGAGACAATGATCTCTTTCTTCCTGGATGCAAAACCCTTAGTAATGAGATGTGCCACACAGGACTTTCTGACCACAGTGTCAATGTGGTGATCAAAAGAGAGGTTGCTATCAATCTGTGTTCCCAGATCTCTTATAACACCTTCTGTGTTCAGTGAACTATGATCAATGTGGTAATTCAGGGGATAACGACCCATTTTTTTAGCACTGAGCTTAAGGCCATGGTTCTGACACCAGTCGTTGGTCACAGTGAGGCCATTCGGTAGGATGTCAACATCACTTGGGGAGTTGATAGCTCCCAACTTGCAATCGTCTGCGAACTTTGTCAGCCAGAGTCCCTTCATGTTGGCCTGGACATCAGAGAAGTAGATACCAAACAGGAGAGGACCCAGGATCGAACCCTGTGGGACTCCACTCGTGACTAATTGGCAGCCTGAATGAGAATCAATTACTTTCACAATGTGGGTTCTATCTGTGAGCCAGTCGGCAACCCACCTAGAGATATAGGGGTTGATGCCAAGCTTAGTGAGTTTTTCTATGATTCCTGAGTGGGGAATGGTATCAAAAGAGCCTTGGCCAGATCAAGGTAGGCTGTATGAACCACCTTGCCTTCATCCACAGCTCTGGTAAATGACTCAAAGAAGTCGACCAAGTTGAGCAGGCATGATCTACCCTTCACAAAACCAAACTGTGGGAGATCCAGAGTTTGGAGATTCCACATATCCTTGTTTATTAAGTCCATGATGACACATTCCATAGCTTTGCATATCTGATTTGTCAGGCTAATGGAGCGATAGTTCCCAGGGTCTGCAGTCACTCATCCATTGTGGAGAGGGATGACTGTAGCAGTGCAACATTCGGCAGGAACAAAGCCTGAGGTGAGGCTGTGATTGAACAGGGCACACAGGTGTGGTGCCAGTTCACTCTATAGTTCATGTAGAACACAACCAGGGATATTGTCAGGTCCCATAGAAGCTGCATTCTTGGCCTTGGACAGTGCTGTTTTAACCTGTGCAGCAGTAATACTGGGTGCCTGGCAATCTACTGGTACTGTGATTGGTCCTTTGGGAGGGAGAGAGGGGTAAAGTTGGCACTGAATCTGTCGGCCAGTATACTAGCAATATCTGTTGGCTCGGTATAGGAGATACCATTGTGCAGTAGCTCAGAGCAAATCTGGGTATTGCCGTGGAGATTCTTTACATAACTATAGAAGGCCTTGTGGTGGTCTTTATCATATGCTGCAATTCTGTTTTCATACCTAGCTTTAGACGATTTGATGAGGGATCTCAACTTTTTGTTGAGGCAGCTAAGGGAGTTTTTCCAGTCTTGAGACTTCACCTTATGCCGCATCAGTTTCCTCCTCCTGTTGTAGAGTTTGTTTATGGCAGGGGACCACCAGATTGGCTTCCTTTTTCTGGAGGAGAGTGTCTTGGTTCTACTGGGTATGGCAAGATCCATGCATTTGTGTACGTGTTTGCACAGTGCACTGGTGGATGATTCTGCAGTCATGCAACTATTCTCCATTTGCATGGGTGCCGTTAAGTTAGCCACCTCTGTTTTTAGGATCCCAAAGTTAGCTTTGGAGAAGTTTTTCATGGTGGTTACCTTTGCTGGGGGGGGGTGGGAGGGATGTGGATTTACAAGGTAATTAGTTTGTGGTCGGATCTAACCTGGGAGGAGCGGACTATTGGTGTAGAGCAACGGTCGCCCATGTTAGTAATGACCAGGGTCAAGGATGTTGCTATCTCCAGTGGGGGTAAGAATGAGCTGGTCCCGGGCATTGGAATTAACGAACTCCACGAAATGTTGGGCATTTGTATTGGTACATGAGTAGTTTACCCAGTTAATGGAAGGGTAGTTGAAGTCACCTAGTAAGAGTGTGTTAGGTTAGACAGTACAGTTGTGTACACTTACCATAAATGTAGATGTTCGAATGTATTCACTGTTGCAGTCATTACATTTGGGTAATCCTGCTGGCAGGTTGCCCTCGTCGGCCTGAATTCCAAAGTCTTGGGTCGTGTGTCAGTCGCTGTCGCCCCCTCCCTGACGTCAGGGGTATAAAAGATGCAGCTGACGCCATTTTCTTCAGTTTTTCTTGCCCCAGATGTCAGGTGCCCCCAAAAGGGTAGGCTAGGAAAATATATAAAACATACATGCACCAAAATAAACTTTACCTTCATCTACAAGCAAATGCACCACATAGGTTTGTATAGCTCAGAGAAGTAAAGATAAGTTCCAGCAAATATAAGGGGGATGGCGGGAGGGTAACCTGGACTGCAACAGTGAATACACTGGAACATCTACATTTATGGTAACTATACACAACTGTACTATGTTCTTCATGTTTCACTGTTGCAGTCATTACATTTGGGTAGAGTCCCAAAGCTATGGTTGGGGGGCTGAAGCTAAACAATATTAGGAGCGGCTATGAGGCCCTGCAGAACTGCAGTGGCAAAGCCTGCTCTGGATTTAGAGTAAAGTGGCAGATTGTAATGCTTTGTAAAGGTGTGCACTGAACTCCAAGTAGCAGCCTCTAAAATGTCTTTGGTTGGTACCCCTCTGAGAAAGGCTGCCGCTCTGGTTGAATGTGGCCTAATGCCCTTAGGCACTGGCTTGCCATGCTGAGAGTAGCAGAAACGAATGCAGTGACCTATCCATTTTGAAATAGTCTGCTTGGAGATGGCCTTTTCTTGTGATCCTGCAGCATATGCCACTAGTAATTGTTCTGTCTTTCTGAAAACTCTAGTTTTGTCCAAATAGAATCTAAGTTGTCTGTGTACGTCCAAAGAATGCAGAATTTTCTCCCCCTTGTTCTGTGGATTTAGATAAAAAGTTGGCAAATGAATGGCTTGGTTAAGGGCTACACTGGACACCACCTTAGGCATAAATATAGGGTTTGTCCTCAGAGAGACCCTGTCTGGATAAAAAATGATAAAAGGTTCCACAGCCATGACAGCCTGTAGCTCTGACACTTGTCTTGCAGAAGTTATTGCCAGGAGCAGAGCTGTTTTCCAAAGATAAGAACTTTATATCCGCAGTAGCAGCTGGCTCAAAAGGAGGTAGGGTGAGTTTTTCCAATACATAACTGAGGTCCCATGCAGGCATTGGCGATCTCCTTGGAGGCCTTAAACTTTTGGCTCCTCTGAGGTACTGCCTTAATAAAGGATGAGAAAAGAGTGGTGGGCTCTGTATTGTAATGAGCCGAAATGGCATAGGCATAAATTTTAATTGATGAAAAAGATAGGCCTTTGTCCAGCATCTCAGTTAAGTAGTGCAAAATCTGAGGAATATTTGGTACAGCTGTGTCAGTTCCTTGAGCTTGGTTCCAAGCACAAAATCACTTCCATTTTCCAGCATAGGATTTTCTAGTACTAGGCCTTCTGGCTTCCAAAATGACATCCATCACAGAGAGGTGTGCTTTGTATGGCTACAATATCCACCATGCTGCCAGGCTTACAGTCCTGAGTTGGCTGTGCAGAATCTGATTGTTTTGTTGGGACAGTAGGTGAGGTATTTGAGGTAAGGTCCAGGCTGGGCATTGAGACAAGTACCTTAAGATCGGATACCAGTACTGGCGGGGCCAGTCTGGGGCAATCAGAATCACTTTTGGTTTTTCCTGTCTCACCTTTAGGAGCACCTTGGGGAGGAGAGGCAGTGGAGGAAAGGCATATACCGATAGGTTTTTCCAGTTGAAAGAGAAGGTGTCCACTTTCCATGCTTGTCTGTGATAAGTCCTTGTGCAGAATAGTACAGTTTTGTACCTACCATAAATGTAGATGTTCGAGTGTATACCCTGCTGCAGTCATCACACTTGGGTTATCCTGTCGTCAGGCGGTCCCGCAGTCGGCCTGAATTCCAAAGTCTTGGTCCAATGTCGGTTGCTGTCGCTTCTTCCCTGACATCAGTGCGCCAGGGGTATATGCCGATGCCATTTTCTTCAGTTTTTCTTGCCCCAGATGTCAGGTGCCCCCCCAAAAGCTGGTCAGTAGATAGTATCAATAATAAAAGCTTAGCACCAACAAAACATCCCTCCAGCTATAAGCAAATACACCACAAAGGTTGTATCGGATTTTAAGGTATTGAAAGGTTTTAGTTAGGTTAGAGGGGATGGAGGGAGGGTAACCTGGACTGCAGCAGGGTATACACTCTAACATCTACATTTATGGTAGGTATTTATGGTAGGTACAAAACTGTGCTATGTTCATTGTGTTACCCTGCTGCAGTCATCACACTTGGGAAGAATCCCAAAGCTAAGGATGGGAGGTGGAGTCAAACAGGGTTAGAGGAGGCTAGAAGGCCCTGCAAAACTGCAGTGGCGAAGCCAGCTCTAGTCTTAGAGTAAAGTGGTAAGTGATAGTGTTTGGTGAAGGTGTGTACTGAACTCCAAGTTGCAGCTTCCAGAATATCCTTGGTTGTAACCCCCCTGAGGAAGGCTGTAGATGTAGCTGCTGCCCTGGTGGAGTGGGGCCTTATGCTAGCAGGAACTGGTTTTCCATGATGGGTGTAGCAAAAATGTATGCAATGTCCTATCCATTTGGAAATGGTCTGTTTTGAGATGGCCTTTCCTTGTGATGCTGTAGCATAGGATACAAAAAGTTGGTCAGATTTTCTGAAAGCCTTAGTTTTATCCAAGTAGTAACGTAGTTGCCTGTGAATGTCCAAGGAATGCAGGAGTCTTTCTCCTTTGTTCTGTGGATTTGGAAAGAAGGTGGGTAAGTGGATGGTTTGATTTAGGGCTACACTGAATACCACCTTTGGCATAAAGGAGGGGTTAGTTCGTAGAGAAACTCTGTCTTGATGAAAAATGAGGAAAGGCTCTACTGCCATTAGTGCCTGTAGCTCTGAGACTCTTCTGGCTGAAGTAATTGCTAGCAGCAGGGCAGTTTTCCATGATATAAACTAAGTTAGCTGAGAAAGCTGTCTCAAAAGGTGGCAGCGTAAGTTTTTCCACAACAAAATTTAGGTCCCAAGTTGGTGTTGGCGCTCTCCTAGGAGGCCTAATGTTTTTTGCCCCTCTGAGATACTGCCTTAGAAGTGGATGTGAAAATAAGGAAGGATCCGTGTTGTAGTGAGCTGAAATAGCTGAGGCGTGGATTTTAATAGATGAAAAAGAAAGTCCTTTGTGTAACATCTCAGTTAAATATTGTAGAATCTGAGGTATGTCCGGCTGAAGGGTATTTTGGCCTTTAGCTTGGTTCCAGGCGCAAAATCTTTTCCATTTGTCTGAGTAGGCTTTCCTGGTGCTGGGCCTCCTGGCCTCCAGAATGACATCCATAACAGCTTGTGAAAGAGGGGCTGGCTGGTTGCTTAGGTGATGTGCCATGCAGCCAAATTTAAGGTCTTGAGCTGGCTGTGTAGAATCTGACTGCCTTGCTGTGTGAGTAGATGAGGAATTTGTGGTAAAATCCATGGTGGGCCCTGGGCCATGTTCCTTAGTAGTGGGTACCAGTGTTGGCGTGGCCAGTCCTGGGCAATGAGTATCATTCGAGGTCTCTCCATCCTGACTTTCAGCAGCACATTTGTGAGAAGGGGCAATGGAGGAAAGGCATATACTGTCAGCATTTTCCAACTGAATGAGAGTGCGTCCACTTTCCAAGCTTGATGGTGAAATGTCCTTGTGCAAAATTTTGAAAGCTGATAGTTTTGGGGGTTGGCAAACGGGTCTATGTCTGGGTGCCCCCATTTTTGAGTTATCATTGCAAATACTTGTGGATCCAGTTTTCAGTCGTGGGGATCCATGATGTTTCTACTTAGGTCGTCTGCCAATGTGTTCTTTTTTCCTGGCAGGAATTGGGCTTGTAATTGAACTTGGTAAGCCAGTGCTGTGTTCCACAAGGTCATTGCTTGCCTGCATAGAGGGTAGGAGTGTGTACCCCCTTGTTTGTTTATGTACCACATTACTGTGGTGTTGTCTTTCCTTATTATAAGCTGTCCTGGATGTAAGAGGTCCTTGAAGGCTGTCAGAGCATTCTGTACAGCTAGCATTTCTTTTTGATTGATGTGCAGATTCCTTTGATCTGCAGTCCATATGCCTTGAACGCACCGTCCTGCCATGTGTGCCCCCCAGGCATAGTCCGATGCATCTGTTGTCATAGTTTGCCTGGCTGGAGGTAAGGCGAAAGGCTGACCCTTGTTGAGGTGACATGCCTGTGACCAGCATAGGAACTCCTGTTGAAGGCAGGGAATGAGAGGTATCATTGTTTCCAAGCTGTGGCTGTGCTGAGTCCATACGCTTTTCAGGTACCATTGTAATTTCACACTAACCCACGCACGTTCAAGCTTGCACGGCCCAACAGCAGAACAGGAACAAACAAGAGCCAGCAACAGGTTCCCAAATGCTTTAATGAGGTAAAATAGTGTCAAAGACACATACACTCTCCATAACCTCAAACTAGTTTCGGTGTAATACCTTCTTCAGTGAGGATAACAGCCATAATAATTACATAAGACATACCATTGTAATTTCCTCATATGCAGTTTTGCAAATGGTATTAGTAGTATGCAAGATGCCATGAAGCCCAAGGGCTGCAGAATTTTTCTTGCAGGGAGTTGGGTCTTTGTTGCCATTATTTTGAAGTATTGAGTTAGTTGTAGTTGTTTGTCTGGCATCAGATAAGCCATCTGGGCCGTTGTATTCAAGCTGGCACCCGGGAATGTCATAATTTGTGAGGGCACTAGTTTTGATTTCTTTTCGTTTACTGTGTACCCTAGGCAACTTAGAAGGTGTTTTACAAAAGTCAGATGTTGTAAGAGAATGTCCTTGCTTTCTGCTTGGATGAGGCAGTCGTCCAGGTATGGGTATATTTGAATTCCTCTTTGTCTGCAGTATGCAATTACTGGTGCCAGGCATTTTGGTTGCAGTAGATAAGCCAAAGGGCAGTGCAGAGAATTGGTAATGGGTTGAACCTGCAATGAAACGGTGGTATCTTCTGCAATTTTGTCTGATAGGGACATGCAGGTATTCCTCCTTGAGGTCCAACGTTACTAGCCAAGCTTTCTTGCCCAACATGGGAAGAAGCTGCTGTAGTGTTAGCATCTTGAATTTGGGTACTTGCAAGAAGGTGTTTAGAATTGAAAGGTCCAGAATGGGTCTCCGAGCATTGTCCTTTCTGGGGACTAGAAAGAGCCTTGAGTAAAATCCTTGGCCTTGCTCCTGTGTAGGTACCAATTGAATGGCTCTCATGTCCATGAGAGCTGTAATTTGTTTTTGTGCCTCTGCCCATTGATTTTGTGGCAAGGTTGGCATTCCTTTTATCCTTGGCAAGGTGTGGAAATGGAATCTGTATCCTTGTGAGATAATGTTTAGGACCAATTTGTCCTTTGTGACGATGCGCCAGTTGTCTATAAAAAATGCTAATTGTCCTCCCAAGGGAGCTGCCAAGAGAATTTTGCTTGGCAGTTTGAGGTTTAAGTCATTGTGTTTGTCTTCTAGTAGTTTGGGACCTGTCTTCTCCTCCCTTCTGTGTTGCAGTGCCCCATTGGTGAGGTCTGTAAGGGATTTGCGTTTGTCCTCTGCCCCTTGGGCGTCTGTATTTACCCCTCTGTGGTCTGTCAGAAGCTGGAAAGGAATAAGAAGTTATGTACTCACCATAACGTTCCATCTGAGTAGGTATCTTCATTTGTCTGCAACCTTTGGGATACGGATCCGAGCCGGCAACTTCTACCACAGCATAGATGCGAGCTCCTAGCTCCTCCCTTTACCCATAATCCCCTGCCTACCCTGACTGACCTCAGATCAAGTTTGCCCCATAGCACAGCTGATAAAAGTGTCCCAAAGGGAACAGATGTTAAGAACCTCAAGAACTATCATTTTTGGTCAGGGGGAAGGAGGGGGGGATGGTTGCAGACAAATGAAGATACCTACTCAGATGGAACGTTATGGTGAGTACATAACTTCTTAATCTGAAGTAGGAACTTAATTTGTCAGCAACCTTTGGGACAGAGTCCCCAGCTACCTAAATCTTGGGTGGCCTTTATGTAAGGATATTCCGGAGAACCGCAGAGCCAAAGGACGCCCTACCTCGGGAGACAACATATATTTTATAGTGGCTGATAAAGGTGTGAGATGAAGCCCAAGTGTCTGCGGAACAAATGTCATCCAGGAAAACCCTAGCTTGAAAGGCCGCCGATATGGCAATGGCCCTAGTAGAATGAGCATGGACTCCTTGAGGTGCAGGCCTTCCCGAACTCTGATATGCTAAGAGAATACAACTCCAGATCCATCGAGAGAGAGAAACTTTAGAAACTGGCTTACCGAAATTACTTTTGGCAATGGAGATAAACAACTGATCGGATTGCCTATGACCAGCAGTTCTATGAATATAAAAACGTAGCGGTCTGTGTACATCTAAGGAATGCAACTTGTACTCTCCTTTGTTTTGAAAGTTGGGGAAAAACACTGGGAGATTGATAGATTGATTAATGTTCGCTTCTGAAGATACCTTAGGTAGGAAGGACAGATTGATCCTGAGGTAAACCCTATCCGGGTGAAAGACCAAATATGGTGGTTTGACACAAAGAGCTTGCAATTCCGATACTCTTTTGGCTGAAGTTATGGCCACCAAAAAGGCTGTCTTCCAAGAGAGAAATTTGAGATCAACCGTGGCCGGTTCGAAAGGGGGACCAGTCAAGGCCTGTAAGACTAGGGATAAATCCCATGGAGGTACCACCTCTTTGACTGGAGGCCTAAGGAGGAAGGTACCTTTGAGGAAGGTCTTACACAGTTTGGAAGTGATAAGAGGGCCAGACTCTTGCCCCATGTGATAGTATGAGATTGCTGCAAGTTGTACCTTGACTGTGGAAGAACTAGCCCCCTGGTGAAAGAGAGAGGTTAGAAAATCTAGAACCGACGCTATCGGGGCCGTAAAAGGGTCTAAACGACGGTGTTCTGCCCAGATGGAGAAGCGTTTCCACTTACTCCGATAAACCCTCCTTGTGGAAGGCTTGTGAGCTGCTACTAGAATGGCTTTGACAGGTGATGAGATCCCGGGAGTCCTTATGAGGAGTGGAACTGGAGCAACCAAGCCGTCAGCTTGAGGTTGACCAGGTTCGGAGTCGGAAGATCGAGAGGGTGAGAAATGAGATCTGGGTGGGGATCCAGAATCCATGGTGGATACACTAGGTGAGACCATAGGTAAGGGAACCACATCTGACGAGGCCAGAATGGGGCAATGAGGATCATCTTGCTCCCCAATTGACTGGCTTTCTGCAATAATTTCAACATCAGGGGAAGAGGAGGGTAAGCATAAAGCAGACCGGGAGGCCAAGCATGAACTAGAGAGTCTCTCGGGGACTCCCCCAGAGGGGGGATCAGAGCGAAGTAATCATTGCATTTGGTATTTGAAGGAGAGGCAAAAAGATCGCAACAAGGTCGCCCCCATCGAGCAAATACTTGCTCTGCAACTCAAGGGTTGAGAGACCATTCGTAAGGAGTCAGGATAGAACGACTGAGCCTGTCCGCTAGAATGTTGGACCGTCCCGGAATGTGCGCTGCTATGAGAAAGCGGTTGGTGGAAATCGCCCATTCCCACACTCTCATGGCCTCGCGGCAAAGGGGGTAAGACCTGGTTCCCCCCTGTTTGTTGATGTACCAGACGACTGACATGTTGTCTGTCTGTACTGCAATCGTCCCTACCGGGAGAGAGCTGTGTAGTGCCTGCAACGTCAAAAGCACCGCCCTCATCTCTAGGATGTTGATATGCAAAGAGGTCTCTACATCATTCCACGTGCCTTGGACTGTCCTGCCTGAAAAATGCCCCCCCACCCCAGGCGAGAAGCGTCCGTGGTCACTGTGTCGACTGGCGGTGGTAGTGAGAAGGAACGTCCCGTGTGGAGATTGGGGAACTGGAGCCACCACACGAGCGACCTTCTGCAAACCTTGCTTAAGGGAATGGGATGAGACAGGGGGTTGCGAGACAGGGACCATTGTACCTGGAGGGTCCACTGCAGGACCCTCACGTTCAACCGGGCCAATGGCAGCAGAGGGATTGCAGCCGCCATAGATCCTAAAGCCCTCAGGACCAATTCCGCCGAAGGAGTTTGCAGTTGAAGGATGGCCTGCACGTGCAACATCAGGTTCCAAAGCCGATCTGGAGTCAAGAACGCAAGCATCTGTCTGGAATCCAGTCTCGCCCCTATAAAATCCAACACCTGTGTAGGGATCAGAGAGGATTTGGTCATGTTGATGGTTAATCCTAATAGTGGAGCCAGACTGAGGAAATAATCCCTGCATGAGCAAAGTAGATGCCTTGTTGGGGCCGTAAGGAGCCAGTCGTCCAGGTACGGAAAGACCTGAATTCCCTGGAGTCTCAGGTGGGCTGCTATTATCGCCAGGACTTTGGTGAACACCCTGGGGGCTGAGGTAAGGCCGAAGGGGAGGGCCCTGAATTGAAAGTGACTGGCTCCCAGCCGGAAGCGGAGAAACCTCCTGGAACGCCTGTCCACTAGAATGTGATAGTACGCATCCTTGAGGTCTATGGAGCACATCCAGTCGTCCTCCCGCAATAAGGGGAGGACGGATTGCAACGTGACCATTCGGAACTTTTCTTTGGGTACCGCCAGGTTTAGGAGACAGAGGTCGAGGATGGACCTCAAGTCCCCCGTCTTTTTTGGCACCAGAAAGAACCTGGAGTAAAACCCTGATCCGATTTGATCTGGGGGACGGGCTGGATGGCTCTTTTTTGCAGAAGCTGCTGAATTTCTGCAGCAGCTGCCTCCCTCTGACTGGGTGGTACGTCGGGGAGGCCTCTGATTCTGGGGGTTACGATAAAGGGAATTTGGTAACCTCTGGATATAATACGAAGCACCCAGCGATTAGTTGTTATGGACTCCCACATTGCTAGGTGCCTCGAAAAACGGCCCCCGACTGCCTCCAGAGTGGAGCAGCCGGGCAACCCCTCAGGGGTTCTGCGTGGGCCTCTCAGAGAATGGTTCTCTGGACCTAAAATTCCTGGGACCCCCCTCTGCCTCTGGGGCGGCGTCCTCCATGTTCTCCTCTGCCACGAGAGGACTGGTTGTCCTGAGCAGACTGGGATTGATGCGATTTTCGGAACCACATCTTCTTCTGACCCTTTTGGTTCTAGGAAAAGGACCTCTGGGGCGCAGAGAAGCGGACTCCGACGGCAGACAAAGTCTTCCAGTCTTCCTCGCTCTGGACAAGAGTGTCGTGAACGGTTTTGCCGAACAGTGCAGAACCATCAAAAGGGGCATTCGCGAATGACACCTTAAAGGGTTCCGAGAAGTCACAGTGACGGAGCCAAGCCTGTCTCCTCATGACAAGCCAGACTCCGCCTGCTCTAGCGGCTCCCTCCGTAGCATGAGACAAAAGCCGCATAGAGGTGTTAGAAATAGAGCGGAGGGTGGCCATTCGGGAGGAGTACAGATCCTTGTCTCCCTCCGACATGGACCCTGGGGGGGAAGCAGCGTATTCCTTAATTAGATCCCGCTGCATCCGAATAACGTGTGCCATGTAGTTCAAGGCCCTCACAGAGAAGGTCGCTGAACTGAAGGCCCGCTTCCCAAGACGGTCCATCACACGAGACTCCTTGCTCGGAGGATGAACCATGGGGCTCTCCTGAGCCAACTCTTTCTTGGTGGCTGCAGCCACCAACATGGCATCTACAGGGGGACCTCTGCTCCAGTGTGATCTCTCTGCAGGGGGCTCAAAATTTTGTCCGGGCACTTGGGGATTGGCTCTACAGTATCCAGTTCCTTCCAAGCCCTAGTGGATATGAGATCCAGCAAGGGGTCGGGTGGAGGGGACACCCAAGAGGTAGATGGTCCTGCCTCGAACGCCTCAAGGAATACGGACTCATCAGAGGAAGCCTTGGGGGGCAGACCACCCACCCCTGATTTTGAGCATTTCCATGATGTCTCCGAAGGAGACATTGTCGGGGGGTGACCTAGGGGAGCCTTCCCCTTCATCTAAGTTCGTATCTTCGGTGAGACTCTCAGGGGAGTCTATGTGCCTCCTCTTGCACTTCGCATTGTGAGGAACCTCCTCGGGGGGGCTGTCCGAGGAGTCCTCACGGGCTGTATCTTGTTCCACTGGAACTCCTAGAGGCACTGAGGTAGGCTGCCCCGAGGGCCGGATGAGGGGAGCCAGGACCAGATGAGGAGGAGTGCAGGAGGGAGCCGAAGCCAGGACCGGAGGCCTGGAAGCACTCGACAGTGCCCTCTCCACCGCAGCGAAAGCAGAGGGGGATCCGCTCTCTGACGGATCCGGGATCCGACTCCCACTCGGATCCGAAGTGGGGATCGGACCCGGCGCCGAGAACGTCGGATCCGAGGGACCAGTGTGCTCTGACCGGGACAGAGCCGAAAGCACACCGAATCCCTCGGATCTGAAGCTCGGCCCACGGCTCCGAGAGGTCAGATCCGACAAACTCGAGGGAGCTGTCGGAGCCGACGTGCCCAGCACGGTCGGCTCCGACCCCACCCCCGAATCCAACATGGCTCGGCTCCGAGTGCTCCGAACCCGGAATGCAGGTCGGAGAAGGAGCAATAGGGGCGAAAAAAGGGGTCGAGCTCCCCCCTGGAGGGGTGGGAGGCAAGAGCACTCCCATCTGCATCTGGGCCTGGATGAATCTCCTCATCATCCGGTCCATGTCTGCATCTGACATGCTAAAGGTGGACCTCGAGGAGGCCACCAAGGCCGACCTGGAGTGCCGCCTCGATGACCTCGATGGGGACCGGGTCACCTCCTCCTCGGGTCCCGGGGAGAAACAAGGGGATCGGACCAGAGGAGGAGGAGACGGAGAAGCCCTCTTGGCGGGCGGGGCCGATGAAGAGTCCTCGGCCTGCCGCTTAAGGTGCTTCTCCCTCCACTTCTCTTCCCTGGACTCCCTATCCTCCGGAGCCGAAGCGGGAGGTTGAGTCCCGGTCAGAGGAAGGGAGGCAGGAGTGACCGCTACCGGGGGGGTAGCGGTCACCGAAGTACCGGAGGCTGAAGCAGAGTCTGGGGGTAAAAGGCCCGCCAGAACCAGCTTCGACCTCCAATCCTTAAGTGCCCTGGGGTTGAACGCCTCGCAAATCCCGCAACCCGAAGAGAGGTGTTCAACCCCAAGGCACCTATCACACAGAGTGTGGCCATCAGCCGGTGAAAGCTTGTGACCACACTCGGTGCATTTAGAAAAAATGGCTTTAGGGGCCTCCGACATAACTAAAGTAAAGCACACTCACTAGGCCCCTACACTCAAGACACACACACGCTACGACCAGCGGGGGCAGGGAGGAAAAAATTTAAATTAAAATTTAAGCTAAGTAAGCTAAAAATAAGAAGTTTTAGCGTTAAGGGTAAACCTAACACGCACACACAACCACTCAATCAGAATAAGAAGAAAAAACTGTTTTCTCACAAAATCGCCAAGAGCTCTGGAATCTAGCTGTTGCTTGAAGAGCGGCAAACTAGATCTGAGGTCAGTCAGGGTAGGCAGGGGATTATGGGTAAAGGGAGGAGCTAGGAGCTCGGATCTATGCTGTGGTAGAAGTTGCCGGATCAGATCCATATCCCAAAGGTTGCTGACAAATGAAGTTCCTACTTCAGATCAATTTTTTGCTGGCCAATTTCTGCTGAAGCGTGGGGGTTGTACCTGTAAGAAATCTTTGACCATCTGCATAGATTTTGCCTTATCCTCCATTTTCTTTAAAACCTCTTCTGCTTTAACCCCAAATAAGACATCCTGCTGTAGGGGTGCATCTAGTAACTTTGCTTTAACATGATCAGGCAGCGTTTGTTCCTTTAACCAAGCATGCCTACATATAACAGACCCAGTAACAGCTGCTCTACAGGAAGCTTCCAAGGAATCAAATCCACATTGTAAGGTATGTTTGCCCACCTGTTCAGCTGCATGCAACAGATCCTGCATTTCTTTGAATTCAGACTGTTGAGGATGCGTGCTCATATTTTGTTTTATTTGAGACATTAGGAATTGCTGGTATTTCAGCATGTGAAATTGACAATTTAGTGCTCTCATAGCTAGAGTAGCTGAGGTGTAAACCTTCTTCCCCCACCTATCTAGTGCTCTGGAGTCCCTTTCAGAGGGTACAGGATTTTTAGCCATAGAAGCCTTAGCCCCTTTGGGACCCTGGGAGATTGTCTCTGGGTCAGCAACAGGGCTTTTGTAAAGGAATTTGTGAGTCAGGCACTCTATAATATCCATCTCGTTTGGCTGGAGCAGGAGGCAGAAAATCTGGATTTAGACTACATTCTAAGTAAACATCTTCCACAATGTCTAAAACTGGAGGGATAGCAAGAGGTCTGTGCTGGGGGAGTAAAAGAAACTCTCTGAGCCTTTTCTTTGAGTCGGAGTAGTCCTGACCTTCCCAATGGAAATGTTCCCTCGTGGTATGTAAGGTTTCCACAAAGGAATAGTCTTCAGGGGGAGAAGCTAAGGGAATAGAATCTTCATAAGGGGGAAAGGAGTACTCCTGTTCCTCAGAGGAACCTGAAGAAATAGACACTTGATCAGAGGAGGCATAATCCTCCTCTTGTCTAGGCCTTTTGTCTGGGGGGGGGTTGGGAACCCCTGATTAAAGAAATCAAATCTTCAGCCATTTTAAGCATCTGTTTCTTAGGCATGGGGCCTTGAACTGGAGACTGATGTGCAGTCTTTTTTGGTTTTAAAGGAGTCTTAAGCTTAGCATAAGATTTTATGGTGAGAGTAGTCGGTCTGAAGACACCTTCTGTAACCGAAGGTGTTTCCACAGCACCGGCTTCTCCTTCTGCAATGTTATCGGTAGGGCCTAAAGAAAATGGCTGCATTGGCCTAGAACTCTCGGTTTGAGAATCCAAAGCGGTCTGGGGTTCCAATTCTGCGGTCGTCAGGGGCTGCGTAGGCGCCTCACTGAAAACCGGAGAACCGGCGACCAGCCCAGCGGAGGCCTCGGAGTCTGGCTTGGATCTAGGCTGCCTGTCTTTATCTTAGCATTTTTTATGCACACCGGTAGTCGGTTGCTCCGACGGCACAGTGTAATTAAATTTCCTACCGAAGAAGTGTCGTGCAAAATCAAAGAGTCGCTTATTGAACCTAGCACAAAACCGACAACCAGTGACGTCGTGGTCTGGGCCTAGGCAAGGAATACAATAAGAATGAAAGTCCTTATGAGGTATTTGCTTCCCACAAGAAATGCAATTAACTTTTTCTGACATCGGACTGAGGCAAGAAAAGGTTCCCCAACGGGGTACTTAACTTTGAAGACTTCGGACTGAAATTCGATTTGAAAATCTCAGGTGTCGGCCGACCGGCACTTGCAAGCTGCTTCTGCTTCGGGCACCTTGCAGCAAGAAAGACTGAAGAAAATGGCATTGGATGCCTCTTATATACCCCTGGCGCACTGACGTCAGGGAAGAAGCAACAGCAACCGACGCCGGACCAAGACTTTGGAATTCAGGCTGACTGCGGGACCGCCTGACGACAGGATAACCCAAGTGTGATGACTGCAGCAGGGTAACACAATGAACATCTTTTTAGTTGATAGTTGTGAGGGGAGACAAATAGATCTATGTCCGGGTGTCCCCATTTCTTTGTTATCATGCTGAAGACTTGTGGATCCAGGTGCCACTCGTGGGGATCCATGAGGTTTCTGCTTAGTTCGTCTGCCAGAGTATTGTCCTTTCCTGGAAGGAATTGTGCCTGCAGATGAACTTGGTAAGTCAATGCTGTGTCCCATAAAGTCATGGCTAGTCTGCAAAGGGGGTAAGAATGCGTGCCCTCCTCCTTGTTTATGTACCACATGACCGTGGTGTTGTCTGTCTTTATCAGTAGTTTTCCCAGATGAATTAGGTACTTGAAGGCTGTCAGGGCATTTTGAACAGCTAGCATCTTTTTGATTGATATGTAGATGCATTTGATTTGAGGACCAGGTGCCCTGAATGCCTCTTCCTGCCATGTGGGCCCCCCAGGCATAATCTGATGCATCCGTTGTTAGGTTCTGCCTGGCTGGGGGAAGTGAGAATGGCTGTCCCTTGTTTTGGTGACAAGCCTTTGCCCACCATCGAAACTCATGTTGCGGGCAGGGAATGAGAGTAATCATTGTTTCCAGGCTGTGGCAATGTTGTGTCCAGACACTTTTTAGGTACCATTGAAGTTTCCTCATATGCAGTCTTGCATATGGAATTAGGATGCAAGATGCCATGAAGCCCAAAGCCTGCAGAATTTTTCTTGCAGATAACTGGGCCTTTGTTGCCATTTCCTTGAAATAGGTAGTCAGTTGCCTTTGTTTGTCTGGCGTGAGATAAGCCATCTGGGCAGTTGTAATTAAGCTTGCACCCAGGAATATTATCTCTTGAGAGGGTACTAGTTTTGATTTCTTTTCATTGACTGTGTACCCTAGGTATGGTAAAAGTCTTTTCATAAACGCCACATGCTGTAGTAGTATGTCCTTGTTCTCTGCTTGAATGAGGCAGTCGTCCAAGTAAGGATATATTTGTATTCCTTTTTGTCTGCAGAAAGCAATTACTGGTGCCAGGCACTTTGTGAAGACCCTGGGCGCAGTAGATAAGCCAAAGGGCAGTGCAGAGAATTGGTAATGCTTTGAACCAGCCTTGAATCTGAGGTATCTTCTGCATGATTGTCTGATTGGGACATGCAGGTATGCCTCTTTTAGGTCTAAAGTGACCAGCCAAGCCTTTCTCCCCAGCATGGGCAGAAGCTGCTGTAAGGTCAACATCTTGAATTTTGGTATATCCAAGAAAGTGTTCAGAATTGACAGGTCCAGTATTGGTCTCCATGTTTTGTCCTTTCTGGGTATCAAGAACAGTCGAGTAAAATCCTTGTCCCTTCTCTTGCTGTGGCACTTGTTGAATAGACCCCATGTCCATGAGGGATGAGACTTGTTTTTGAGCCTCTGCCCATTGATTTTTTGGCATGTCTGGCCAACCGTGTGCCCTTGGCAGGGTATGGAAGTGAAACTTGTAGCCTTGTGACACTATGTTTAGAACCCATTTGTCCTGGGTTATAATGTACCAATTTTGAGAAAAAAGTGTTAATTTTCCCCCTAAGGGTGCTGCCAGTAGATAAGTGTTTGGTGCTGGCAAGGGGAAGTCATTGGGACTGCTTCCTGTATGGTTGTGATTTGTCTTCTCCACTTTTGGAGGTAGAAGCTCCCCATTGCTTAGACCTGTACGAACCTTGCAGCTGGGATCTGCCCCTTTGAGGTCTGTCTGACACTGGAAAGGACCAATTCTTTGTAGGCCAGTGTCTGCTAAACCTAGGTGGCTATACTTATAACAAATCTTTGACAGTTTGCATAGATGTAGCTTTGTCCTCCATTTTCTTTAACACCTCTTCTGCCTTAACACCAAACAAGGTATCATGCTGTAATGGTGCGTCTAATAATTTTGCTCTGACATGATCAGGCAGATTTTGTTCCTTTAACCAAGCATGCCTCCTAATTACAGAACCCGTAACAGCGGCCCTACAGGAGGCCTCCAGAGAATCAAAACCACATTGCAAAGCATGCTTTCCAACTTGTTCAGCTGCATGCAATAAATCCTGCATTTCTTTATCTGCACATTCAGAATTTACCAGCATTTTCTGTTTAAGCAGTGTCATGACTTATTGCTGATATTTGAGCATATGAAAGCCCTTATAGCCAACGTAGCAGATGTGTAAATCTTTTTTCCCCATCTATCCAATGCACTAGAATCTCTGTCAGAGGGGGTAGGGTTTTTTGCAGTGGAAGCCTTAACCCCTTTGGGACCCCGAGAAATAGCTTCTGGGTCTGCAGCAGGGTTTTTGAAAAGGAATTTATGAGAGTCAGGAACCCTGTAGTATCTGTTAGGCTTAACAGGAGCTGGAGGTAAGGAGTCAAGGGTCAGACTAGACTCTGAAAACACATCTACAATATCTAACACAGGTGGAAGAGCTAGAGGCCTGTGTTGAGGCAGTAGAAGGAAGTCCCTGAGCCTCTTCTTAGACTCTGAAAAATCTTGGCTCTCCCAGTGGAAATGCTCCCTCATGGTATGCAAGGTTTCCCCAAAGTTATAGTCCTCAGGAGGAGAAGCTGAAGGAACAGATTCTTCAGCATCAGAATCCTCATAAGGGGTAAGAGAACATTCCTGATCAGAAGAAGAATCAGGGGAAATGGAAACCTGATCTGAAGATTCATAGTCTGTCTCTTGCCTAGGCCTCTTATCAGGAAGGGGATGGGAACCCCTAATCAAGGTAATTAAGTCTTCGGCCATTTCGAGCATCTGTTTTTTGGGCATGGAGGCCTGTCCATGTGGCTGGTGAACTTGTTTCTATCCTTTTAAAGGCGTTTTAGTCTTTGTCTTTGAAGCTGAAGTCAGTTTAATGTATAATTGTTTAGGTCTGAATACACCCTCAGAAGCAGATGCCTGCTCAGCGGCTCCAGACCCATCTGAGGGAATAGTTTCTGAGGCTCCAATACCTTGAGTTTCAAGCGGCCTGACCAACTCCACGTGGGTGTCGGTAGCGGCCTGCGACTCTAAAGTAGCAGGAGTCAGGGGCTGTGAAAGCGCCTCACTGAGAACCAGTGAACCGGCGACTGGCTTCAGAAAAGCTTTGTCGTTGGTATTGGACCTCGGTTGCCTGTCTTTTTCTTTGCGCTTTTTGTGAACTCCGGTAGTTGGATGGCTATCCGACGACATTGTATAATTAAATCTGCGCCCAAAATAGCTTAGTGCAAAATCGTACCGACGCTTAATAGTGCGTTGGTTAAATCTGGCACAAAAACGACAACTAGAAATGTCGTGGTCAGGGCCTAGGCAAGGAATACAATAAGAATGAAAGTCCTTATGAGGTATTTGCTTCCCACAAGAAATACAATTATTAACTTTTTCTGACATCTGCCTGGAGCAAGAAAAACATTTCCCCAACGGGGTACTTAGCTTTTAATGAAGACGTCGGATCTGAAACTCGAGCATGAAAATCTCAGGAGTCGGCCGACCGGCACTTGCGAACTGCTTTTGCTTCTGGCACCGTGTGGCAAGAAAGAATGAAGAAAATGGCGTCAGCTGCATCTTTTATACCCCTGATGACCTGACGTCAGGGAGGGGGCGACAGCGACTGACACAGGACCCAAGACTTTGGAATTCAGGCCGACTGAGGGCAACCTGCCAGCAGGATTACCCAAATGTAATGACTGCAACAGTGAAACACGAAGAACATCATAATATTCTCCAGGGTGCTTAGGAATGTGGAGTGCAAGTCTTGGGACATGGTTGGGGACCTATAGCAGGCTGCGACCTGAATCGCTGTCTTACCCAATGTTAGCTGCACCTGAAGCATCTCTGATGCGTTATGCTGGGCTACCAGTCTGGAGGTGTGGTCATCTTTTGTGAATATGGAAACACCACCACTTTTGGAGCTTCAGTCCAAGTTCCTGGGCCGAAAGGTGTGGAATGAGTTATAGCCTGGTAGTGCAGGGGTGCTTTCTCCTGCCTTGAACCAGGTCTCTGTTACAGCACAAATGTCCATGTTCTCCATTTTAAGGAGCGCCTCGAGCGAGTGCATTTTGAAATTTAGACTTCTAGCATTGAGCAACATGACCCTCAGATTGCATTTTTTTTGTAGCTGTTATGGTGGTAATTTGGTCTTTGGAACACCACCTAAAAAAAGCACTATAGGAGTGGCAATAGCCTTGGCCAGTATCCAGAAGACCAGGGGTGACAGAGGCAGGCCATCTCTGGCAAAGCATCGAGGTCTGTCAGTCAAGTCATCCCAGGCAGACAGATACTCAATCCCCTTAGAATGACACCAGAAACTTAGCCAATTGTTAAAATCAATCATTTTCTGCTTGTACTGTGGTATCATTCTGGGTGATGGTAGGATGCTGTTCAGGGCTAGGGTCATACCCGCCTGGGCTACATAATCCGAGCGCTCCTCCATGTCTCTTTTCATGTAGTCCAGGGAGGTACGTCTCAGGTCACTCGCACCCACATGAACAATGACAGAGTCATACTGGAACCTGTTGTTAAGCGACCTGAGTGAGTGCATTGTGTGTCAGATCCCGGCACCTGACAGGCAGCTGACTGTTACTTTCTCCTTATTGAACCTAGTGAGTGGGACATCAGTCTGCCTCACTATCGAGTAACCTATGACTAGTGTGTTGGGTATGCTGTTTTGCCTTAGGTGCTTTGGTTGAGTGGCACACTGTTTAGGAGAGTTATGTGTCTCATGATTAGTGTTGTGTTGTGGTGGGGTCAGACTGGAGGCAAAGCTCTACATCACATATGTACCATATGCCTTGCATGAAAGACATAAGGCACCTGGACAGTGTAAAGGCTTTGGTGTGTTGGCAGGACATTCGACTATCGGGGAAGGATATCCCAAGAGTGAAGAATAATGCAACAGTGACAAGGAAGGCCATCCAGTGGTGCCTGGGGCAAAAGAGGATCATAGGAGGTTACTAGGCTAATGACCCTGGGGCCCTTACAAGCCTAGCCAAGAGTTTATCCACAAAAAGAAAACTCAGTCAACACCTGTCACCCCTGTCAATGAGGGACACAGGTGGAACCTCTGGGACAAAATTTGTGGTTTCCCATCTACTCATCAAGGCTGCACTTGAAGAGGGTCAGCAAGGTAATCTGTTTGATGTCTATGGGAAGTCTATTCCAGAGATGGGGCAGTCTCTGGGAGACAAACCTGTCTCTGCAGCAGGTTTTGTTGATACTGCACATTCGATTCAGGCCTTTCGAGTGGGTAATGTGCGATGAGTTAGACTTACAGATATGGAGAATCTCTAGTAGGGCAAGGTCTGAGATTGCCTTGTAGGTGAGACACAGATCACCTCTGAGCAATCTGTATGATACCGAGAAGAGTGACAGTGATTTGAGCCTGTTCGCATATGAAAAGTGTTGAAGGCCATGGATTCTGTGAGGTATTTCTGTGGTCTTTCCAGTTGATGCAGATGTTTGGACAGCTACATACCAAATGGGGTGTTATACTTAATTATTGGTCTAATGAGGGAGGAGTATAGAGAGGTAATAACCTCCTTTATTCTGGATGCAATCCCTTTACTTATGAGATGAACCAAATAAAAGGCTTTTCTGACCACTGCCACTACATAATGGTAAAATGTGAGATTGTTGTCATCCTGAGTACCCAGGTCTCTCACCACAGGTTGTGCACTTAGGGGGTTGCTGATGATGTGGTAATCAGTAGGGGCCATGTTCTTGCCAAATGGTATGATACATTTTTTTGCATTTAACAAGAGGTCATGACTTTGGCACCAGTCATTAGTTGCTGTGAGACCCTCTTGCAGTATATTAACATCATTTGGGGGGTCAATGACAGCACCCAACTTACAGTCGTCCACAAACTTGGTAAGCCACAGGCCTTTTGTCTTTGCCAGGACCTCTGAGAAGTAGATACCAAACAGTAGGGGCCCCAGGACAGATTCTGGAGAACTCCACTAGTGACAGTCTGCTATCGGAGATGAAGGTGCCTATTTTGACCTCAAGGGTCCTGTTGGTGAGCCAGCTGGCCACCTACCTGGTAAGATAGGGATTTAGACCAAGTTGCGTTAGCTTTTCAATGTTGCCCGAGTGGGGGATTGTGTCAAAGGCCTTGGGCAAGTCAAGGTAAGCTGTATGTACTGATTTTCCCTCATCCAGGGCCTCGGTGACAGTCTCAAAGTAGTCAGCTAGGTTCAGCAGGCAAGATCTGCCCTTGATGAATCCAAACTGGGTAGGGTTAAAGTGCTTGGAGATTGCCTATGTCCTTGTACATCAGATCCATAATAATATGCTCCGTGGCTTTACAGATCAAACTTGTCAAGCTAATGGGGTGATAGTTTCCATGGTCAGTAGTGGCACCAACTTTGTGCAAGGGGATGACAATTGCAGTTCTCCACTCTGCTGGAATGAAGCCTGTACTTAGGCTGTGGTTGAATAGGGTGCTCAATGGTGAAGTTAATTCTTGCTGGAGATGGTGCAGAACACAGCCTGGGATACTATCAGGTCCCATGGAAGCTGTGTTCTTTGCCTTGGATAGGGCCTTTAACACCATCTACGCAGATGTGAGGTGAGAGACAAGTATTGGGGATACTGAAAGGGTCTTTGAGGGGGGACAGGGGGTGAAGTTTGCACTGAACCTATCTGCTAGTTGGTTGGATAAGTCAAGAAGATCAGTCTAAGTGATACTGCTAAGTACCAATTTGGAACAAACCTGGGCTTTGCCAGGGAGGTTCCTGATGTAACTGAAGAAGGTTTTGTGGTTTCCCTTTGTTTTGGAGGCTAGTTTCCATTCATAATTGGCTTTGGAGGTTTTCACTAGTGATATAATTTGCTTGTTGAGGCTAAGGAGGGAGTTTTTCCAATTCCAATTGGAAATTTGTTCCTTTTTACCCTTGGACAACAGTTTCTTCCTTTTGTTGTAAAGCCTGTTGACAGAGGATGTCCACCAGACAGGTTTATGTTTCTTTGAGGAGCAGGTTTTAGTTCTGTTGGGTATGGCTGAGTCCATACAGTTGGACAGGTGCTTGTATACTGCACCAGCATATTGTTCAGCATAGTTGTCTGCATCCTTTAAAGGGGGTGGGGTGAAGCTACAGATAGCCTCCCTTAGGAGGTTGTAGTCAGTTTTTGATAAGTTATTTAGCTTGACTACAGCTGGGGGTGGGCTGGGTGGGACAGAAACTTCGAATGAGACAGACAAATGATCTGATCTCACCAGGGAAGAACGTACTATGAGAGTGGTACAGCAGTCGCCCATGTTGGTGAGAGCCAAGTCCAGAATGTTATCTCCCCTTATGGCGGATTAGATGTGCTGGTCTAGTGTGTTAGAACTTGATGAAGTCAAGGAATCGTTGGGAGAGTGCATTAGTGCAGGAATAGTTCACCCATTCTATGGTGAGGTAGTTGAAGTCACCAAGGAGCAAGGTTTTCGAAGATACCTTGATGAAGTCAAGTAGATCCAGGTAGGAGGAGTGGGTGTCCTGAGTTATGGAAGAGGGGTCTACAGCTGGCTATAACTTGTATGGGTGTCTTGCCAACTGTCAGCTGCAGCTGGAGCAGCTCCAGTGTGTCTTGCTGGCAAATCAGTCTGGAGGTGTGCCTGTCCTTAATGAAGGTAGAGACTCCACCACCCTTAGTCTTCCCTACCTCATTTTGGGGTCAGAATGTGTGGAATGAGATATAACCTGGTAAGGCAGGGGTGCTCTCTGTAGCCCTGAACCATGTTTCCGTAACCGCACAGACAACGGCATCCTCCAGTGCATGGAGAACCTCCACTGAGTGCATTTTCTGGTTAAGGCTCCTAGCATTAAGCAGCATGACCTTCAATTTGCTTTCTGACAGATCTTTTATGCTGGAAGATTTCTCTTTGGGACACTGCCTAAAAAGGCACAATAGGGGGGCAAGAGCCTTGGCCAGGATCCGGAATCCCAGTCATTACAGGTGGAGGCCGTCTCTGGTGAAGCATCAAGGCCTGTCTACCATGTCATCCCAGGCAGACAGATACTGGCTCCCCTAGGAATGACACCAGAAACTAAGCCAATTGTTGAAGTCAATTATTTTTTGTTGGTATTGTGGTATTATTCTTGGTGACTGTAGGATGCTGCTTAGGGCTAGGGTCATACCTGACTGGGACACATACTAAGAGAGCTCAATCATGTCTCTTCATATAGTCCAGGGAGGTACGTTTCAAGTCATTCACATCAACATGGACAGTGACAGAGGCATACTTGTACTTGTGGAGAGACTTAAGTGCATGCATGGTGTGGCGGAATATGGCACTAGACAGATAACTGACAGTGGCCTTCTTGTCAAGCTTGGTGAGGGGGACACTGGTGTGTCTTACAATTGAATCACCAATGACTAGCATGTTTGGTTTATTGCTATGCCTTGTAGACTGTGTTGGTTTATTGTTTTGCCTTGTGGGCTGTGTTTGTGAGACACTGGTGTGTTGACTGCTGTGTGTGATATGCTTGGTGTTGTGTGTGGAATGTGTGTGTGTTTTGGAGGTCGCTGGTGTTTAGTTAAGTTTTTATTGAGGACCTCTGCATACGTAGATGTGTGTTGTGCTTGGCTATGTGAAGTGAGTGGTGTGGTGTTTGTGCTGGCAATCTCCTCTTTGTCAGGAGTACTGACTGTGGTGCGAGAGAGCACAGATTCCAGGTTACTGATGTAGATGCATTTCTCGCAAGTAGAAGAATTGTGTGTTAGGAAAAGAGGGCCGTCAGTAAACGTGTTTTAGGAGAAGAGGGTCGTCAGTAAAACATGAGGCAGTTGCTACCCTGTGTCAGTATGCCCATGTCAACCAGACTGGCAGGAGAAACTGATGGGAATTGTCCAAACAGTGTTCCAAACACTTGGGCGGACTTATAGAAGGAGGATTTTGACAAGGGTTTGTCCACAAGAGTGTACACCACAAAAACATTCTTAAATGTAAAGTAATTGGCCTGAAGCACAAGTGCTAAAACCAAAACTAAGATACTTAGAACAACAGATACATTTAATCAGGCTACTAACAAGCAGTAATAAATACAGCAGAAAAAAACACTTGAACACTTAAGAGCATGCAGCAAAAATAAGGTAATAACATAGGAAGAACACAAATACAGTAAAAGGAGCTGAATAAAGTGTAAATTTTTTTTAGGTGGAGAGGGAGGAAACAGAAGAAAGTTCAAGATTAAGAAACTAAGGGGGTTGGGCCTTCCCAAATGCTCTCTCTGTACTCAATAGACTGAGCTGATGAGATGGGACTGGGATGAGTGTCCAAAATCAAAGCAGCAAGGGGATAGTCCCTCCCAAGTGATCTCACTGCACTCAGTTGAGTGATCAAATGAGATGGGAGTGGAAGGAGTGTCCAAAGTCAATGTAGTGTTGGGGGGGGGGGCTAGTCCTTCCCAAATGATCTCACTGTACTCGTTTGAGTGAGCAAATGAGATGGGAACGGGAGTAGTGACCAAAATCAAATTTACAGCAGGGGTGGGCAATTCCAAAGCCACCAAGTTTAAGAGTACACCACCACTTGGGTAGGAGGGCAGGAAAAAACAAACAATGCAGACAAAGGCCAGCATTAAACAATGAAGCAAATATATAAATGCAGTACAGTTTTAACTATTACTGAAACAGATCAAGTGCAAAAAACTTATATCAGCTTGGTATATCCAGATGGTTATGGAATCCAACACAGCCCGGTAATTAGCACTGCTATATCAGCTCTGCTACTGAGCACTATTTCATAGAAATGTAAGTCTTTGTACCAGAAGTACAACAGAGAAAATAACCCCTCAGGCAATCAGATAAACACAGAGGTGTTGACCAATAGCTAACACCTTAAGGGGGCTGACTTCACAGAATGCAAAGCAACCCCCACCATGAAACTAGCTACTGAACTAACCCTGAGAAACAAATAATGCAGACAGACACAGGCCTGCAATAAACAATGCAGCAAATATATAAATGCAGTACAGTTTTGGTAACTATTACTGAAAGAGACAAGTGCAAAAAAGTATACAGGGTCTCACTAACAGCATCTCTGGATTGTCCTTTTTGATTCTGAGAAACACATTTAGAATCAGGAAAAAAGGAGGAAAAACAAAGGAATTCCCCTTTCGATGAGACTGACACGCTGTCTGTTTTCCAAGCTCAATCACTTTGACACCACTTATTATTCATATTTTCATATTTATGCTCATATCTTTGTAACTGAGACATCTACATGCTACTGAGTGGCTCTCTGGAGCAGAACAGTCACACCATGGTGGTCATGTCTCCTCTTCTAAGGAGGACCATGCGTGTGTTGTATGCACACACCAAAGATGATGTAAACCCATTCTGCACTCTCACCAAATTTCAATTAGCCGTTCCTTTTATAGAGAAGATAAGTATATTTGTGTGTATAACTTAAAACTAGTGGGTTCCATTTGTTTTTGTATGGAAGAGAAAGTGTGCATATGTGTGTGTGTACGAAATTTAAACTACCCAATCTGTTTGTATGAGAGTGTATGCATTGCTGTATGAGAGAAAAGGTTTGTTTGTGTGTGCACTGCTGTGTGAGAGAGTACGTGAGTATGTGTGTGCACTGCTGTGTGAGAGAGTAGGCGAGTATGTGTGTGTTGCGGTGTGAGAGAGTAGGCGAGTATGTGTGTGTTGCTGTGTGAGAGCAAAGAGAAAATAGGTGTGTGTGTGTTTAACATTCCTCTAAACTCTCCAGAGTTGGCCTCAGTTTTGGTCTGTTTCTCATAAAATATGTGGTTTTCTGGCAAATCACAGAGGACCAAAGTCACTAAATAATTACATATATAGGAGTTTCAGACTTCATATCTTTCAGAAAATGCTTGCTAACACAAACACAAATCCTGTTATTCTAGCAACTTTCTAAGTTAAAAAGAGCAATATTTAAAATGTATCCCTATTTTTGGGCCATTGTATCCACATTAGTTTAAGCTTTGTCCAGATTTCTTACACTAAGAGGTTGAGAGGTATCCATACCTCAACTGTCCAGATTTTTGCCTCTTATTTTTGGCCTATTCCTCATAAAAATGTGTGCTTTTCTGGCAAATCACTGAGGATTGAAATAACTGTCATACGTTTGGGTTTCAGACTTCATTTCCTTCAGAAAATGCATGCTAAGACAAATGCTAGTATAGCAACTTTCTAAGTCTATAAGGGCACTATTTATAACCTGACCCTATTTTGGGGCCTTTGCGCCCCCCCACTCCATTATTTCAGGATTTGTCCAGATATCTTGTGCTAACAGATTGAGAGGTATAGTGGCACTGTATGTTAATGCCCCAGTTTTTGATTTCTGCTTTTTAAGAACTGCATTCCTGAGTGTGTCCTCATTTGTATAAGATGCCTAGTAAATATGAACTTGTCAGTTTCTCAGTCATTCCCTATTAGAATATTACCAATTTTTCTTTAATGTAACATAGGTAATTACTTCTTTAAGGGCAGGAGGCACTAATTTGTAGATGAAACACTGAAATGTAAAGTTGTTTGCCAGTAGCAGCTTCTGCATTAATTACAAAACTCTTCAATGTGAAATTATTCGGATGAATTTTACTTCTGCAAAGATTGTGCTTATTGACTGATACTGGTGGATTGTAATTGGCAGACGTTTGAATGGCATTTTATGGTTGAAATGTTCAGAAATGGGCGGTTTTGTCATTATTGGGTCATACATTTTGTTTCATTGCTTACTGGAAAAAATGTTCAAAACTACAAATGTAACACACACACTAACAGGTGGTGCTGTGTTATGCAAGGAATATAATTTAATACAAACAGGAAAGGTGAATCAAAAAACATAGAAGCATGCATGGCCCTAAAAATGTGTGCAAGGAGCCTATGATTTGAAAACAGCCCAAAGATAAACTTGATTCTCCATTGGCCAGATGCATTTTATTTGAATGTGGGTTGTAATGTTGTTTCAATGAATGTGAGTTTCAACAGCAGAGAAATTTACTGCTCATGCTAACTCTGGTTTCACTTCGAGACTGTACTGTTTGCTTAGCAAATGGCTATCAGTGTTTGTGCATTTTATTTCAATATCTGTAATCATTGTAGAAGTAAATAAGAAAACAGTACGCACACTGATGGGTTTGAACAGTATTCATGGTAACTGGTGAGAAAGAGAGCCAAGTAATGGAATACTGGTATGGCCAGGGAGGGGGCTGCTCTGGGGGGCCCACAATCTATTACCCTTCCTAGGGACCCATTTGACCATGATCTGGATCTGCTAATAAAAGATGAGAATAGTTTACATGGCCCCTTTAAATCCTGAAAAAACACTGTGTGTTGGTATCATCTTCTTTAAGGAGGGCCATGCATGCTTCACATGTACACATGCCAGCATGAGTAGTAGGTCACGAAAAAATTACAGTTTTCGAAAATGGGTCTCAGTACATAAGAGTCTGGGAACCAATGACCTAGATAACATGCATGAGTTTAGAAAAACTGCTGTTAAGCAATTGTTTTTGATAACTCCAGAGCACAAAACTTTTAGCACAACAGCTCAGGCAACAGAAAGTAGAAGGGGTTGTTGCCAAGCTTAGGGAGTCTATAACAAGGAAAGTAGCCAGAGATCCTATACAGGTATTAGAAATATTTTGGAAATCTGTATAAAGTAGAGAAATATAAAAATCAAGAAAAAGTACAAATGGAAAAGTTTATGGAAAAATTAAATTGTCAAGGTAGACGAGGGCTCAATTATTAACAGTTAGGATAGGAGGAGCTGACATAACCAATCTACAAGAAAGTTCCCAAGATCAGATGGCATTCAAGTAGAAGTTTGGAAGCTAGGAGGGAAGAACATGACAAAGATCTCTAAGGTTTTGTTTAACAGTATTTCACAAGGAGGAGAAGCACCAACATCCTGGAGGAAAGCTGTGGGGGCTGTCATAACTAAAGATGGTAAAGATCCATCTTCTTAAAGCCCAATTTCAATTCTAAAACATGTTTATAATGTGTTTATGTCTATAACAGCTGAAAGAATGGCAAAGGTGATGATAAAATTGATATATCTGGATCAGTGTGGTTTTATGGGGGGGAGCCAAACATTTAACAACATGATGATCCAGAGGAAAGCCGAATGCAAGAAAATGCCATGTTGTTGGTGGTCTTGATGCAGAGAAAGAAGTCAACAGATTAAGCTGGGATTTTATAAGTAGGGCAATAGAAGCATTTGCATTCCCAGACACAATAAGGTTAATTAAGAGGACTTATGAGGGATCACAGGTGAAAATTAAAAGTGGCGGTGGGGGGGTCCTCTCTGATAAGCTCTGAACAAAGGAACCAGGCAGGATCCTCCTCATTCCCCATTGTTATTTGCACTATATTTAGAACCACTGGCACAGAAAATAAGGGACTCAGAAATTCAGGGATAGAACTGTTATGGTAATCATGAAAAGTTGGCTTTACTTGCAGATGAAATTTTGTACCTGATAAAAACAGAAAAGGATATTTCAGTGCTGTGGGACAGTCTGAGGCAGTTTCAAGTCTTTTCAGGATACAAAATTAACGAAGATAAAAAAATAAAGGCAATAGCTGTAAAATATGTACCCACACACAAATTGGTTCAGCAATACCCATATTTACAGGGACATGATAAAATGTACTTTTAACTTAAACTAGGAGCTCTGGTTTATGGACATAGACAGCAAGACACAAACACTGAAAATGTTTTTAGTTCCTTTAGTTATATACACAGGTCAGGCATGTATTTATCAATCAGAGAAGTTGTGGATGACAATCAATAGTTTAAAGGATATTATCTTGGAGAAAAAGAGGGCAAGAGTCAAGTGGGATAAGCTGATCCTTCCAAAAGAACAAGATGGTTTGGAATTAAGTAATTTGAGGAGGTATTTCAGAGCTACACAGCTAAGCCTCCTACATATCGTACAAGCAGAAAGCTATAACGCAAAGTGGAAAGGGTTTATGAGGAAAACAAGGGGTTGCTCAAGAAATGAGAAAAGACTGGGGTTTGGGATACAGATCCTTAAGGAAAACAAGAGTCATGCAGATTATTATATTCATAAAATAGCAAAAAGTATTCTAAGAACTAAGCCAACACGGGACTGTCGAAAGGAGATTCTGCCAATAATGATGACTGCAATTAGAGATACAAAGAACAGGCAAGTGGGGGTGGAATTTACTGGCGAAAATTGGCAAAGGAACCAAGGTATTGGGAGAAAATAATTACAGAGGGAAAGGTAATAGAATGGGAAGAGGTCACAAACACATTTGGACTGCAGTTAGAGATTCCCTTCCCTATCAAGGATTGATATTGGAGTATAGGCACAGAGAAAGGAATAAGGGGGTCCTAGGTGAAAGACCGGCACTGGTCAAGTTTTTAGAGAATCTAGAACAGAAGCTGTTGCTAAAAAAGTAATAATTAACATGTCATTAAAAAAACTGCATGCTAACTACAGGAATCAATCAGAGGTGGTCAGAAAGGATTGGAAAGAGTCTGAATAAGCAATTCACAGAAAAAAAAAACAATAGCAGGATATATGTACGGCTCCTAAATATGCAACAAAGTCTAGAAAATTTAGGATCTTTGCTTGGAAGTGTTTGCACAGATATTTTTATACCCCAAGCAGACTCCAAAGAATTTTTCATCAGGTAGATTGCAAATGTTAGAGGTGTGATGGAGAAGAAAGGGGTAATTGGGAACATATTTTCTTGGAGTGTAATGAGTTGGCAGACTATAAATATTACCTGCAGACAACTCTGTCAGAAATACTGGGTGAGTAAATTACTGTAACTAAGGAAATTATTTTTTTGCGCTGTAATACAGAATCAGAATTGCCTAGACATAGTTAAGGCCTTGCTGAGTTTAATTTTAGTGCCAAAAAAGCAATTACAAGAAAATGGAAATCAAAGTCTAGACCAGCCGTACTAGAAGTAATGTATAATGTAACACAGGCAAAAAATATGGGACCTTTAGAAAACAGTAGGAGCAAGTTACACAGAAAAAGTGGGAATTGTGGGAACATATGCAGAATAAGGTTGTGGAGGAGGAATGAGGTTAACGGGAAGGTAGGAACTGAATGGGCTATGTAATGTTAGATGGACAGTCACTATATGGAAGATTATGTGTGATATACAATGTTTGCAACTGGAAATATATCAATATGGTTTGTTTTCATTTATATGAATGTCTGAAAGCCTATGCCATACGTAATAATTGAATAAAGATGCTTCTTGTTTAAAAAATGTAAATATGGAAATATGCCGTATTTTTTCAGAACATTTTGCACACACTCCAACTCCAGCTCTGCACATCTCATACTGATCATTTCACTGACATGCTTAATGAGTCATACCAACTTGCAGATATTACCTTGTTGCCTTAGTTTTATGTGCTTTGTGCAGCAAAAACATTAAAGGGAAAAAAATCAACTAATAGTTCACTTTCTGACTTTAGTAGAATTTCTTCTTTTTCCCCTTTTTTAATTTTGGGGGAAGGGGGCTGCAGCCTACCAGCCACTACCATGAACCACCTCCAACATTATTCAACAGAGATAAGATATATAATTATATGACTTTTGGTAGTTAATGGAATGGGAAGTGTAAAAGAAGTTTACACCTTTCTAAACCAGTTGAGAGCTCTACAGTCTGTAATTAGGCAAAGCATTAGAAGATCGGAGAAGTTTGGTAAGTCTGTCAGATTCAATGATACTACAGATGGATCTGAAGGAGGATTTCTATATAGAACATATTCGATTCTGGAACCTTATGAAGCCTATCAGTTTTTTTATATGCTAGAGGTTAAGACTCAAAGTTTAAACACGCTGTATCAATCACAGGAGGCAAAGGCTTAGGAACACCCTTAAACTGCAAGTCATATTATCTCTCTTGCATATCTTGCACTTGCTTACCTTCCTACTGAAAATGCTGCATCACTTTTAAAATTGTGCACCCAAACAAAAGTTCCTCCAAGAGGGAAGAGTGGAAAGGGTGCCCTTGTCTTCAGATTTACAACTTACAAGTGAATGGATCTGGGAGGAATAAGTTATAGATTCTACTTCCAAGTCAGAGTCTTCATCCTCACAAAAGAGAGTCCTTTATCCTCTTGTGAGGGGAAGAAAAGAAAGGAACTGATAAAACAAAGACATAACAGGTTATAGGGTCAGAGGTAATTACTAGGAAACAATCTTAAAGGGTCTTTTTAAGCCTAGCCATACTTCTAAATTGCAACGGCCAGGGTTTGATACTACAAGTTTTTAATGGGAGTATATATAGCTTGGGCACATAACCTGAGCATGACTGGTGACAAATTTACAAGCTCTGTCCTTCTAATAGAGGCATAGTACCAGACCACAGGTAGTTTTCGATTTCCCATCCACTGGTCCAAGTTATACTTAAAGTGCAGGGAAGAACTCAGCTTCACATGGATGAGAAATATGCTCCAGAGATGGAACAATCTCCAAGACGTATACCTATCCATCCAACATGTCTATTTATGTTACGGACAAGGTTTAGCTCCATGGATCGGGTATTTCTGACCCAGTTTGCTTTTTGGATGTGCAGTAGATCCATCAGAGCTGGATCAGAGAACGTTTTCGTAGGCCAGGCATGGCTCACCTCTAAGCAGTCTGAAGGATTCAGAGTATAAGGAGAGGGTTTTGAGACAGTCCATGCATGACATGTTTTCTACACCACCTGCTCTTTTTGGGAGGAACCTTTTTGGCTGCTGCAGTTCTGCATAGGCCTGGTGAGGTACATACCAAAGTGGGCACTGTACAAAATGGCTGGTGTAATTAGGGCTGAGAACAAAGAAATACCGACATAGTTGGACCTAGATGCCATGCCCTTATAAGCTGTGCAACACAGAATAATTTCACTGTCACCATGTGCACCCTAGTCCCTAACCATAAGGTCTACACTTATCAATGTCATAATTTCCTGGAGTGACTGTCTTACCAAAGTTTACTATTCTAGACTTAACATTGGATTTTAGGCCATGACTCTGACACCAGTTTTTAGTGTGTCATGCTTATTTTGAAAGAAAATATGGAATGCTTCATGAATTTACATGTCATCTTTGCACATGGACCATACTAATCTTCTCTGTATCGTTTCAATTTTACACATGCTGATGAAGCAAGCACAAACTGCCTTAAAAAGTCCTTAAGAAAATTCATACCATTCTTTCTGTGGATTTCTGGGAGTAGCAGCAGCAGCAGGAGAGGTATGTTGAGGGTTTTGCTTCTTGTTCTTTGGAGTCTCTGCAAACACAAAGCCAGGAGGATCCAACCCTTGGCATACTTCTATAAGGGAACCAGAAACCTTTTCTTAGACAAGGATCTGTGATGCATCTTCAGGTCTCTCAGAAATGTTCAGCTGGGGTTCTCCCTTTCCAATCATGCCAGCCATCTGACCAGTCACAATAGAAGTATCTAGAAGCTGCATATTATCAGGCTCCAATGGGGTTGCAAAACCAAGAGTAGCAACCAAAACTGGGCAGTCTGCGGGCTCAAGTGCCACATCTGGGTCTGACCGCACAATGAAAACTTCCAAAGGCTTCAACGTCTTATATGGCTGCTGGGGGACGTCAGATTTTGAATATTCAGAGTAGTTTCTGGTTTTCTAGGTAAATGTTGACAGGCTAACAGACTCCTTATAGTTTTATCTCAGGGACAAACTATTTACCAATGGAACACTCCCTTAGGATGTGTTTAGGATCTACAGAAAAAAATAAACACTTTGAATGCTTGTCTTTACATGGTCTGTCTCCTGCAGTCATATTTACCTCTGTTAGTAGAGATGTAGTAACATATTAGCTAAAAGTTAAAAGAAAATGGAAGGGTCTCCAAAGGGTATATCTGCCCACTCACAATAGAAACTGGCACAGGCCACACAGCTTTCTTTTTGGATTGGTGACAATAAATTTTCCGAGGAACTTTGGCCGATACATCCTCTATTTACCAGCAAGTTCTCTAGTGCCTAGGTCATGGGGCCAATGTACAGTGTGAAAGGAAGGGCCCAATCTTTGATATGCTGACTGGGCATATGGTATCCTCGGCAGGATACTCCCTTATGTGAGCAATACTGCAACAGTGATCACATGAAAGACATTACCTTCTAACTTGCTATCTTTGTGGCTATTTTAAAATACTGAAGAGAGTTTTTTTTCTCCCAACCATATACATCCCTTTTACATTTCCTAAAGCCCTGAAAGCTACAACTGCATTCACAATGTAGTCCCACATAACTGTCAATTTACCAGGAAGTTCTTATAAAATGTAGCACAGGAATCAACAAAAAATGTCTACTTCCTATCCTAGTGAGTTGTATATGTATACATACAGTTACTCAGTTTGAAAAATACTGATAATCCTACTGAAACCTAATTTTTAATCAAAAGTACCAAAGATTCAAGAAACCTGCAAATAACAAACTGCTGCACAATACTGTAACCTTGTCACATCTGCATCTGTAGCAGTTCTGCAAATGATGTGTGAAAGCTGCTAACTTATTGCAAATTACTACAATGTATAAGCAAACTAACCAAGCTGCTATCATTTAGAGACCCTTGCCATGTCTGAAATGGGTCATTTTAGACCAGATCACCTGCAATGACAATAAAACTTAAAAGAAAACAGGAAGTACAGCATTATTTCTGACTTCAGAAGGAAACATCAGGTTTTTGTCCCAAAAGTTACCATTTCAATATTCCCTACTCAACATCTACTGACGGTGGAAAAACAGTCTCTCGATGTTCCATGTATTGACAAACTTATTAATAGATAACCTTCATTCTTAATAGCGGCATTAACTATTTGGTATTATATCAAGTAAATATGTTGAAAGGTCATCAAAATGTTATCAATTAAAATTGTCTGTTGTTAACAAGTGCTGCAATTTTTTCAAGATCAACAAAAACTGTCAAGTCTTTAACACAAGCATCCCTTTATTGTCACCATTAAAAAATTATTAAATTAGCATCAAAATAAGGAGCATTTTCAGACAAAGTGATAGGCAGCCTATACCAAAAATAATTAAACAATGAAAATTGTATAATTAGAATATTTAGGTAGATCTCTGCATATTGTGTCTAACCACAAATTAGTCCTGTGGACAAATATTTAGAGGAAAAAATCAGAAAGCATGTAACCAGGAATGTAAATATATTATTTGAACTGCATTTTCATTATAAAACTAAATTCTGAAGCTGCCCACACCACAATTCTGATCAGTAGTTTAACAAGGATTAAAAAAAGACAGAGCTTTGTTCAGAGTTTCCATCAAACAGGAAGGGTGAACAACATAAATAAAGCTTTCATTTGGCAAAATATATACTGTACAGTGCCAAATGTTCCCTTCAGACTGAAGAGTTTCCTGTGAATTCACCCTGTTAAAGCAAGAAAAGATAAGAGTAAGTCTAAATTTCTGCATCTTGTACAGCAATTAATCTAAATGTCACAGTTATATACATACTAATCGGCTGCAAAATCATTCTGTCAACAAATTAAAGGCAGAAATTACAAGACACAGGCAGAATTTGTCTAGATTATCTCTGGACCAAATGCTTCTGTCTCATTTCAAACAGGGAGACTCCATCACCTATATATAAAGGCCACTCTAATTCCAAGGGAAAAACTAGCACATACAAAATTTATTTATAATAATCTTCCCTTCTCTGTAGTAAAGCTTACTTAATAGTACGCCTGCTGCTGACAGACCTGGAAAGCAAAGTACAACTAAAGTGAAAGAATCATGATAAAACAGGATAAGAATCCACTAGTTCAATCTTGTACATTAGGTTCCCTCTTAAGACTTTGCTCTCAATCTGTACGCTTTTAAAAGTGGATATTGCATTTGTAGTCAAATTGGAGTGCTGTACTGCTCTGTGTGTGGTCTAAACTGTAGCATGCAGTTTGCTACAGTTGAAAAAGTAAAAAAAAAAAATGTTTAATCTAAAACATGAGTGCTGTAGCACGCCATGCAGACAGGGTAGAAACTGTAGCAACTGTTTGCTAAATTTGTAGAAAGCAGTTTGCTACAGTTTGTTTATTTGACATTTGTTTACTGGGACTGTCCAAACTGGGTCAAAAGAACCAGTTTTCAGAGACCTGAGGAGAAAAGCTCCACATACATATATTTAGAACATTGATTTGCAATGAAAAAATTCACATAACAGACAAAAATAATGCAAACAGTCATGGCATCAATATCTGTTACAGTACAGTTCTAGTAAGATCATGAGAATTTACAAGATAAGAGATGAAATAAAACAATATAAAATTACAAACTTGTCAGATTTTCCAGGACATTTGCTCAACAGTACGATGTGCATTTCAAGTTAAGGAGGAGGTTAGCAAGGATCCAAAGTAAAGGGCAATCTTGAAAATCAGCTAATGCTATGACCATTCACATTGGTTTTATATATTACTTTAAGGGCCCTCTGCAGTGCGGAATAGCAGGTTCCTAAGCACAATCAAAAAGACCTTCCAGGGACATATCAAGAAAATACCAACTTAGCAAGAACTCAAAGCAGAGTCCTAAAACAACAATGTGCCAGTGGAGGCCTGATTCCACAACACTAGAAGCCATGTCTGCAGAATCCGGGAATCACCGATCATGTTACCATGGCAAAGATGCCCAGAAATGTGCACAATGAAAAAGAAATTACGCTGGATCTTCTGACTGCACTGGCCAAGCAGATATTAAAAATCCAGTGCCAACACTCAGTGCACTTAGTCACTCAGAACATGGTTTGTTTAGATACACAAACTAGGCCCTCCTTATGTGAAACATGAGATAAAAGGTTGGCCTGACTTCCTGAATGTGTGCACTGTTTTTCAGTATAATCTAAACTTGAATCAAGAAAGCCCCACGCACCCCCAATCTATCTCTGGAAAGAAAACCTGAAGGTAGATTGTCTGATTTAAGAACAGCCCAGTAAACATTTTCAGACAGTGTCATTCCTAAAGGGCTCCATATACATTATGGCCTGTGGTTCTCATTCTAAAGCAGAAGGGTAAAGCCATTAAGAGAAGTGCTTTCTAACAGAATAACTTGATGTCCACTAACAAGACAGGCAAACCTGTCAGTCAATTCCAAGGAGGAAAAGTGTTCTTCAGGGCAGGCAAAGATGTAAAAAATCCTCTAACCTCCAGTTACATGCTTGTATGCAACAGCATTTTTGACTACACATGCTTTCCAATACATCACTGCTTGGAAGCCTAGAAAAGTAATTGCATCTTACAAGCTTGAGGTGAAGGCATTATTTATACTGTTCAATAAACATTAACAAATTACATGTATAACAGAAATCCTAAGCTCTGCATATTTTGAATTTCAGTGTATACATGTATAAAAAAAAACAAAGCTTGTATTTGAAACTGGAGTATAAGACAGGTCTAAAATAACACCACTCCCAAAGTCCAGGCTGTAACTATAGTTCACAGATGTACTTTACTTTGAAATGCTAATCCTATGTACTGCAATGTTTCATAAAGATGCATGTTAACACTTCTAACAGCATGAAACCCGTCTATGATTGATTATATATAACTGACACAAGGGTGGCTTCTCTTGTGCAGATTTACAGGGGTATTAGCAGTTGATGTGCCTGAGTAACAAAAATATAATGAAAATATGAAATATTTTGTACCTCTGAATAGCACTGCATATGTGGCATGTGCAGTGACAAAAGTGTTAAACTGACAGTGGTTGCACTGTTCATACCACTACTGTCATCATCATCATCATCTTTCGGCTTTTCCCGTTAGGGGTCGCCACAGCGGATCATCTCTTTCCATTTCTTCCTATCCTCTGCATCTTGCTCTGTCACACCAACCGCCTGCATGTCCTCTCTCACCACGTCCATAAACCTTATCTTAGGCCTTCCTCTTTTCCTCTTACCTGGCAACTCCATCCTTAGCATCTTTTTCCCAATATACCCATCATCCCTCCTCAGCACATGTCCAAACCAACGCAATCCCATCTCTCTTGCTTTGTCTCCAAACTGTCCAACATGAGCTGACCCTCTAATATACTGATTCCTAGTCCTAGCCATCCTAGTCACACCGAGTGCAAATCTTAACATCTTTAACTCTGCCACATCCAGCTCTGATTCCTGCCTTTTTGTCAATGCCACTGTCTCCAACCCATATAACATAGCTGGTCTCACTACCCTCTTGTAGACCTTCCCTTTCACTCTTACTGGTACCAGTCTGTCACAAATCACTCCTGACACTCTTCTCCACCCATTCCACCCACCCTGCCTGTACTCTCTTCACCTCTCTTCCACATTCACCATTACTCTGAACTGTTGATCCCAAGTACTTAAACTCGTCCACCTTTACCAGCTCTACTCCCTGCATCCTCACCATTCCTCTACCCTCCCTCTCATTTACACACATATATTCTGACTTAGCCCTGCTGACCTTAATTCCTCTGCTCTCTAGAGCACATCTCCACCTCTCCAGAGTCTCCTCAACCTGATTCCTACTCTCACTACAGATCACAATGTCATCTGCAAACATCATAGTCCACGGGGCCTCCTGTCTGATCTCATCTGTCAACCTGTCCATCACCACTGCAAATAAGAAAGGACTCAGAGCTGATCCTTGATGTAATCCCACCTCCACCTTAAACTGATCTGTCACTCCCACTGCAGTCCTCACCACTGTCACACTACCCTCGTACATATCCTGTACCACTCTTACATACTTCTCTGCCACTCCTGACTTCCTCATACAATACAACTCTTCTCTAGGCACCCTGTCATATGCTTTCTCCAAGTCTACAAAGACACAATGCAACTCCTTCTGACCTTCTCTGTATTTCTCCAATAATACTCTCGGAGCAAACATTGCATCTGTAGTGCTCTTTCCTGGCATGAAACCATACTGCTGATCACTAATCATCACCTCCCTTCTTAACCTAGCTTCTACTACTCTTTCCCATAACTTCAAGCTGTGACTGATCAATTTTATCCCTCTGTAGTTACTGCAGCTCTGCACATCACCCTTATTCTTAAAGATAGGTATCAAAACACTTTTTCTCCACTCCCCAGGCATCCTCTGACTTTCCAAAATTTCATTAAACAATCTAGTTAAAAATTCCACTGCCATTTCTCCTAAGCACCTCCATGCTTCCATTGATATGTCATCTGGGTCAACAGCCTTTCCATTCTTCATCCTCTTCATAGCTGTCCTTACTACTTCCTTGCTAATCTGTTTCACTTCCTGATTCACTATCCCCACATCATCCAACCTTCTCTCTCATTCTCTTCATTCATCAGCCTCTCAAAATACTCTTTCCATCTACTCAACACACTCTCCTCTCTTGAGAGTACCTTTCCCTCACTATCCTTTATCACCCTTACTTGGTGCACATCTTTCCCAGCTCTGTCCCTCTGTCTAGCCAATCGGTACAGGTCCTTTTCTCCCTCTTTAGTGTCCAATCTCTCATACAACTCTCCATACACCTTTATCCTTAGCTTTCGCCACCTCTCTCTTTGCCATGCGCCTCATCTCCTTATACTCATGTCTACTTTCTTCATCTCTTTGACAATCCCACTTCTTCTTCGCCAGCCTCTTCCTCTGTATACCCTCCTGTACTTCCTCATTCCACCACCAGGTCTCCTTGTCCTCCTTCCTCTGTCCAGATGTCACACCAAGCACCTTTCTAGCAGTCTCCCTTACTAGTTCTGCTGTAGTTACCCAGCTATTCGGTAACTCTCCACTGCCTCCCCATGCCTGTCTTAACTCTTCCCTAAACTCCACTTCACAATCACCCTTTTTTAACTTCCACCATTTAATCCTTGGTACTGCTTTCACACTCCTCCTCCTCTTCTTGATCACCAACGTCATCCTACAGACCCCCATTCTATGCTGCTTAACTACACTCCCCTGCCAACCACTTTACAGTCTCCAATCTGCTTCAGACTGGCCATCCTACATAGGATATAATCCACCTGTGCGCATCTTCCTCCACTCTTGTACGTCATCCCATGCTCCTCCCTCTTCTTAAAATATGTATTCGCCACAGCCATGTCCATCCTTTTCACAAAATCCACAATCATCTGATCTTCTGCATTCCTCTCCTTAACACCATACCTACCCATCACTTCCTCATCCCCTCTGTTCACTTCACCAACATGCCCATTAAAGTCCGCTCCAAATCACTAGTCTCTCACCCTTGGGTACACTCACCACAACTTCATCCAACTCACTCCAAAATTTCTCTTTTTCATCCATCGCTCACCCAACTTGTGGAGCATATGCACTAACAACATTGATCATTACACCATCAATTTCAAGCTTCATAAACATCACTCTGTCAGACACTCGCTTCATGTTTAAAACACTCTTGGCATATTGTTCCTTTAGTATAACCCCTACCCCATTTCTCCTGCCATCCACACCATGATAGAACAATTTGCACCAGTTTCCTAAACACCTGGCCTTACTACCCTTCCATCTGGTCTTTTGCATGCAGAATATATCAACCTTCCTTCTCTTCATCATATCAGCTAGCTCTCTTCCTATACCAGTCATACTGCCAACATTCAAAGTTCCTACCCTCACTGCTACACTCCTAACCTTCCTCCTCTCTTCCTGCCTTCGGGCATGCCTTCGCCCTCCTCTAGCCCAATTTCCGCCAGCACCCTGTTGGCTAACAGTCCTGGTGGCGGTCATTGTTAACCCGGGCCTCGACCGATCCAGTATAGAAATATAAAATTTTTGCACCATAAGTGATCTGGCAGAATTTTTATGCCGGATGCCCTTCCTGACGCAACCCTCCCCATTTATCCGGGATTGGGACCGGCACAAAGAAATGCACTGGCTTGTGCACCCCCAGTGGCTGGGTTGTTCATACCACTACTGTGAGGAGTGTAAACACAGTTGCTTGTGAACTGTTGAAAGATGTTCAAAACTGTCATAATCCAGAGGAACGCAGTAGCACAAAGAAAAATCAACAAAGTGGTGTGACCACAATGCTAGAACCCACCGAAATACTGCAGACTATTTCAGTACTTGACTACTTGCAGATGTGTAGGAAAAATCACTAGAATAGTGTGAAATGAGCAGTGCTACATGCTGTCATCTGCAACAATTTAGAATGGGGAAAAGGCTACTATTCATATTTATCATATCAATGCTGCCATCACTCAAGCAACGTAGCATCTAAATTTCCCCCATGCCACCTAACTCCTCCCTTTTCCCACACCGGTGCAGAACGGCCTCTCCAGAAATCTGTTAACCCAAGGAAAGGGAAGCTGAAGAAATGAAGAAATCAAGGAGGAGACAAAAGCTCTCTGGAGCAGCTTTCAAACTCATACCAAAATGGCAGTGGGGAAAGAAGGGTGGAGTCAAAGAGGAAGATGGACCTGGTTCTACAAATCTAAGGGTATGACCAAGTCCATCTTACTCTACATCTAGGACAGGGAACCAAAGAAAACTTACTGGATGGATCACTGCAAAGGCTGTTTAAAAATTTAGCATCTCCAGAAGGAACTGAACTGGAGCTGTCTAACCTACAAATGTCTCTCAAGGAATGTGAGCCTAATACTAATTCTTGTTGAAAAATATGACAGTCGAGGACTGGTGACAGCAGGCAGGCATCAAGATCCAGTTCACAGAGGAACTGTATACAAGTCCCCCAAAGGGCTGCACTAGTACCATCCCTTCAGTGAGTGATAAGATTTCTTTATACTACTTTAGTACTATTTTGGGGCCAAGAAAAGGAGGAAAATATCATTCCTAAGGCACTGACAACCTTTCAGAGGTCAGAGTCAGCGAATGTGAACTTTAAATGAAAACCTCATATTTGCCAAAGAGCTCAAGTACAAAAAGGCAACTGGGCAATAGACAGTGTCTGGTACTGACCATCACAATGCCAAAATAGCTCTGGTACCTATTAGCTCAACAGCTTAACTCTGAAGCACTATTTAGACAGAAAGATCTACTTATTGCCAAGTTGCTCTGTGTGGAATTGGCACCAAAGATGGGCAGTGAGTCTACTCACTGAACACAGGCTTAAGCATTCATTCAGCATAACTAGACTACATATGCAGGTGCTCCAGTTACCTACTCATGTACTGACACTACACAGCTCCAGCAAAATCTGGAATATGCATAGCGGTGGCATACTAAAAACGGTCTTAAACTAAATGCACAAAACTGCAGTGTAGAGTGTTTAACAAAAAAGCTGTCCCCGCCTCATAAGTTATAAATGATACTCCTTTTCAGACAAATATTTTCTGTTCTGGTGTTGATATGTACAACCTTCTCCCTCTCTGTTCCACTTTTTTCCCCCTTTCTGAATTATTTCATCCAGGCAGTACCCACAAATGGGCAGATGTGATCAGTGTACTAATGTGGTAAACAAATGCAGAATAAAATAAAAGATGGTCATAAAAGTCCCAGCTACTCATGGACAACTCTCTTGATTGTCATATTTCCACCATTGTCAGGAAATCTCATCTGGCCCAGAGAACCTGTCTTTAGTATGTATAAATAAATCCAAGCATATTGTTCAACTGGAAAGGCCACAGAGATACCTAACCAAGAAAATTAAAGGCATTAAATCCTTCAACTATCACAACAGATTAACAAGACTCTCCTCATACTCGGTATCTTATAGGCTGCTTTGAGGTGAGCTATGTCCCACTTTCATATGCTCATAGATACATGGGTGTTGACATAATGGTTAAGGTGTTTGAAAGCACAGGGTTCAATTCTCATCTTTAGTCACAGTTCAGCTACACGCTAAGCATGCTATGGTCTGCGGCCTGATTGCCTAGTATGGACTTAATATGAATCTATGAACTTACTTGGCTATTGACCTAGGAGGATCTTAAGAAGCCTAGCCTTACATTCCCACAATCGGTTTTAGCCCTTATATTTTACATATGAATAACCCAGAGATGGGTCGAACAAAGATATATTGGGAGATTTACATGAATTCCCTTATCCATGAAGGACAGGGGTGCTAAACCAGGGGTGAATTTGTGGTTACCCATCGATTTGTCCAATTACATTTGAATACAGTATAGAAGTGCTTTGCTTTATGTGGAGTGAAAGTCAGTTCCACAGAAGTGGGATTCTCTGTAATGCATATCTATTCCTCCAACATGCTCTATTTTTCAAAGAAAATGAAATCACTATTTTTTTTTTAATTTATTTTCATTTATTTTACATTTGTTACTGGGTAGTGTCTGACTGGGCCAAGGAGCCGTTTTCAGCAGAGACCCAGGGAGAAAAGCTCCACACACATTAGCATTGAACAATAATAGTACAAAAATCATGAAAAACAAATTACATATGAAAAATACACAATACAAATTAATACAAGTATATTCAAGAAGAAAAGAGACAAAATTAGTCTCAGATTGTACTGTAGAACAATATTGTAGATAATGAATATCAAGCGAAATGAAATTGAGAGAGAAACATGCGTGGTGGCATCTGTCGAAGCACATTTAAAGTGTACATAGTTACAACATAGCTACAGATTTCTAAATGGGTTAGTGCAGAATTAGTGTGCCTTTGGGAGGGGAAAAGACAGTATTTAGGGAGGGAGGAGGGTTACCCAGGAGAAGAGCAAGAGCAGATCCAGCTAGATTTGAGATGTTCTTAAGTTTTTGATTTAAAGGACGAGTAGTTGGGAGGGTTGTGAATGTGTTGGGGAGAGCATTCCAGGCCTTGGTTATTTTATTAGAGTAGAGGCAGTCACCATGGTAGTTGTGTGATTGGGTTATTTTTAGCAATAGTCTGTCTGAAGATCTAAGGGACCTTGTATTGACTTGAGTTTGAACTAGGGAGGCAAGAGCAGGGCATTGGGTCAGGGTAGTGTATGATTTGGTATGTGAAGGTAAGAACTTGAGTGGGTGTTTTTACAACTGACTTAAAATGTGTAACAGGTCTGGCAGAATAAGTTCTATTGAAGTTATATGCACAAGGCAGCTGTATATACTGAGATAAAAATGCATCTGTTCAAAAGACATACACAGATTAGTCAAAAAGCAAGCATATGGAGGAAGGGAAAAAAATCAAACAAAAAAGGGACATACTAACTTTTAAATCAGGAATTAAGAGGTCAGAAATGACTGCGAGGGTAAAGGCGCTGAGAACACACAGAATTCCATCTATAAGACCTCAAAGCAGTGATACCCCCCAAAAGTAAATGGTAGCCTGGAAGAGCCAGTAGATTAAACTGTACTTACACATGCAAAAAAAGATAGAGTGGGGTCCTTCCACACAATTGAAAAGGGGATGAGTTAATTGATGTAAGAAAGTTTTAGGTGCCCAGCTGCCAGAGTCCTGTCAACCTTGAGTTGTAAAGACAGTGGAAGATGCACTAGCCTGATCGCATACGAAATTAGTGCATATAAGCAAGAATGTCATATTTCTCTAAATATGCCCACAACAAAGCAACTGTAATGGACATCCATGGTGTTATAAAGCTGCTACCAATCACCTCTCAGATTGAGTGTAATAAAACAGATGGTACTTTGTAATTTTCCTGTTTTTTTTTTTTTATTTTTAATTTATTTATTTATTTATTTTTTAACAGAAAAAAATGACATCCTAACAGTGAGAGCACACCAGGATTGGGGGTCATTCCACCACACTCAGGAACAGATGCGCACCTATGCTGTTCTTCCATATAGCCCAGTTCCCACAATTTGGATATCAAGCTTTGCTATTACTGGTAAACAGTTCCAGCATTTACATGCTGTTTTGATTATTCTCTACTTGTAATATTGAATTTGAAAAGAATGGTGAAAGGAGACACTTTGTGGGACTGGAGTGATGGCCTTTCTCAAAATTCAAAGTCTGGGCCACAGCCTTCTCCAGCTCTTGTGGGCAGTTGACTCTGGTAGAGGGGAAGCTACATGATGAACATACACTAAGGTTATTGGACCAGGTTGGAAAGCTGTTTTGGCAGCTTAGCAGCGATGCTCAACCTCCATATGTGCACCAGTGGCGGATTTACTGGGGGGGCTAGGGGAGCTAAAACTCCCACATCAGAGACAGATCCAGCACAAAATTACAATAAATCTCTTTTTTTCTTTAAGGATGCAAATGTTTGTGCACAGAGCCGGATCCAGCACTATGCAACCAAGGCACTGGTTGGGAGGGGGCTCCTCAGGCTGGGAGAATTTTTTTTTCTTTTAATATATGGATCTACTTCACATGGTCGACATTTCAGAATGTTAAAGACCATATGATCGACATTCGAAATGTCAACCATGTAATTAAAAAAAAAAAAAAAAACGCAACAAAGACTTACCTTCACGCTGCTAGCAGGGGGGCTACCCCCTGTACCCCCCACACCCCCCAGAACTTAAATATACCAACTCCAAGATCGCACTACAGTGCGGAAGATAGAAATTTTTCCATTACGTACTGTGATGCCGATTACGCATGGTTGACATTTTGAATGTCGATCATATGGTCTCGGCTATATGGTCTTCGACATTCTGAAATGTCGACCATGTGAAGGGGAAGAGGACCCATACATATATATATATATATGTATATATATATATTCACACACACACACATATATATATATATATATATATATATATATATATATATATATATATATATATATATATATATGTATATATATATATATATATATATATATATATATATATATATATATGTAAAAGGTATTTTTTAAAAGGGGTCTTCTTTAAGAATGCCCTTTGCGTCCAGTTGCACAGACGCAACAGGTGTGTGCAACCCATTTTCATCTTCTGCATCTGTGCAACCTGTTTACATCTTCATCTTCGACGTGCGAGGAATATGAATAAGATGTTTAGACTGCGGACCATGAGCAGACAACTGAAAGGTGTGTGTGTGTGTATTTCAGTGTTTAAGAAGTAGGTAGGGGTGTGTGTAAGAGAGAGGGTGGAAGGTAGGAGAGTTGTGTATATGTAAGAAAGCGGGAAGGAGGAAGGTAGCCGTGTGTGTGATACTTCTCAACTGTAAATATTTCCGAAGAATGTCTAGATTTTTGCCTTATATTTTTGGTTTTTGGTCTGCTCCTCAATTTTTTTATTTTGGGGAAAAATGTACAAGTCTGCGATAAATATTCTCTGTGTGACTCCACAATGGTGCATAAATAGCTCTACTCAAGTGCAGAAAGGGTTATGAGTTGGGTCAGGATGGAATCCCTAAGATATGTGAAGTCTTATAAATTCCTGCTCTTAGCATATGTGTAAGTCTAACAATTTATCTTTAAAGTAGGAAGGCAGAAGGTAGCCTGTTTAACGAGAGACATCTGAACATTCTAACATATTCAACTACTAAAGTGCTGTTAATCTATTTTGGCGGCCAACTCAAAAATAAAGTGTACATAGGATACAACAGAATATACCAAATACAGAGTACCTAGACATATTAGTACTTGGAAACTTGATTGAGAAAACAAGCAGAGTGAAGGATTTTATCATAGCCAGTTGACTATTGTTCATCTTGAGTGAGAAAATAAGAACAGTGAGGGATTTTTACCATAGCCAGTTAAGTATTCACTCCAATCTCACTAGAAACTGAAGGACCATTTCATTAGCCTGTCATTCATAAACCCTTTATAACACAATTAAAAAACCTGAATGTGCAAGTCTTAACATTTTTTGAATGAAAATACATGTCACAAAGTGACTGGCCATTTCTAACCAAAACCAGATCATCTAAATAGAAAACAATTGTCAGGCAATGGTAAAAGAAAGTTAATGCATTGGGTGAAGAGTAAGAATCCATGGTCCTAACCTTCAGGGACTCCAACTGATAGTTACTTCTGTAAAAATTGCTTTGTGAATTTTGACCATAAAAATGCTGTTATTTAAATCGGTTGTCTTAACTAGTTGTCACAAGGATGCCAAATAAGTGAAGTTGGCATATGAAAAGTAAGTTATTTGAAACTGTCAAAATCCCTTTTTAAGCTAACAAAAACTGCACCTTTTAATTCGTCTTTGTAGGAGATGGCAAAAGATTATGGGTATCAGTGGCGTGATTATGAAGGTGTGAGAGAGCTGTAGAAAATAAGGATGAAGATTATTTGCATGCATAAATCTAAACCAAGGAAAGCAAAGTGCAAGGTTCAGCATGACTTGTGTAATCTAGTAAAACAGAAGCTATACGACTCTCTATACCCAGAAACACTAACTAAATATATTCTGTAGGAGCTGCAGTTCATAGCACATCATTCTGTCAAAGCTACATCATTCTGTCAAAGCTACTCTAATATTTAATTCGAATACAGAAGTGGACAGAAGGTGTATATCTTTTACATGCTTACTTGAGTTTTTTGGGTCTTCATGTGCCCAGACAGCTGCTGTTCCTATACTGTTCCCTGGTGAGAAAAGGAACATGAAGCTACCACAGGGGAAGTAGCCCTTGTGAAAATAAAAGAGTTGTCTTTTGCAGTCAGCCCATTACACATTCCCTTCTCTCATGCAAGCTGAGTGCACATATACAAACTCTGTTATTCCACCAATTTTCTGAGATCAGGAAGCAATATTTATAATCATCTGAGAATATACATCTTGCTCATTTTCTACTACATCTATTTTAATGTCTACCTTTCCCTAAAAGTCTCAGACTGTTACATCTGTATTTAACTGGAGAGATGAGATAGTCCAGGAGACATTTTTCAGCAAACTCCTGGGCGAACAGGTAATAACAAAAATGAAACAACATACAAAATAATGCAAATGATGCACATAAGTTAAATAAGACTAATTAAACTGAGTAATAAAACTAATACACGAAAATAATGAAATATATGTAAAATGCTAATAAATTCTGTTTGAGGATTTGGAATTCTTTTTACCCTTCATATTCTATTACTTTCTCCACGGCCACTTTCAGTTCAAAGCCCACAACAGTGTTTCCACACCAATATCGGAGTTCCCTTGTGCCTCCCAGTGATGATCTCAAAGGTTACAATGCACATTCCCATGAAAAGTAAAGCTCAAACAGCACCTTTTTTTTGTTGCAGGCACTGGATTCAAATAACATCCTTCCATCCCTTATAATCTTCATATTCCAGGTTCTCAATCTTGCGTTGCTGTTAGTGCGTCAGCATATTTTTCTTCCTGTAATCCATCTCAATAGACAGAAGAATGTACCTCCTCTGTCGATTCTGCTCTCTCCTTTGATCTCGATCATTTTCAGAGTTTGGCTCAGCTCCTCTAAACCAGCCACCACAACCTTCTCTTGCAACTCACTACTCATGCTATCTCTGAGCATGCTATCCTCTGCAGCATCTGCAGCATGTCCCATTATCTCTGACTGTGTCTTCCCTAGTACTTTGGCTTGCAAATCTCTGAATTTTCTAATTTGATTCAAAAGCTTAACAAGCCATCCACTTTATTTATTGTTCCATTATATGCCTCCTCTTCTTTTTGATCTTGGATTAATGCTTTACTAGAACTGTTATTACTCTACTTTAAAGTCTGAACCA